>NC_090448.1:1020005102-1020362665 GCF_031143425.1 Pleurodeles waltl
GGCTTAATACTGCAAGGCAGCCGGCTAAAGTCTTTAATAGTTAACATCTATTTTAACTCCTTCGGGCTATGGAAGGGCCATGAGGATGTCTCAATTAGTTGAAACTTTGGATGATGTGCTATGCGACCACGCTGGATATTGTATCCTCATCTGTAGTGACTTTAATCTCAGATAATTGGGGACAGAAGCTGATGACCTCCAGTCAGTGTGTCCAATAACTCAGTTGTTTCAACGTTTTTTCATCAAACACCGCCTTGCTTCTATTCAACATACTCCTGAAAAGAGCTTTCCGGTACAAAAGTATCCAAAATCTTTTCAGGGGAAACCACTTTGGACTATATATTTGCCTCAGACAAAGCTTTCAAGTGTCCGGAGATCTTTGAAAATCTTCACACTGAAGCCAGTGACCATTTACCCCTCCTTGTAAAATTGAATATGAGCCTAAGCTGCCTGGACACCCAAAAGACAAAAGACGCTAGGAACTTCACAGGGAGATGAAAACTTACAGTTAATCAAGCAAATAAAATGGTGGCTAATCTCCTTTAAAAAATTAAAACTGTGGAAATCCTCCAAAGGACACTCCATGACATCCCTGACAGGTGAAAATCCTCATAGCAAATGGCCAGAAATTATCCACGATGTCCTTCAGAGCATAGGCCCCACTCCATCTCTTCACCAGATCCACACAAATCGCCTCACTTGACAACCCATAATGGAAAGTAAGCAGAGACTCCTCAGGCTGTGGACTTTATGCCACAAAATAAAAAAACCCTCAACTAAGTCGGTGTATAGTGCTAAAGCTGCTGGTCCATGCCACACAATGCAAGCAACTGGTCTGCATGCAGGATATACATCAGGACCACGAACTAGTTCCTTCTCCTAGAGAAATCTTTATCTTCTTGCATGGCATTAGGACTACAGGTGCTCCAGACCCTAACGGCATTCCAGCACAAGTCTTTAACCCCTTTGCTGCCAGGCCTTTTCCCCATCAGACGCCAGGCCTTTTTTTGGCTATTTGGGGCAGAGCGCGCTTAGGCCCTCATAACATTTTGTCCACATAATCTACCCACACCACATTTGCGACCTTTTTTTCCAACATCCTAGGGATTCTAGAGGTACCCAGACTTTGTGGGTTGCCCTGAAGGAGGCCAAGAAATTAGCCAAAATACAGTGAAAATTTCGTTTTTGTAAAAAAAAATGGGGAAAAAGGGCTGAGAAGAAAGCTTGTGGTTTTTTTCCCTGAAAATGTCATCAAAGGGTTTGCGGTGCTAAAATTAACCGTTTCCCAGCTTTCAGGAACAGGCAGACTTGAATCAGAAAACCCAATTTTTGAACACAATTTTGGCATTTTACTGGGACATACCCAATTTTATGATTTTTGTGCTTTCAGCATCCTTCCAGTCAGTGACAGAAATGGGCATGAAACCAATGTTGGATCCCAGAAAAGTAGACAAAATTCTGAATTCAGCAATGGGTAATTTGTGTAGATCCTACAAGCGTTTCCTACAGAAAATCACAACTGAAATAAACAAATAGTGAAATTGAGGTAAAAAAACAGACATTTTTCTCTACGTTTTACTCTGTAACTTTTTCCTGCGATGTCAGGTTTTTTAAAACAATATACCGTTACGTCTGCTGGACTCTTCTGGTTGCGAGGATATATAGGGCTTGTAAGTTCATGAAGAACCCTAGGTACCCAGATCCAATAAATGAGCTGCACCCTGCAATGGGTTTTCATTCTATAACCGGTATACAGCAATTCGTTTGCTGAAATATAAAGAGTCAAAAATAGTTATCAAGAAAACCTATGTATTTATTTCCAAAATGGGCACAAGATAAGGTGTTGAGGAGCAGTGGTTATTTGCACATCTCTGAAACCCGGGGTGCCCATACTAGCATGTGAATTACAGGGCATTTCTCAAATAGACATCTTTTTTACACACTGTCTTATATTTGGAAGGAAAAAATGTAGAGAAAGACAAGGGACAATAACACTTGTTTTGCTATTCTATGTTCCCCTAAGTCTCCCAATAAAAATGGTACCTCACTTGTGTGGGTAGGCCTAGTGTCCGCGACAGGAAATGCCCCAAAACACAACGTGGACACATCAGATTTTTCCACAGAAAACAGAGGTGTTTTTTGCAAAGTGCCTACCTGTGGATTTTTGTCTCTAACTCAGCCGGCACCTAAGGAAACCTACCAAACCTGTGCATTTTTTAAAACTGCGACCTAGGGGAACCCAAGACGGGGTGACTTGTGGGGCTCTCGCCAGGTTCTGCCACCCAGAATCCTTAGCAAACCTCAAAATGTGGCTAAAAAAACACTTTTTCCTCAAATTTCGGTGACAGAACGTTCTTGAATCTGAGAGGAGCCACAAATTTCCTTCCACCCAGTGTTCCCCCAAGTCTCCCGATAAAAATGGTACCTCACTTGTGTGGGTAGGCCTAGTGCCTGTGACAGGAAATGCCCCAAAACACAATGTGGACACATCACATTTTCTCAAAGAAAACAGAGGTGTTTTTTGCAAAGTGCCTACCTGCAGATTTTGGCCTCTAGCTCAGCCGGCACATAGAGAAACCTACCAAACCTGGGCATTTTTAAACACTAGAGACCTAGGGGAATCCAAGACAGGGTGACTTGTGGGGCTCTATCCAGGTTCTCTTACCCAGAACCCTTTGTAAACCTCAAAATGTGGCTAAAAAACACTCTTTCCTCACATTTTGGTGACAGAAAGTTCTGGAATCTGAGAGGAGCCACAAATTTCCATCCACCCAGCGTTCCCCCAAGTCTCCCGATAAAAATGGTATCGCACTTGTGTGGGTGGGCCAGGTGCCTGCAACAGAATAAGGCCAAAAGCTTGCAGAGATAGAGGGGTAAACACAGCGAGTTGATAAGGACATATTCTTCTTTTATACATCTTTAGGCTGACTCTGCTTTGGGGACCCACACAAGTGAGGTGTCATTTTACTTGGAAGACTGAGGGGAACGCTGGGGCGTAGAAATTTTGTGCTGGAGCGGTGACCCTACTAAGAAAAATCAGGAAAATATGCTTTTTTAAGCAAATTGTGAGGTTTGCAGAGGAGTCTGGGTGAGAAAATGTTGGGGGATCCACGCAAGCCACACCTCCCTGGACTCCTTGGGGTGTCTAGTTTAAAAAATGTCTGGGTTTGGTAAGTTTCCTTAGATGAAGGCTGCACCCACGACCAAAAACATAGGTGCCCCCTCCCCCCAAACACAGGTAGTTTTGCAATATATCATTTTGATGTGTCCACGTACGTCCGTGATGTGCCAAACACTACAATTGTGAAAAGAAACACACTTAGGTTATGTGAAAAAGACCCCTCACCCACCAACCAAGTTGGTGGCAAGCTTCATCATCGGGGTCCCACCTGAGACACCTAGCGTGTCACAGGTGTGCTGCGACGCCTGATTACAGCGGAGCAGGTTTTGTCATTTGTACCACACATACTGGTTGGATTTGGCACGAGGGTGAGTGATGGTTCAGTAGATCAAATATTATGAACAAGAGATTTCACTCAAGTGTGAATGCACTGTTAATAACTGAAAGGCCAAAAAACTGAACCAATGACTCACAGCTTGTGAGCTGTAAAGCTGCGTCAAGGCACCAACCGTTTTACAGTCCATTCACACACCTTTTATACATGACATGCACAAGACCATTCACGCTGCCAGCCACGGGCCCAGCACATTACAACACTGCATCGACAGACAGCGCCACTCAAGGGCCCATCACTTACATACGCCCACATACCTGATACAGCAGTCACACTAGCTGATGGGAGTGTGTGGACTGACGTTTGGCTGGCAATGCCAGCCAAGCGCCACCCCACGCACACTGCCAGCCAAGCGCCACCCCAAGCACACTGCCAGCCAAGCGCCACCCCAAGCACACTGCCAGCCAAGCGCCTCCCCACACACACTGCCAGCCAAGCGCCACCCCACGCACACTGCCAGCCAAGCGCTAACCCAAGCACACCGCCAGCCAAGTGCCACCCCACACACACCGCCAGCCAAGCGCCACCCCAAGCACACTGGCAGCCCAGCAACACCCCAAGCACACTGCCAGCCAAGCACCACCCCAAGCACACCGCCAGCCAAGTGCCACCCACACACACCGCCGGCCAAGCGCCACCCCAAGCACACCACCAGCCAAGTGCCACCCCACGCACACTGCCAGCCAAGCACCACCCCAAGCACACCACCAGCCAAGCGCCACCCCAAGCACAATGCCAGCCAAGCGCCACCCCAAGCACACCGCCAGCCAAGTGCCACCCCACACACACCGCCAGCCAAGCGCCACCCCAAGCACACCACCAGCCAAACGCCACCCCACGCACACCCCCAGCCAAGTGCCACCCCAAGCACTCTGCCAGCCAAGTGCCACCCCACACACACTGCCAGCCAAGCGCACTCCAAGCACACTGCCAGCCAAGCGCCACCCCACGCACACTGCCAGCCAAGCACCACCCCAAGCACACCGCCAGCCAAGTGCCACCCCACACACACCGCCAGCCAAGCGCCACCCCACGCACACCGCCATCACTTTTTTTTCCGTTTATAAACAACAAAGAAACCACTAACTAATTATAAAATAAGTACAAAACTACAAACACAAAAGCTCTAACTAAATACATGACAGTAATGCCAACCGTGAAACTGAACATACGAAAATATAAAATAGGCAGTTTACACTCACGGTATTTCCTCAAAATGTTTCTTTGTGTGGTAATTTCTGAAATAGCCGGGCACACACAGCCCAGGCTTTGAAGGGCAATCTGGGCAGTACATCTGGCTCTCCCTCCGGATACCTCTCGGACACATAGGGGGTCATTCTGACCCTGGCGGTAAATACCGCCAGGGCGGGGGTCGGCGGTAGCACCGCCAACAGGCTGGCGGTGCTCCGCCGGGCATTCTGACCGCGGCGTTACAGCCGCGGCCAGAAGCGGAAAGCCGGCGGTGTACCGCCGAATTTCCGCTGCCCATGGGAATCCGCCATGGCGGCGCAGCTTGCTGCGCCGCCATGGGGATTCTGACACCCCATACCGCCATCCTGTTCCTGGCGGGTCGCCCGCCAGGAACAGGATGGCGGTATGGGGTGTCGTGGGGCCCCTGGGGGCCCCTGCAGTGCCCATGCCAATGGCATGGGCACTGCAGGGGCGCCCGTAAGAGGGCCCCACAAAGAATTTCAGTGTCTGCTTTGCAGACACTGAAATTCACGACGGGTGCAACTGCACCCGTCGCACTCTTCCCACAAAACTGCTGTGAAATCCGGGAGGAAGCTGGGACCATTCTGATCATCTATCCTCCCAAGGTGCATCTGCAGCCGGTCTGATTTTGCTGCAACTCCTACTACATTCTGCTCCACAGCTGAAAATACTGTTTAGTGGTCCTTCACACAAGGGATATTTGGCCTCATGGATTCCTCATTGGCTACAGCCTCCAGCCTGCTGGAGATTATCGACTTTAAAAAAAAAGACAAATGGCCTGATTTAGATTTTCCCAGGTCTGGTCCCACCATCATTTTTCTGTTGGATAATCGGACATTCTACTTTATTTAGATGCTGACGAGCCCATAGATGAATGTCAGTCAGCAAACCGTTGTTACCACCAGAATTGTACACCTTCATCGAAGGCGCCATTGACAAAATCGGCTGATGGCCAGACCATTGCCAGTTTTACCACCTGGCCAATCAAGATGTGCTTTCCCCACAGACATACCTTTGGCGGCTAAGCCTCCACACCTGAGTAGGTCAAATCAAAAGGCACTATGAGATTGAAACTTACCTTTTTTCTACTTTTCACTTTCCGTGCGACCATGAACCTGATTGTACAAGTTCTACCTTTGCAGCTGCTACTGGACCACAATGAGAATCAACCCCATCATTGTTAGAACCGAAGGTCAGTGACTGTTTTACCTGTAACTATTAACATTGTCTGTGTACATTAGCTTTGGACTAGTGCATTTTGAAAAAAATACTTGCATGCAATAGTACAACAATGTCCAATGAATATGTGTGCAATGTGGTAGTGTCAGAAATGTGAAGAAACACACCTGTATATTTTATTTACATTTACCAATTTGGTCCAAGCTGCCTTTATGCTAATAGACACACAAAAAGTCACATTAATCCCAAATTCAAAATGTATCCATACAGGTGTGTTTAATCATTTTCCCTAAACTACTAAATCAGATATATGTGCATTACATATTATTTGAACAACATACAGCTACTACAATGCAGTAATTGCATTTCACAATGCACAGTGTCCTTTATCATGATTAATGTTTGCACCAAAATTAGCATGTCAATTGCAAATGTTCAGCACTAATGTATGCACTATACAAATATGTCAGAAGTAAAACCTGCTTTGTTCACTGTTATAAATGAAATTAAGTTCATGTTGCTTACATTTTTATAAACAACATTGTCATCAATCAATTACAGTTAATTAAAAAATGTCAGGACACACTTTGTGAAAAGAAACAATATTTTATTTACAAATGAGATACCTCTCTCTTAATAACTTTATTGAACAAATCATAATAATCATCCATAAAAGAGTGATGCAGTCACATGTTGGGTTTCTGGCACAGAATGAGCTTCCTAATGACACTGCCAAGGGACAACCTCTTCAGGAAGGAGCATCTAGTGGCACAGAGCAGGCACCTCAAGGTTCCTTATTGGAAGGGCCTGGTTTGGGTTTCTTAGGAATCAGGTAAGCAGTAAAAGTGGGTGGAGGAGAAGAGGTAGAAGGGGGTGGGAAAGCATTGGGTTTGGGAGGTAGAGGGAGTTAGAGTGGTGGGTGATGTGTGTGTCTGTCTGTTTTGCAGGTGTATGTGGATCTGGTGTATGCAACACATGTTTGGGTATGTGTTTATTGGAAGGTGTGTGGTTTGTGGGTGAGTGTGTGCATTTGCGCGTAGTGGGTGTTGTTGGGGGTGTGCTTTTCTGTAAGTGTGTTTGGTGTATATTTGGATGTGTGAAGTTTTGTAGGTGTTTTGTATTCAGGTGATTGTGAGCCTGTAAGTTTGGTGTGCGCTGTTTTGCATGTAGGTGTGTATGTGAGACTGTGTGTGTTTGGATGAGTGTGCTGATGAGGTGGATGTTGTGGTTGTGATGCTTGTATGTGTGTTGGTGGTTGTGGGTGTGCTGGGGGTTATGACTGATGTGCTGTGGTGGTGCTTGTGGGTATGGTGGTTGTGGTAGAGGTTGTAGTGCCTGTGGGTGTAGTGTCAGTAGTATGTATTTTAGATGGGTGTATGTTTGTGCTTCTTTGTGTGTTTGCATTTATGGTGGGATGTGCTGCTTGTGTCTGTTGGAGTGGGAGCATTCAAAGAAGTGAGTGTGCTTTGGCTTGGGGTGGAATTTGGGATTTGGAATGAGGAACGGACTGGAGTAAGGGCACAAGGTCAGGCTGTTTGGGGACTGTGGTCAGTGCAGAAGCTTTTTTTGCTAGTGATCTCTGCATGCCAGACATTGAACTATGAAGGCATCCCGGAATGCAACCATCTGTTGCATTTGGGAAATAAGCCCCTGGATGCCACTCAAGATCACTGTCTGACTCACAGAGATGCTGCATAAGAGGTCAATAGAATCTTCACTGAGAGGATCCAGGGTGAGAGATGGAATAGGTTCTATAGCTGTCAACACTACTAGGGACTGGTCGCTTGTGCAGGCCTCTGAAGGAGATGTCAAGCTGGTGGCCTCCATGCCAGTTTCCTCACCCTCCATGCCACTGTGTCCATTGGTGTCTGATGTTTCCCACCCAACACATAGTGGTCAGCTGCTTTCCTGTCTTCACTGCTAATGTCACCTTCGCCTGCTCCTGAAGATGCTGAAAAGACACATACAACATGTTACCTTCTTCAAGACTTTAAAGCTTAGGTGTACTTTACCACTGTCCCATGCATGTAGGCAATATACTGTGGACCTATTTTCTCACAGTTGTGTAAAGTACCATCATTTATCCCATTTAATTTTTGATCATTTCTCTTAAACACTTGAAGTATATCATAGAATTGTTTAACTCCTCTGAATGGTACACATTGGTTGTTCTGAGTAGAGAACTCCTGCCACAAAAAATATGTAGCAAGAAACTTGTATACCAGGTACATTTTCCATCTGCAAAAGTCCATTTCAAGAACTCCTATGTTTTGATATTGATTTATCATCTGGTCATAATAAATGACAATCAATCAATCAATCAGGAATTTGTAAAGTGCACTACTCAAGTCTCAAGGCTCTGAGTAGGGGGGGCAGAAGGGGAGGAGGTGCTGCTACTGCTCGAACAGCCAGGTCTTGAGAAGTTTCCGGAAGGTAAGGAGGTTTTTGGTCTGGCGCAGGTGGGTGGGAAGAGTGTTCCATGTTTTGGTGGCAAGGTGTGAGAATGATCTACCGCCGGTTCTAGTTCTACGGATGCTTAGGATGGTTGCGAGGGCGAGGTCGGCAGAGAAGAGATGCCGGGTCAGGGTGTAGAAGGAGAGCCTTCTGTTCTGGTATTCTGGTCTGGTGTTGTGCTTTGTGAGCATGGGTGAAGAGTTTGAAGGTTATTCTCTTGTTGACTGGGAGCCAGTGCAGGTTTCTCTGGTGGTCTGTGATGTGGTAGTGGTAGGGGATGTCCAGAATGAGGCAGGCAGAGGCGTTCTGGATGAGTTGTAGCCTCTTCTGGAGTTTGGCCGTGGTTCCTTTGTAGAGGGCATTCCCGTAGTCCAGTTTGCTGCTTATGAGGGCTTAGGTGACTGTTCTTCTGGTTTCAGTGGGTGTCCATTTGTAGATCTTTCGGGGCATGTGTAGTGTGTTGAAGCAGGAGGAGGAGGTGGCATTGACTTGCTGGGTCATGGATAATGAGGAGTCCAAGATGAATCCTAGGTTGCGTGAGTGGTCGGTGGGAGTCGGAGCGGCTCCGAGAGTGGCAGGCCATCAGGATTCATCCCATGTGGAGGGGGTGGAGCCGAAGATGAGGACTTCCGTCTTGTCGGAATTGAGTTTGAGGCAGCTGCTCTTCACCATTTGGAGGTTGGCCTTGGTGTAGTCCTTGGTGAGGGAGAGGATCAGCTGGGTGTTGTCGGCGTATGAGATGATGTTGAGGTTGTGGGATCGTGCGATGTTAGCGAGCATGGCCATGTAGATGTGGAAGAGGGTCAGCCGGAGGGACGAACCCTGGGGTACACCACAGATGATTTTGGTGGCCTCCGAGCAGAATGGGGGGAGGCGGACTCTCTGGGTTATACCAGTGAGAAAGGAGGTGACCCAGTCCAGGGCTCTGTAGCAGATTCCTGCATTGCTGAGGCGTGAGCGTAGAGTGTGGTGGCAGACGGTGTTGAACGTGGCTGAGAGGTCCAGGAGGATGAGGGCTGTGGTTTTGCCGTTGTCCAGTATGGTTCTGATGTCGCCAGTGGTGGCGATGAGGGCGGTTTCGGTACTGTGGTTGCTGCGGAATCTAGATTGGGAAGGGTGCAGGGTGTAGTTCTCCTCGTGGAAGCAGGTTAGTTGTCTGTTGACAGCCTTCTCAATGACTTTTGCCGGGAAGGGAAGCAGGGAGATAGGCCGGATGTTCTTGAGGTCCTTAAGATTTTTTGAGGATGGCATTGATCTCGGAGTGTTTCCAGCTCTCCGGGAAGGTGGTGGACTCGATGGAGCTGTTGATGATCTTCCATAATTGGGGTGTGATTACGGAGCTTGCTTTGTTGAGGATGTGGTGAGGGCAGAGGTCAGATGGAGAACTAAAGTGGATGGTGTTAATGATTTTGATGGTGTTGTTGTCGTTGATGGGGGTCCAGGAGAGCAGGAGGTTGGTTGGAGGTGAATCTGTGGTGTTGGTGGTAGCCAGGGGGGTCTGGGTGCTGAAGCTGTTGTGGATGTCTGCAATCTTGCAGTGGAAGTAGGAGGCTAGGGAGTCGCAGAGGTCTTGAGATGTCGAGATGTCATCGGCGTTGGAGATGGGGTTGGAAAGTTCCTTCATGACGTTGAAGAGCTCCTTGTGGCTGTGTGCATTGTTGTTGATTCGGTCCTTGAAGGCAGTTCTCTTGGCGGCTCGGATGAGTTGGTGGTATCTGCGGATGGTGTTTTTGAAGGTTGCGTGGTTGTCCAGAGTCTGATCTTGGTGCCACTTTCTTTTGAGTCATCAGCAGGTTTGCTTAGATTCATGGAGGTCGGCAGTGAACCGGAAGGCCTTTCTGTCTGTGCATCTGTTGGAGGGATTCTTGATTGGGGTGAGAGTATTGGCATAAGTGTTGACCCATTGCCTGAAGCTGCGGGCTGCTGTATCAATGTCTATACTGTCGATGGGTGAGTTCCGGAAGAATGTCGCAATAAGTTGGTCTTTGGTGACCTTGTTTCAACTGCGGTGGGGGATCCGTTGTGGATGGTGGTGTGTAGAATTGGATGCAGTGGAGATCGGTCCAGTTGAGTTCGGTGGTGTGGCTGAAGGAGATGTGATTACTGGCGGCGAAAATAGGGTTGAGTGTGTGTCCTGTCGAGTGGGTCAGTGTCATGATGAGCTGTTTGAGGCTGAGGTTAAAGAGGTTGTCGAGCAGGGTGGTGGTAATGTTGTCATGGATGTGAGAGCGTGAGTGCTGATGATGTCGGTGATGGAGTCGCTGAACTGCTGTCGGGGTCCTGTAGACGATGAGTGTGGATCTGGAAATGCAGGTGTTCGGTGGTCCTGAGGGTGTCTTCGGTCCTGGATGTGATCCTGGGGGTGTTCTTGTGGATGATGCCTCCTCCTGGTTTATTGGAGTGGTCTCTGCGGGTGATCTTGTAGCCGTCTGGGATGGCTATGGCGATGTCAGGTTCTGAGGAGGGGTTTATCCAGGTCTCGGTCAGGAAGGCGACGTCTGGGGAGGCTGAGTCGAGTAGATTCTATAGCTCTACTGTGTGCTTGTGGATGGAGCTGTGTTGAGGGGATACATCTGAGATGATTGCATCCTGTCTTGGTGGGTGGGTCGTTGGCGTGGAGGCTGGTGAAGGTGCAGTTCTGGTAGGAGAGGGGTCTGCAGGGAGGCTTGAAGGCAGGCTGGAGAGCAGCCAGTGTTGAGGGCGCGGAGGGTGGTGGCGTCGTAGTGAAGACATGCGTGGCGGCAGTGGGAGGGATGGGAGCCAGAGGTTCTGGTGCTGGGTGCAGTTCAGGCGCAGACAGGCGCAGCCACGCTCCAGCGGCGTAGCCACGCAGCGGCTGCATTAAGTAGGGAGGTTGGGGGAGGACACAAAAATGTTGTATTGTGCATGTGTTACTCTGTCACTCATGTGTACACATTCCTGTATGTTTCATTTAATAATATTTGCCTACCAAATTCATGTTTGTTGAAACAGCCTGGCTTGCATGAATATTTGTGAAGGGGTAAGCCTTAATGCCAATCGGCAAATGTTAACATGAACTGACTCGAATTTTGCAGTGAAAACATATTTTTCAATGTTTTTGCTAAAAATGTTTGCCCTTGTTCCCATGTTCTTTGTCATTTTGGATCACATGCTCACTATTGTTTAAACCAACTCACCAATGTGAAGTTTGGAAAATGCACTGTATTATAAGTTCATTGGATGCTATGTCACCTGTAATGGCGCCAATATCAACTCTTCACAATTGTGAAAGAGTATCACACCTGACACAATCATAAATTGTGGGCTGTTTGGTACAACTGTCCCTCATAACATATTTTTTCTTAGACAAGTATGCATCTGCTCAAAACAGTCCTTTGGTAGTGATAAGGAATCTAGTGGTAACATTTACCACAAATCAATACAAAAAACACATAATCAAACACCTAGTGCAAAACTACACCTTTCAGGAGCTCTTCTTGTGCTTGGATGTGTGTCAACTTTTATGTTGATGCCATACATTATTGCTGTTACAAAAAAAGTTAACTAACAATAGGAACTTAAAACCTAACTTAGACCCTTGATTCTGCTGTTGGGCTCTCAACTGCTAATCAAGGTCAGTATATGCCACCACAAGTATGCGGGACATTAGAGTGGACAGCATGCAGCGAAAGTGCTTCCCACTTTGGGAGGACTGGCCGAACTGGACTTCAGATGACTTTTGGGTCCAGCCTCATAGGTCCTCCAATCTCGCCTGCGAGTGAATGCTACACCTCTTGTAGACCCCCAGGGTTGGCATCCTCTTGGCGATACCTATATAAGTGCCTTATGAAAGATCTGCCATGAAAGTCAGCCTGTGTCATATGTGCTTGCTGCACAGGACTCACCTTTCACCATATGTGGCACCGTTACAACTATTACGCAAGCAAACACTCATCATTTTCAAAATGGTAGAAATTTAAAGTCCACCTACAACCCTGGAGCCACCATTGATGCATAGAAGTGATTGCGTTTTCAATTAACCAGAAACCTGTCCCAAAATATGGGGAAAACAAACATACCACCCTCCCCAATAATCTTTCCATCACCTTATGTAAGCTAAAGCAGTCAGGCTGCCTGGTGGGCTAAGTGCCCTGTGGAAAGAGGGGTGCTCGGGTGAAATGCAGAGTTTGGTGTGGTGGCCACTGGTCAGATGAAGGTAGTAGTCGAAGAAGTTTTTAGATAGGATGGGCACCTCATTGGTCCTCCCATCTCGTCTGGCAGTGAATGCTGCACCTCTTGTAGACCCCCAGGGTTGGCATCCTCTTGGCGATAGCTATATAAGTGCCTTATGAAAGATCTGCCATAAAAGTCAGCCTGTGTCATATGTGCTTGCTGCACAGGACTCACCTTTCACCTTATGTGGCACCGTTACAACTATGACGCACGCAAACACTCATCATTTTCAAAATGGTAGAAATTTAAAGGGCAGAAAATAATTCTGCAGGCAAGTTCATAACATTAATTCATTGGCTGCACTTTTCATTTCTCTCATTTCGATGTATGGCTGTATTTTTCACTTATACTAATTACACAGTGTCTACTGGCCACTAGGAGTAAGGGGCATGAAGTCTGCAAATGTTAAACTCTGAAATATGAGTAAATTAAAATGAAGAGTCACCTAAATCAAAGTATATTTTCATTTTAATTAACAGACATTTTATGAATCAATTTTGTTAATTAAACAAGCAACCAATCGTGATAGTACACAGCCATTCGCCTACAACACAGTGGGACGAAGGCATCAGAGAAGCAATCAGAGTGGAGAATAAGCACAGCTGTCCACCAAGAACCCTGGAGCCACCATCGATACATAGAAGTGATTGCGTTTTCAATTAACCAGAAACCTGTCCTAAAATAGGGGGAAAACAAACATACCACCCTCCCCAATAATCCTTCCATCGCCTTACGTAAGCTAAAGCAGTCAGGCTGCCTGGTGGGCTAAGTGCCCTGTGGAAAGAGGGGTGCTCGGGTGAAATGCAGGGTTGGGTGTGGTGGCCACTGGTCAGATGAAGGTAGTAGTTGAAGATGTTTAAGATAGGATGGGCACTCAGGGGGTCATTCTGACCCGGCTGGCGGTGCTCCCACGAGCATTCTGACCGCGGCGGTTCAGCCGCGGTCAGAAGCGGAAAGTCGGCGGTCTCCCGCCGACTTCCCGCTGCTCGGGGGAATCCACCATGGCGGCGGAGCGCGCTCTGCCGCCATGGGGATTCTGACACCCCCTACCGCCATCCTGTTCCTCGCGGGTCTCCCGCCAGGAACAGGATGGCGGTAGGGGGTGCCGCGGGGCCCCCATAAGAGGGCCCCACTGTGTATTTCAGTGTCTGCAATGCAGACACTGAAATACGCGACGGGTGCAAACTGCACCCGTCGCACCCCTGCAACTACGCCGGCTCAATTCTGAGCCGGCGTCCTCGTTGTAGGGGCATTTCCTCTGGGCCGGCGGGCGCTCTTTTGGAGAGCGCCCGCCGGCCCAGAGGAAATGTTTGAATGGCCGCCGCGGTCTTTTGACTGCGGTGCGGTCATTTGGCGGCGGTACCTTGGCGGACGGCCTCCGCCGTCCGCCACGGTTAAAATCACCCCCTCAGTTTGTTAAATTCGGACGACAAGATGCAAATGATTGGGGCCTAGTCGCTGAGCTAGAATGAGTGATAAGCATTCCATACCTAGTATATGCAACAGTGTCTGCAACCAGGCAGTATGTTAGGGTGATCTGTTGGTGCCCCATAGGGCTGTTATTACCTGATGGGCTGCTCCTAGGGCTTGTGCCATTAGTGTACCTCAGTAGGATCATTGGAAGAATGTTAGAGGGCTAGGCAGTCCTAGAATTGTGTCTGCCAGTTACCATGGGATGAAGGTGGCAAAGGCATTGTCAATGTCATCCAGCACATGGGACCAAAACCTGGAAAGTTTGGGACAGTGCATAATAAGTGAAGAAGGGTGCCTGTACTCTTGCAGCCTTGTCAGTACTCTTTGGAGCAGTGGGGGTTTCAGGTCCCAAGCTGGGCAGGGCTTAAGTACCAATATGATATTATCTTGCATGCTGTCTCCTTGCTAGAGGCATTAGAGTCTGTGTGCCATGCTCTGTAATATATGATGCACCATTTGTCATAGGATAAAGTTTGAGCAATTGCTTTCTCCTAGCTTCTTTGCCCTGACGTGTGGGTGGCAGCCTTTATGGTTGAGAGGAGAAAGTATAGCTCAGAAATAGCTCAGAAATTAGGTGGCTTTCGGATGTCTTCGATATCAGCCATTTTTCGAAAGCCGTGACGGCCCTTTCAGCATGAGGTCTAATGGATGGTTGGAGCACCCAATGGCAGACTTGAAGTTATTGAACCCTATCAGTTTCCGTCAGTCTGAAGTCCTCCCAGAGCTGGTCAAAGAGGATTATCCCTTGAGGATCAAACAGGCAGCCAATGCGTTTGCAAACACCCTCTCGCCATTGCTGAAATTGGGTAGTGTCCAGCCCACAAGTGAACTCTAGATTGCCTAGGATTGGTGTCTTTGGCGAGGGAAAGGTTGTTAGGTCATACTCTGAGAATAGCATTTGTCACTGGGGAAAAGTAGAATCCCTAAGCTCTATGATTTTTGTGATGCCACGGCTCTTTCCTGATGTGGGAACCAGCCACCGCCTGATTCATGAAACACCAATATTCCTCTGTAAGGGGCCTGCTCCATTCCACCAGGAAACTAAGTTGCGATGCCGAGTAGTAACGCAGAATGGAGGCATCAGTCAGGCCTCCTTCAAGTGCAGAACAATAGATGAGGTGCTGATATAGGTGCGGTCGCCCCCCCCCTCACCCAGATGAAGCGGTTAATACCCCTTTGCATGGCCCATATGGCCTTTTTCGATGGGGTCAGTGGGAGGGCTTGGAAGAGGTATAGGGTGCGGGGAAAGGTGGTAATTTCAATTGCTGCAATTCTGCCAATGCTAGAGAGGCCCTGGGGCTCCCATGATGAAATATCCGATCAGATGTGCTTGTCAAGAATGCTGTTGTTAAAGAAGATTGTTTTGGGAATTGAGCTTTCCAGTTGGTTCACTAGGTAGGGCATGTGATAGGGCGTCCATTCAAACAGAAAGCAGGTCTTAATGGCCACCTCGGTTTGAGGGGAGAAGGAGAGGTTCAGGATAACAGATTTTTGCATATTGACTTTAAAGCCAGAGTAAGTACCGAATGTATGAAGCTCAGAGACCAAGGCATGGAGGGAAGTCAGTGGGTCGGAGATGGCCAGGATCCCATTATCAGCATATAGGCTAATTAAATGGTGTTTGCCCCAGAATGAGATTCCCATGATGTAAGGGGGCACTCACAAGATGTGTCAGGCCAGTGGCTCCATTTATAGGGCAAAAAGGGAGTAGCCTTGCCTCTTCCCCCCACCAATAGGGAATGGTAGGGATTAACCCTCACTGTGGCCCTCACGGAACCATGGGCCAAAGCCAAAGACCTCTCGGGTCTGATGCAGATAGGGCCAATGGACCCTATCAAAACCTTCTCCACGTTTATAGAGAGGAGGAGAGCTTCTTTGTGAAATCGGGCAACTTTATCCATCTGGTGGTAAAGGCGTCTAGTGCTGTTCCCACAGTGACACAATGCTATGAATCCTGCCTGGTCAGGAGAAATCAGCCCCGGCATAAAAGGATTGATGCAGTGGGTCAAGATACCAGTAAATATTTTGGCATCAACATTAAGGAGGGATACAGGCCTGTAGGACCCACAAAGTGTGGGATCCTTGCCTGGCTTGGGAATGCTTGAAATAGAGCCTTCAAGCATGGAATCTGTGAGGGTACTGGAGGTTGCAAAGGAGTTAAAGAGGAGTGTTAACACCAGGAACAATTTGTGACAGAACGTCTTGTAAAATGCAGGAGAATGCAGGAGAAAACCCGTCAGGGCTGGGGGACTTTAATGGCTTAAGGCAGTTGATTGCAATAATCATCTCTTTGAGGTGAATGGGGGCATCAAGGGAGTCTGCACAGTGTGAGGGGAGTGGCATTAGAGGGTTGGAGGATAAGTAGGCCAGGGAGTCGTCTGGACGTCAGGGTCTTCATTCTAAAGAGATTGGTAGAAGTGGTGTAAAGCTTCAGCTATTTGTGAATTTGAGTGAACTTCCGTATCTGAAGTCAGACAGATGGAAAGATTGGTCCTAGACATAATCAAGGACCGCAAACGGTGGGTCAGAACTTTACCACAGGGTTGGCCCCCAAGTAATATCTATATTGTAGGTGAAATATGGCATACTTAACTCTATCAAGGTCCAGTCATTCAAGGAGAGCCGTGTTGGCTACGCTAAAGAGTGTGCAGAACCGGTCAAGAGATCGTAGTTGGGCTAATTTGCCATTGTGCTGAAAGATTATTCTAAAGGGGTGGCCCCAAGAGTAAGAGATCCCTGCCTGCCATAGGTGAGTTGTGATGAGGTGGTACTCACAACGTTTTCGGAGGGTTATAGCTGTAAGGTCCTGATGTAGCATGGGAGAGTGGCCCTTAACTGGATCAGGTGGCCTTCTCTGGCCTTGCGAAGTATGGCTTCCTTCCTTCCTTTTTTTTTTCAGCTTTATTTTGGCAAAAATACCATCAAAGTATATTAGCACATTTAAAAAAATGGTTAAAAAAACTCAGGTCCGAAGCTCATCTGAAGCCATATGGTTCAAATATGCAAGATATCAGAGGTATAAATAGTATAAAAGATACACAATACACATTACCATAAAGATGTTAATACATAGTATGAATACAAATCTTCGTGCAAAGAGCAATGAGGACCTATCCTTTCACACAATGTATGAAATATTTTGTATCCTTCACCCAACTGCACAAATAAGATTCTCATTCTATTGTCTCACTGTTAATTGCAAATAATTACATCTAGCAGATATGTTCTCTTATTCACTAGAACTGTACGTATGCAAAAATAATATCCATGGTAAAAAATAAAATTTATACTTTTATACTTAAGAATTTGCCTTTGATGTGCCAGATTACCTCTAAAAACCTTTCCAATGTGCATACCACAACCACGCGCGGGCTTGGTTTGCAGATTCTAAGAGCGGAGGGGCGATCCCTGACACCCATCGATTTGCATAATGGTCTGATCAACAGGCCCTCTGTTTCTTGTATGGCTTGCAAAAAAATAAAACATGTGCAGTACTCTCTCGGGTCATACATCCCATTAGATAGAGATCAGTTGCATTTTCTGTTTGTTCCCATCTTGAGGTAAATGCCCGCAGAGGTAATGATCCAACTCTAAATCTGATATAAAGTGCACGTGCTAAAAGTGAAGTTATATCTAAATAATGCTCAAACTCATAATGGCACTTGGTTAATAAGAATCATCTGTCAAGCTGGAAGACCCCTTCATTTCAAAGTCATGCACACACATCAGATGTTAGCCGCAGGGGAGGTATCTAGCTTGGTGGGGCCCATCTGATGTACGCAGTCAAGTTGGATGTCAGTGTCTTACGAGGCTCCTAAAATATGTTGAAATAGGGCTCCTGTGTATTTCTTGAGATCCGATCCCAGCATGCGAGGTTACACCTCTGATTCTTATATTATTGCACCGTGACTGGTTCTCCACGTCCTCGACATGGGCCTGGAGTTCAATGTGTTGGTCACGCAACCGCAGGACCTCCTGATTTAGCCACTCTCCATTTCCCACTTGCACTTAACCTTGAGGTCCTCCACTGCAGAGACTCTGTTGCAAATTCTTCCAGGTTTCGCTGTACCTTCCACAGATCTGCCAAGAGATCTTTCTTGACCGCCTGGATGTTGTCGCGGAGTGATGTGAAAAGTGCCTTCATGAAGGATCTAATACCTAGTCCCTCCTGCCTTGTCAGCTGGAGATGGGTAGAGGCTTCTAGGCGGGGGTTTGCCATCCTCCGGGGAACCCCCTGACTTTGGGAGCATGTCCTTAAGTGACCAGTCTTTTTTCGCCCTGGCGGCTGCCATGGTACAACGATATAGAGGGCAGGGTGTCCACTCAAGGGGAAGCGCAGGTGAAGGCTGAGCGGTAGGTGTTTGGTGAGACATGCCGGCAGCCAAGTCCCAGGAGGATGAGAAGAGAAAAGTTTCACTGTCCCCGGTTCTGGCCCCGCTCAATAGGGGAGCCTGTCCCTCTGCCCCCAAAGGTCAGACACCCGTGGGGCTATTCAACTGTGCCAAGTTGCTGTGGGGGCTACTTTTATTGTGCCTGGGGCCAAGGGCCCAAAGTGAGGGGTCACCTCACCCCTCCAGCTGCGAACCTCCAAAGTCCAGCAGGGGGCTGGCTCTTGCCCCTGTGTGGCATGAGGAGAAGGCCACGACAAAATCCCCCTCACTCAAGGTCCACAGGGCTCCATGCATGAAGCATGTGCACTCTGTAGACTGCTCGTATCAAGGGGGGGCTGAGGAAGAGAGCCCTTAGGGCTTTGCTGTCTTGAGGGCAATTCAGGGGGTCTCGGGTCGATGGCGGCCAGCAGGGATCCTCAAGCAGCCTGGGGTGTGACTCATCTCCCTCCAGGGGCCTGTGCTGCCACACGTGGGAGACAGACCAATACCCAGGGTGAGCGTCAGGCGGCTGGGCCCAGCAGGTCACAGTTTCAAGCAGACACAGGGGCAGCATGGATAGTTTTTGGCAACCACTTTGAGTAGTGCAACAAACCCTTGTCTCCCCTGCCGCCAGGCCCGCAGGCCTCTGCTGATTGGCAAGCAGACCAAAGCACCTGGGAACTCAGGAAGGCAGTGTCTTCTCAGCAGACCCCCACACCGATATTGGGCTGCTGGGGGCTTCACCAGGTCAGGTAGGCAGGGAGGCAGGTGAAAGCCCGTACGTGACACAGTCCAGCCAGGCCAGCGCATAGCTGTGCAGGCCCTCATGCAGCCTCAGGCCTCTGCGCCCTCCATGTTAGATGCTGGCTGGGCCCTGGGCAGGCCAGGCTGTAGCAGAAGAGGACCCGCCGGGAGAACTCAGGAAGTGGGACGCACCAACGAGCCACCGGCAGGTCCCATAGAGAATGTGTAATGGGATTAGATTTTTTTGCTTAATATATTTTTTATTTCATATAGGAGACCATGATGAAATGCCAAATGAAGATGACAGTGGAGAAGAGGAAGGAACTGACATATGTTACAATTGACATTGACAGCTTCTTCATATGAATGTAAGTATATCTGTACATAATGTTACGTTCAATGTCAAAACAACTTGTAATATAATGTGCACATCAGGAAAATTCAGGGCAAAAACGTTTATTGATCAAACTTTTGACACATTGACTACTGTCTTAATTTACATTGTTTATCTTTAATTGTTCTTAGTAAATGTGCCCTCATAATTCATCATTTGTAATGTGTATATTTTGTCATTTAAAAACATTAATTTGTTCTTGCTATTCTGTTTTAGGATCCTTCACCGTGTCACCTTTACTGGGGACTTAGATGTTGCAACATTTGCAGATATATGCTGCTGTTGCAGATAACAAAGGGAACTTGGGTTGGTCCTGTGAAAGACACACACACTGTGGATGTAGATATCCTTTAGAAAGACAACTTGGACAGAGGTTGATTGGACGTTTTTGAGTTTGCATTACACTTGTTTTCAGTTGAATATTGCCACAAAGGCAATATGTGCTGCTTAACTTGCTCTAATCACACGTGAAAGTCCACCCATAGCATACTCATCTCACTTTGTATTTTCAAAATCTTCATTTTGTGTTAAGTGTATGAGGCTATAGATGTGTCCAATCACTGTAGAAAGAACATTTATAGCATACCATGTAAAGTTGGTTGTGACATTCCACCAGACGCTCCCACAGTATATAGAATAATTCTGTGGCCACACAATGTGGTATTGCAATGATTTTGACTATTGTGTTATTGATGTGGGATTCCTATTGTGAGGGAGAAATGTTTTGTTCCAGCTGATGACATGAATCAATAATAGTTTGCCTACTGATTCTCATTTTTATGATTATCACACATTCTTCCATGAAGTTAAGGTCTGGGATTGTAAAAAAATGAAGATGATATTGACTATTTTGTTTATGCATGTGTTCTATTTTTTTTTTACAGTTTTACAGTTGAGAAACAATTCTTACTTACTAATGTATGATGTTAATACATTAAGATCTGTGGTGTTTGTTATATTTCACTTTTTGAAAATGGGAGAAACATTACCAAAATGTGACTTTTTTGTGGGAAAACATTTTTGCGATCATTTGCATATTTAAAAAAATGATGATGGAAGGAGGAAATAAAAATGTAAACATTACAAGAAATGCAATAGAACTTATTTTACAAACGCAAATAAATTAACGCAGGATGAAAACCAAAAAACAAAGTGGAAAACCAAACAAAAAAGTCAATTATTTTAGAGGACAATTGTTTAAGGTACAATGTGGAAAATACAACTGGCATCTAAAAGGTAAATGTGTCCAGAATATAGTCCACAACATGAATGGTTGTGACACATTTGAAGAAATTAGGTTCTTTATTTCTTGCTGGTGGTGGTGGAGGTCTTGCAATCCTCTCCTGGTGGTCCGGATGATTGTCCCCTCCTGAAGGGCGTTGAGGGGGAGGGGGTCCAGAGTTGCAGGGACTGAGGTGGCTGCAGGTGTTACTACTTGTGGCAGGGCCTCCCTTTCTGTGGCTGAGGCAAGTGTAGTGGGCCCAGATGTTGTAGGGTCATAGAAAGGGGTAGATGTTGGTGGAAAAGCACTGCACATACAGCACCCAAGTCAGGGAGCTGAAGTTTGATTTTAGAGTCTGCATCTCTTCATTGTGCTCCCTCTGCAACTGCTTAGTGTCCTGGAGCTCTGTAAGGACATGACCCATTATGTCTTGAAACTGATGTAGGGATACTAAAACTTGATTAATGGTGGTCTGGCTGACAGTAAACCCAGTGGCCTCACTTTTCTGGTCCACATCATCCCTTCCATATACCCTACCCTCACCACCCTGTGCCATTGAGTCAGTGTGCCCCATCCCACTGGGCCCTGGCTGAACTGGAGGTGGCAGTGGTAGTGTTGGCGTCACCTAAGCCAGGACTGAGGGGCACAAGATTGGGGTGATGTTCCATTGGACACAGGAAATGGAGTTGTCCATTTGCTGATGTGTTGGAACAGCTGGGGTGGGAGGTGTGGGCCAAGTGAGACTCACTGGAGCTGTCTGTCCAGACATATCAGGTGGACCAGGATGCTCCACTTCATCTGCACTTGTAGGAGTGGAGTCCTCAGTGAAGGCTTATTCCTTGTCTGGAGTGTAGGTATCCCCCATGGCAGATGATTGTCCATGTACTCTGGGTGTGTGACCTAATATGAATTACAAATAAACAAATTTTAAAAGTTGGGATTTTGCATCAAATGTGCTTTGCGCTACAATCGAAGCAAACTGAAATTAAAAAGTGGTATTAATAGTATGGTTAGGCCTTTCAGTGTTTTTTGCTAATTAGCAAAACATTATAAATTACATACATGCAAAGTTCCAAAAAGGCATGTGAAAAGTGTTCCTAGAGTGAAAAAGATTACTTAGGAAGTGTACATAAATTATACCACAGACAAGCCAACTCACTATACAGGAGAAATTAGAAATTAACCATTCCAAGGCATAGCTGACTACAATTCAGACTATTATACAACTTAGTAGGATTAATGACATCTGTCATCATGTGAACTTTGCTAAGTAAATGTATTATCATTACTACTTATGTTCTCCATACAACATAACATGATAGACATTCTTCATGCCAACATGCTTTGAGTTGTGAAACTAATTACACCACTTCAATGAAATGACAAGAAAGTGACAATTTACAAAATTACATGAAATAATACAATTTGTATTCATTGCATAAAATGGGGTTTGAGAAATGCCTGACATTTCGGAAATATGTGCATATATGGACAAAAGAGAGAGTGACTAATATCACATTGCAGGCATATTTACCATATACAAAAATAAGACATTGTGGCAATTTTAGACATTTCAATTTTTTACTTGCCAACATTTGGAAAATTGTAAGTTGATCATTCCTATTAAACATTTGCTGTGAAGATGTACACACATTTAATGAATTAAGATGTACCTGAAATATGTTAAATGATGAAAAAAGACTTAAAGGCACCATACCTTCATGGTATATTAGATGGTGTTTCAAACCTGTTATTGTAACTACAAGAAAAGACATTCAAGCAAGCAAACAAGCCAATACAAAAAATGATCAACGAAGAACAACACACATATTGCCTAGTAGTAAAAGGAGTGATGACACAATAATGCTACTAATTTGATGGTGACAATTGATTAGTGATTTTTAAAATTGTACTTATATATGTTATAAAGGTAGTACCTTAAATTTACCTGAAGATAACTTTAGCTAACCGAAGAGCAAAAAGAACATTTAACCTAACTTCAGAGCACAAACAACATTTATGTTTAGTGAGACATACATAAGTGTAACTTACCAGTCTCCACTCCACCAGGAATCCTTGTCAAGGCTTCAGAAGGTAGGATCTGCAAAGCCTTTTTCTCCCATGGAAATAGTTGTAAAGGGGGGGCTGGGAGAACTACCACCGGTCCGTTGGGCCTCCAGGTGTCGCTTTTTCTGAGGTATGGTGGTATTTTGCACTTGTGCTCCAAATTATTGTGTCGCTACACTAATGATCTCATCTACCATGACTTACAATTCTCCCTCAGTAAAACAGGGATTTCTTCCTCCTGCCATTATAAGTAAAGACAATTTGGTGCATTAGAGGACCCACAAGTAAAGGAAAAAATAAGCTAGAGAAAAATTTACAAAGGGAGAAAAAAGGAAATAACCTGACTTCTGTGTAGCAAATTTGGCAACGATATGGTGTTGTGCAGTGGAAATAAAGTGTGTTTTATAGTGTGGTATGCAGGTGTTCACAATTAGAAATGAGGTGTGAGTCTTGTGTTGGCTCTCATTCTACTAATGAGACTGCTGGATTTGGGCAGCAGCACCACTAGGTTGTGGAACTGAGTCCAATCCCACACCATGTGACAACTTTTGACCTAACCCTTCTGGCCAGCTAGCAGTACCTCACCAGCATTTAAAAGTGGAAGTGATTTGTGACAGCTGTGCGCATGACATTCTGAATTTTCAGGGAAATTGTGGTGTAACTGATCTCATCCTTTTCTCTCTGTTACATTCATCTCACACATGCAAAGACATACAGAAGCAGAAATTGGTTACAAATATTTTATTGGACCAATTGCATCCTAGGTACAATGGAATGCACAGCAATGATTGGTATAGTAAAACGTAATCAAATGCAAGGTGGTGACAAAGAAAGTGAAACATAAGCAAAGTCCCACCTTTGTGTCAGAGTACTAAGCGTAGGAGTTCCTACCTATGCCATTAAAACACTACTAGAGCACAGCCCTAATCCACCCTTCCAGATTCCCAGGAAGCCACCATTCCCCATACCAGGATATTGTAGTAGGGAAGAGGGTTGTTGGTCAACTAAGGGTCCTCTCTCATGTGGAAGGAGAAGATGTCAAGTCTCAGCAGACAGCCGCAATGAAGTAACAGCATGAAGTGGCAATTTTCTGGTGGGAACTCCCCCTCCAAGGTATGGGGGGCAGAAAGATGCTTTATAATAAAATAAGTTGGAGTTCTGAGATAACTGCCCAAACATAAGAACACACATGTATTTCCAAGAAGTGGCAGAGATTGTGGTGTTCCACTTTGTATTGACAACAATACCGGGTACAGCATTGAGCAAAGTACAGAACGAGATAGACAGACTACGAAAAATGAAAACAGTCACTAGGCTAAGAGTGCATTAGGGAATAGGAATAAAGCATCAATGCAGGATGGAGCTTTTGCTTAGCAAATGAATTGAATAAAAATAAATAGTTACTGAGCTAAAGGGCACACACTGCAGGACTATGGATCAGGAATCAAAACCCACTAGACACCAGGGATGTTTTTTGTTTTTTGTTTGGGAGAGGCCCCCTTGAGTAATGGCCATCCGCAAATCTTGAGGGGTGACTCCTCAGGAAAGGGTCCCTCCCCTGTGAATATTAAATAGCCACATATTGAACCCCTTAGGGCTAGTTCTGCTTTTTTTCGAGGCGCTCTGCCCTCCCTGGGGTGGGGGGGTCAAAACACAATAGACCCCGGGGATCTTTTTATTTATGGTAAATCTTGGGGAACGACCCTTTAGGAAAGGGTCGCTCCCCTGGGGGCATTATTTATTTGTGTTTTACCCCCGGTGGCTAGTTTGGTCATTTATTTTTTTAGTCAATCCCCCCACCCGAGGGTCAAACCCTATAGACACCAGGTTATTTCTGGCAAATCTTAGAGATCATCCCATTAGGAAAGGGTCACTCCCCTAGGGGCATTTGTTTTCTGTGTTTTGGACCCCTGGAGGTTAGTTCAGCCATTTGTTTTTGGCCGATCTTCTCCCTGACTGGGGGGGTCAAAACCCTCTAGACACCAAGCATAATTTTATTTGGTCAATTTTGGGGAGCCCCCTAGGGGGCATTTGCTAGTTCTGCCATTTTCTGTAGGCCCATCTGCCCTCATGGAGGGCTGAAAACCACTAGACACCATGGAAACTTTCTGTCTGCTTTATAATTGTAACTATTTTATTTCTTATCATTGTTTGCATTTGTGATTGTAATATTGTATTTCTCCTTTTTATTCTAGTGCAAAGCTTTTTATTTCCTCTTCTGTGGCTTCTGCTTGCAGGCGTGGCACTGGTTGATCTGCAGTATGTGTAATTACATGTGTCTGGTAAGAAAACATTTTTTCTACTGCTTACTCTGAATGAGTATCATTTCCCTGAATGAATGTGTTTTTTGTAAATGATTTAATAATAGTCGCATGTTTAGCTTCTGTTTTATTGTGAAAGAAATTCACCTTTCAGTAGTGCATGATGTGTATTGTCTTGTGAGTAATTTCTTTCCTTTTCTAGTGGGATATTGTTGGTGCTTGCTGTGCCTGCGCAGAATTAGTGCTGGTGAGTCTACTGAGTGAGTAGTATTGTTTTTGAATAATTAGGTCTTTGTGATAAGGCAGCACTTTGTTTATGACATTTTTTACACTGTGTTGTTTTTTGTTGACTTATTGGTCAAGTTTCTTTTATTAGTGAGGATTATGTCTAGCCACAGGAATACTGTTCAGCAGGTATGCTTTCCGAATCTTTCTCTGACCATGATTATAAAAATTATACTGCATCCGAGGCAGAGGAGGAAGTGCAAGATTCTGGCAGTGAATTCTATATCCAACAGGAATCATCTGATGATGAAGCCATTCTCAGAGTGGAGAAAGTGCCTCTTCTAGAGGAGGACACTGATGTGCCAGTGGTGCAGCAACATGCATCTGTAATGCAGCCTGTGGCTGAATAGCTTCCCATTGAAAGAGATGAGAGTGTAGCGTTAATGTTGAACATTTTTTGCCTATACTTTTTTTTAGTTTATGAACAATGTATTTTTGGATGAGATTGTAGAGTAGGATAATTGTTATGCTTAGCAGTATTTGAATGACAACAGTGTCAAACTTAAGCCCCATTCTAGAGCTGACTGGTGGACTCCCACAAACCTGGATGAGATTAAGAAGTTCTTGGGTTTAACTATTTTGATAGACTTTATAAGGAAGCAATTGCTGTCTTCATATTGGTCTTCTAGTCTCTTGATGACAATGGCTATTTTTCCTGCAACCATGAGTCATGATCAGTATTTGCTACTGCTACGGATGCTGCATTTTGCTGGTAATGCTTAGCGTTGTCATGAGATCACCCTGATTGTGACCGTCTTTTTAAGATTCAGCCTGTGTTTGATCACTTTGTAAATCGTTTTTCACATGTCTATGTTCCAGAGAAAGAAATAGCTGTGAACGAGTCTATAATCCTGTTCAAGGGCCATTTAGCCTTTAGGCAGTACATTCGTAGCAAGAGGGCACATTATGCAATTATGATGTGTCTGCTGTCTGAGAGTAGGACTGAATTTGTATAAGATTTCAGGGTGTACACTGATAGGAATTCCACTATTGATCCTCCTGGTTGTCCGTCCACTTTCAGAGATAGTGAGAAAACTGTGTGGAAGCTTGGTAGAGGAATTTTTAACAAAGGTCACCATTTATACATAGATCCCTTCCACACTGGTGTGCAATTGTTCAGGGAATTGATCAAAGTGGACACTGTTGCTTCTGGCACAATCCACTCTAACCATAAAGGTTACCCAAAAGAGCTTGTTTGTAAAAAGAAATTGAGAGGTAGTGCTAAACTTCTAGCTGTTTAATTTGGATGACTGCATGCTGACTACCATCCATGATGAAAGTAATTCACCTTTGACTGTTTGTGGTCAGGTTGCTGAAGTGCACAAACCTGTGTGCATTTTAGACAAAAATTGGAAAGTGGGTGTTGTGTGTGAAAGGTGAGCAGTATATACTACCCTGACTGTCCCTCTATATGTGGGCTGTGTGTGCCTGCACGTTTTAGATTGTACCACACACCAAAGAGTTTTTGTGGGCCATCACAAGTGTAAAAGTGAACTGATTGATCTATAATGTTTTATATTTTTTGTTCAGTTTCACGGTTTGCATTAGTGTGACATATTTAGTTAGAGCTGTTGTGTTTGTAGTAGTGTATTGATTTGTGTTTTCTTTTTTGTTAAACAATGTGATGGTGGTGTGCGTGGACAGGTGCTTGGCTTGCGGTTTTGTGTGGACTGGTGTTTGGCTGGCAGTGTGCCTGGACGACTGGAACTTGGCTGGTGGTGTTTGTAAGCTGGCACTTGGTTGGTGGTGCGTTTGAGCTTGCATTTGACTGGTGGTGTATGAGTAGTGACTTACTGCTGGTCACTACACACTGCTACCCACACACCAGTCCACACACTCCGTCAAGCCTGTGTGGTTGCTGCATCAGGCATGTGGACATATGAAAGTGATGGGCCCTTGAATTGAGCTGCCTGTTGTGTGTGTGCCAAAAAAGAGAGTGAGAAAACAAAGCTTGCTCATCTTCCCGAATTACTAGCAACAATGACAAGAAGTGAGCACGTTACCAAGTCTCTTACTTCTATGGTGTCACAAACACTCAAACTGTGAAAGTCACTGTTTTTAACCTTTGTCCAGGGTTGCCATGATTAAAAACATGCCATATTGGTGGGTAACCACAAGTATGTTTAATGCCCTTCCCCTCATAGTTGGGAATTAAACTCATGAACAAAAAAAATCCTTCTCCGCTGCAATCAGCCATCGAAGCACACCCCTGGCAGACTAGGGTTCACGGGGGGGACCCCACTGATGAAGCCTGACACCAACTAGGTTGGTGGTTGAGGGGTCTTTTTAACAGGACCTAACGACTTTTTTTTCATAATCTGAGTGTTTGGGACACCACAGAAGTAAGAGATTTGGAAGCGCTCCCTCTGCTTGTCTAGGGAAAAACTACTAACTCTAGATATTTTCACAAACTACACACCGAGGGAAGAACAGGGAGGTGTACTTCTCTTGGATCAGAACAAGTTTTCTTACCCACAATGCCCTGCAATCCTCAAAATGTGACTAAAACCACACTTTGTCCTTGCATTTCTGACCCATATTCTTCCAGAAAAAGAAATAAACCACACATTTCCTACCACTCAGTGTTCCTCTCAGTCGTCCACTAAAAATTGTACCTCACTTATGTGGGTGCCCAAAGCACAGTCAGCCTAAAAGAGTATAAAAAAGTAATCCTGCCCTTTTGGGCCCGCTTTGGTTCCCCCTCAAATTCCACATGTCTTTGTCCCTTCCCTGTGGCAGACACAGTGGGGTATCATTTCAATCGGGAGAGCGAGGGGAGAGCTCAGTGGCAGGAAATTTGTGACTGCCGTCAGATTCCAGAACTTCCCACCATGGAAATGTGTGAAAAATGTGTTTTTTTGGACAAATTGTGAGGGTTGCAAAGGGTTCTGGGTGACAGTACCTGGTGCTATTCAAACAAGTCATGCCATCCTAGATTCACCTAAGTGTCTAGTTTGCAAAAATATATACAGATTTTCTAGGTTTCCCTAAGTAGCAGCTAAGCTAGGGCCCAAAATCCAAAGCTAGGCACAGTGCAAAAAAGGATCAGCTTTCGGTGGAGAAATGTGATGTGTCTGTGTTGCTTTTTGCGTTGTTTTCTTTCACGGCAACTAGGTCTACCCACACAAGTGAGGTACCATTGTTATCAGGAGACTCAGGTGAATGCTGGGTCTGAGGACATTTGTGGCTCCTCTCAGATTACAGAACCTTCCCCCACAGAAATGTGAGAAAAATTTGTTTTTAGACAAATGTTGAGGTTTCCAAAGGATTCTTGGTGACAGAACTTGGTGAAAGTCACACAAGGCACACCATCCTGGATTTCCTTAAGTGCTTAGTTTAAAACAAATGTACAGGTGTTCTAGGTGTCCCTTAGTGGCAGCTGAGCTAGGTCTCAAAATCCACAACTAGGCACATTGCAAAAAAGAAGTCAGTATTCTGTGGAGAAATGTGAAGAGTCCATGTTTCGACTTGGAGCAGTTTCCTGTTGCGGCCACTAGGCCTACCTACACAAATGCGGTACCATTTGTATTGAGAGATGTGGGGCAATGCTAGATGGAATGAAGTTTGTGGCTCCCCTCAGATTCCAGAACTTTCCACCACAAAAATGTGCAAAAAATGTTTTTTAGACAAATGTTGAGGTTTGCAACGGATTCTGGGTGACAGATCCTGGTCAGAGCCACACAAGCCACCCCATCCTGGATTCCTCTAAGTGACTAGTTTTAAAACATGTAGAGGTTTGCTAGGTTTCCTTAGTTGGCAGCTGAGCTAGGGCCCAAAGTCCACCGCTAGGCACATTGCATAAAAAGGTTCATTTTCGGAGGAGAAATGTGATGTGTTTATGTTGCGTTATGGGCTGTTTCCTGTTGTGAGCACTAGGCCTACCCACACAAGTGAGATACCATTTTTATTGGGAACATAGAATAGTAGAACAAGTGTTATTATTAATTGCCTCTTTCTGCATTTGCATCTTCCAAATGTACGACAGTCTGTAAGAAAGATGTCATCTTGAGAAATGCCCTTTTAATCACATGGTTATATGGGTACCCACAAGTTCAAAGATGTGTAAATAACCACTGATTCCAAACTCATTTTGGAAATAAATAGGTTTCCTTGATACAAATTTTTCACTCTTAACATTTTACCAATTGAATTTCTGTATACCAGGGGCACCATGAAAAGTGGTGCAAGGTGTAGCTCAGTTATTGGCTTGGTTCTTGGTTAACCTACAAGCTCTGTAGATCCCTGCAACCAGAGGCGTCCAGCAAACATAACAGTATATTGCTTTTGAAAATCTGACATAGTTACAAAAAGTTACAGATTAAAACATAGACACAATTGCAGTTTTTTTTCAACTTAATTTCAATATTTTTTTATTTCAACTGTTACTTTATATAGGAAAAACTTGAAGGATCTACGCAAATGACCCATTACTCAATTTATAATGTTGGCTACTTTTCAGACTTGTAAAGCTTTCCAGGATCTACCACTGGTTTTCACCCATTTCTATCACTTACTGGAAGAAGTTTGAATGCTCACAAAATAGGAAAATGGGCTATGTCCCTGTAAAATACCAAAGTTGTGTTGAAAAATGTGTTTTTCTGATTCATGTTTGCCCATTTCTTTAAGTTGGGATGATTGTGATTTTTGCACCACAAGCCCTTCATTGATGCCATTGGCAGGGAAAAAGACAGACACACTTTCTTCTGCCATACTTTTTCCCAATGTTCCCCCAAAAAACAAAATTTAGCTGTATTTTGGCTATTTTCTCAATCCCCTCCAGGGAAATCGAAAAACCCTGGGGACCATTAGAATTCCCACAATGTTGGAAAAAAGAACACAAATTTGGCATGCATAGCTTGGGGGGGGTCTAAACGCAAACGACCCCAAATAGCCAAAAAATGCTTAGCACCAGGGGGAGGAGAGAAGGCCTAGCATTGAAGGGGCTAATAGGCAACATTAAAAAATATTTTTTCCTTTTTTTTTTAAGTTTAATAAACTTTTTTACAATGTCAAAATACTTTAATATGGGAATATCTCCACCACAGTGGCAAAGACCTCCACCTTTGCCCATGTTCAAAACTTTACTAGTAGCAATTTTATACTCATAAATTAGGCTCCACGCTCCTGAAATTAGGGGATAGAGACAAGTGGGTCTGCACTTTGTAGTAACTTTACACTTGAAAATGGTGAGCAGCCAAAAGTAGTGAAGTTTCTACATAGAGTAAGAACAAATGTATACATGTGTAGATTAACTTATGTCTACATTTACCTTTGTGAGTAGCAAATACCGTGTCCTACCCTCATTCAGCCTTTAATATAATGCGTTTCATATTACAGACCAGCTTCGACTTTTAGCTGAAAATAACAAAACATGACATGTTTCTTCTACCAAGTCACCCTCCCCTTGAATTCCCAATTGACTATAGCTACAGAGCATAACACACAGCAGTAAAGGCCCTATAATACTTTCACTTCTTCGGTAATACAGTTCATGCCTTACTTGGACATGTTCTTCAATCACTTTGTTGATTTTTCAGGCTCTTGACACATTGTCAGGTGCTCCATGTCTGGCCCATTACTGTGCCACAATATATCAGAGAGGACCTTATTTGGGCAGAAACATGTAGTTTACAGGAACCAGTTACTTGCACCTCTGCAAAATTTTCTATCTGACATACACAACACCACATGCAGGCCATAAACCTGGCATTACATTGTATCCTTGTTGGAATGCCGCTCTGTACATAGTAACCACCAAACGTTTTGCCTTCCTCCTTCTACTTCTTAATAGATTTTTGCTTGCTGGCCTTAGGGCTCTGTGCAATTGACGACTGCTAACCAGTGTTAAAGTGCTTGTGCTCTCTCCCTAAAACATTATTTGATTGGCATAAAGCTGATTGCAATATTGAATTGACATGTAAGTCAGTTGTAGAGTGGATACCATACCTAGGGTCTGAAAATCAAATGCTGCCAGTGGACCTGTAGTACTTATTGTGCCACCCACTTAATTAGCATTTTAAAAAATGTCATAGGACTGCCATTGCAGCCTGAAGACAGTGTCCCACTGCCCTGACGACTTGGCTTTTATTACCCCTTGCCAAGCCTCTAACTTTTAGTAGTGAAAGACTCCCAAATGTATTTCTCACAGTTTTGAGGCCTACTTCTCTCGTAGGATAACATTGGGGATTCCTTATTATATTTAATAATCTATCATTCCTAACCCAGAGGAGGTAGCTATATCATGTTTAATACCCCTGAACTTGTAATGATAACCCCCCATTATTGGTCAAATTTATCATTACAAGTTTCAAAATGCCACTTTTACAAAGTTGTCATTTTCCTGCCTTTAGTTCTCTGTACCTGCAGACTGCCTTAAGTCACATGGCTGGATGTAACAGACAGTTGAGACGTTGTGAATTCAACCCAGAAAGAAACATAATAATGGGATTAGCAGAGCCTGAATGGGCTATTAACTGACATGATAGGGGACGGAGGTAAGCACACCCCCATGTGCACCTGAATAGGCTGGGCTCTGCCACCACACAATAGGCTTAACGACCCTGTATGTAGCCAGTGCAGCTAGCTAGAAGCCAGGGCTGTGGAGGCAGGAAACTCATTGAACTTTAAAGAACCCTTCTGGAAATTTTACCCACCTTCCAGGAGCAATGCACCAAGGTATAAAAATAGGGCTTCCAGACCTATACCTCAGTTCACTACTGGACCTGCGGAAGGACTCTCAGAAGACTGCCTGCTGCTGCAACCAGCTGTTCACTCTGCCAGACTGCTGCTGTACCTGGAAGGACTGCTGTGCTGAATGGAACCTGCCTTGAAACTTCAGAGGCCAGCCCTGCTGTGAAGCCCTGCATCTTTATCTGCACCCAGGACTTCCAGAAGTGACTCCAAGGACCAGTTTTGCTGGCCTCTTGTTCTGTGCCACGGGGACATAAGAGGCTCCCACCATCTTGAACCTAGACCTGGACTCAGTCTGAGTGAGTCTTGAACCCACATGTGTTCTCCATCTACTCCTGGATCCTTGATTGTGGTGCTATAGGTCCCAAGTGGCCTTTTTCCAAAACTGAGGTCTTGCAATTTTTAACCTTAAACTCAAAACAAATCATAACTCTGGGTCTACTAATTGGATTATGATGGTTTTTGTGTCAAGTGATTTATTACATTTTACTCTATTTCTCTAAACTGGTTTGAGTTTTTCTTGTGTTGTCCTTTCACTGTATTACTGTTTGTGTACTGCATAACTACTTTACACATTGCCTCTAAGTTTAACCTGACTGCTTTTTGTGTCAAATCCAGAGTTAACACAGGTTAACTTAGTGACTTTCTGTAGTTTACCCTGCAAGGGACTGTGGCGGTTGCTTCACCAGGGCTCTCACCCCAGTCAACCATCAACCCAATTTATCACAATCCTCAATACATTTAAATCTTTGAGGTATGCTTATGTTTGCACTGTATTCCACCTAAATCTGCCCTCACCTTACTATCACTATCTTTTCTTTGTCTAACTCCTTATTCATTTCACTATTTATCCATTACTTCTATTCTCAATCTACATGGGTCCTGTTTAGACAGATATAGGGGGTCATTACAACATTGGCGGTAAAAGCCGCTTACCGCTGTGCAGAAGACCGCCAATACACTGCCGCGGCTGCGGAATTCCGCCACAGCTATTATGACCCACATCTCGCAATCCGCCGAAATTCAGACACCCACACTCACGCCAACAGAAACACGCCCATGCTATTACGACCCTCGAATCCACGCGGCGGTCTTTCAACCGCGGTATTCCATTGGCGGTACACACCGCCGCGCTCAAAATACACACACATCTTCAAAACACCGCCACATTGGACAATTCAAAATATACGCACCTGATACACATACAAACACCACTCCCACAAGCCCAACACAATATAAAACACACACCCACATCACCCACAAACCCCTACGACCCAAAATCAGAGACGAAGGCGACAGAGTGAGAGCACAGCAATAGACAACCCCACCACACAGAGGCACAAAACACCATCACCCACAACATCCACGCACAAAACAAGACACACCACTACACATCACCACACTCATCACCACATACACCACCCCACACATCACATACACCACCCCATGGCACGCCAAAGACACCCCAGGTTTTCCGAGGAGGAGCTCAGGGTCATGGTGGAGGAAATCGTACGGATAGAGCCACAGCTATTTGGATCACAGGTGCAGCACACCTCTATAGCCAGGAAGATGGAGCTATGGCGAAGAATCGTCGACAGGGTAAACACAGTGTGACAGCACCCAAGAAATCGAGAGGACATCAGGAAGAGGTGGAACGACCTACGGGGGAAGGTGCGTTCAGTGGTCTCCAGGCACAACATCGTGATTCAGCGGACTGGCTTCGGACCCCCTTCTCCTCCCCCACAACTAACAACATGGGAGGAGCAGGTCTTGACCATTATGCATCCAGAGGGCCTCGGAGGAGTCGGTGGAGGAATGGACACTGGTAAGTCAAATCTCAACTATCATATCCCCCACCCTACCTGCATGCTATCACACACCCCCACCCTCACCCCCTCCCCTATCACTCCAACTCCTCACTAATGTACTAATAACACAAACCACCCATCCCAACACCAAGCCCTGCATGACACAACTAAGCATGGCCACCCATCACTAAAGCATGCCCACTGCACATACCCATAACACCCCCGAACCATCATCACACAAGCCCCCACACAGGAATGCTTGCACTGGGGCACACGCACACCCACCCATTGCACACCATGACACACACACATGCAATAATCATGCTTTTATACCCCTGCAGGACCACTACATAACGTCACCAAACAGGAGGGTCCAGACATGTCCACTCCACTCCCAGAAGAGGCCCACAGTGATGACAGCAGCTCTGGCCAACTGGATCCAGATGACCAGCCCGGACCATTGTGGGCCTCGAGACAGTCGGTTCCACTCGCACAGGCACAGCTACCCTCTGGTAACACCAGCACAGCACCCACCCAGCGGGCCCATACCTCCGTCCCCAGGACACGTCAATCAGCTGTGTGTCCACCACTACAGGGAACCCCGGATAACCCCCCACCCCAACAACAACAGGGACCTGGGGGCAGTGGTAGTGGGCACACAGTCCAGGGGACGGAGGCACAGGAACACAGGGGAACTGGGAGGGCTGCCGTGCGACAGGGGGCGGACAGGCCAAGGGAACCCACTCTCCACGAGGCCCTTTCCTCCATCATGGGAGCATACCACCACTCCCAGGAGACGATGGCTACGGTCCTGGCCAAGTTTCAGGATACCCAGCGCATGCAGGAGGAACAGTATTTGGGGTTCATGGAGGAGCTCAGAACCATCAGCTCCGCCCTGGGCACCATCGTAGGGGTGCTGAAGGACATACAAAAGACCATGAGGGAAACCGTGGCACTCCAAGGGGCCCCTGACACTAGCCTGGACAATGAACTGCCCACCACCTCCGCCAGCGCTAGTGGACAGGACGCCCCGCCACAGGACCACCACACCAGCACCCCATGCCCTGCAGACGGAGAACCACCCTGCAAGCGGTCCCTGAGATCCAGGAACAGGACAGAGCAAGATGGCAAGACCCCCGCCAGGAAATGAGACCACCCTGATTGTCCTCCCACTGTCCCACTTTGTTACCCTGTCCAGATTGGAACTGCCCCAGCTCCACTTCCTATGCCCATATGGGCAATGCACCTGTGAGACTAATAGACTGGACTCTGCCATGGACATTCCTCCACCATCACCCATCACCATTTTGCCACCCCCTCCAATAATTAGCACTTTAATAAACACCCTTGAACCACAAAACAATGTGGAGTCAGTCTGTAATTTTGAAAATGTGTATTAGCTATGACAGTGACAAAATCCGTTCTCAATAGTAATGTCAACATACCTATGTCACACATCACAAGTCCATGAAGGATGCAAGCAGATGACACACGTTGGTAACCACACCTGTGAAACCGTAATGGAAATGTATCACTCAGTTAGCAGATACTACTTCAAATTGACAGACAGGATAGAGGTAGAAGTGTGAAAGTGAATGTAAAAGTAAAACAATTGTTTTCACCTGTGTGTCACTGGAAATATTGCTGTATGACAGAGTCCCTGTTGTCAATGTCTTCTTCCTCTGCTTCCTCCTCATCACTGTCCACAGCTCCACAGCTGCCACAACACCGTCATCTGGATCATCCTCCTGCAGAAAAGGCACCTGGCATCGCAAAGCAAGATTGTGAAGAATCGAGCAGGCGATCATGATCTGGCACACCTTCCTTGGTGAGTAGAATAGGGAACCACCTGTCATATGGAGGCACCTGAACCTGGCCTTCAGGAGGCCGAAGGTGCGTTAGATCACCCTCCTAGTCCACCCATGGGCCTCATTGTAGCGTTCCTCTGCCCTGGTCCTGGGATTCCTCACTGGGGTCAATAGCCATGACAGGTTGGGGTAACCAGAGTCCCCTAATAGCCATACACGGTGCCTCTGGAGTTGACCCATCACATACGGGATGCTGCTATTCCGCAGGATGTAGGCGTCATGCACTGAGCCAGGGAACATAGCATTTACCTGCCAAACATACCATCTGTACATTCATCAAATGATAACTCTTCCGGTTCCTGTACACCTGTTCACTCCTGTGGGGGGGGGACCAAAGTCACATGGGTCCCATCAATGGCACCTATGATGTTAGGGATATGTCCCAGGGCATAGAAGTCACCTTTAACTGTTGCCAAATCCTCCACCTGAAGGAAAACGATGTAGCTCCTCACGTGTTTCAGCAGGGCAGACAACACTCTGGACAACACGTTGGAAAACATAGGCTGGGACATTCCTGATGCCATGGCCACCGTTGTTTGAAATGACCCACTTGCTAGGAAATGGAGCACTGACAGGACCTGCACTTGAGGGGGGATTCCTGTGGGATGGCGGATTGGTGAAATCAGGTCTGGCTCCAACTGGGTACACAGTTCCTGGATTGTGCCACGGTCAAACCTGTAGGTGATGATTAAATGTCGCTCCTCCATTGTTAACAGGTCCACCAGTGGTCGGTACACCGGAGGATTCCGCCATCTCCTCACATGTCTTAGCTGATGGTGCCTAGGAAGGACAACAGCGACCACAGAGTCAACAAATTCTGAGGTATGTACCCACAACTACACAGAACACGACACTAAATACAAAATCCTTCCTGTATGTGTGTTGAGTGTAGGCCTAGGTATGTGTGACGCAGTTGTAAATGAAGCCATGTGGGCCCCTGAAATGGCGGCTGCCTGACCTCTAAAGTGGGATGATGGGATGTGAGGTAACTGCGCTGGCGTTGTACACCGTCGCGGTAGGTGGTCAAAGACCACGGCGCAATGCTGCATTGGTTAACATTGGACCCTATGGGTCCCAGGAGCCAATGACGAAGTGCACCGGCGGTGATGATACGCACTGCCGCGGACGTCACTGCCATTTTCTATCTGTTCAATCACTCGATACCTGATCTTCGACAGGAGAGGACCTACACTGCAAGTGCTGCTGTGACCTCGGTCTGGAAGAGACAATGGCTGCTGCGTCTGGGGAAAGGGCCCCTGTCTTCAATGCACAGGAGTTGGAGAAGCTTGTGGACGGGGTCCTCCCCCAGTACACGCTACTCTACGGTCCTCCAGACCAACAGGTAAGTACACATGGAGCACGCTGTATGGGCGATGCCTGGGTGGATAGGGCTGGATGTCAGTAGGAAGGGGGCAGAGTTCTGCGAGCATGAAGAAGTGTGATTGCATGTGCCACATGGCAAGGGCAGGGATGTGGGCCACTCACTTCGATGGTGCTGTTGCTAATGACTTCTCTTCTTCCCCTGTACATGTCATGTAGGTCAGCGCCCACCAGAAGAAGGATATTTGGCGTGCCATCGCCAAGGACGTCCGGACCCTGGGGGTCCACCAGAGACGGAGCTCCCACTGCCGTAAAAGATGGGAGGACATTCACCGCTGGAGCAAGAAGACGGTGGAGGCTCAGCTGGGGATGGCCTCCCAACGTGGGAGGGGTGGCCATCGCACGATGACCCCCCTGATGTTCCGGATCCTGGCGGTGGCCTACCCTGAGTTGGATGGGCGCATGAGGGCATCACAGCAGACACAAGGGGGTGAGTACACTCACATTCTCATGACTGTGCGCAGTGGAGGGGTCTGGGTGGGGCAGGAGGGCTGTGGGTTTCCCTAGGCCAGGGCGAGTTCCGTAGGCTAGGCCCCTCCGGAATGCAGGCCATGTGCCACTCCACCCCACCTCTGTAGAGTGCCAAGTACAGGTATACATGGCCCTGTGTCATCTATGTGGGTAGATGACACTCATAGCCATGTAGGCCATATCCCAGGAACTGCATCTGTAGAGGCCAAGAGCACGGCGTAGTGCAGTGGGCTGCTGTGTCTGTATTGTCCGCCAACGGTAACGGTAAGCTGTGCACTCAACCTGTCTTTCTTCTGTTTCCCCGCCCCTTTTTGTGCTCTCCCTGTTCTTTTGTGCATCAGCATCATCAGGCGGAGGTACAGTGGCACCGGAGTACAGGGCGAGGGGAGCTTCATGTCGGTCACCGGATCAGCAAACAGTGACACAGACTTGTCCTCCGATGGGAGCTCCCTTGTGGTGGCGGCACCATCTGTGCCCCCCACTTCTACAGGTACAGCCGTCACCCCCCTACCAGCACCGCCCTCCCAGCAGCCCCTCAGCCTTCGCTCCGTGCCCGCTCATCCAGAAGGGTGGGCATCACCTTCGCCCCAGGCACCTCAGCCCCTGCCCCAGTCACCCCTGCTGCCCTCAGTGAGGAGGCCATTGACCTCCTCAGGTCACTCACTGTTGGGCAGTCTACCATTGTGAATGCCATCCAGGGTGTAGAAAGGGAGTTGCAACACACTAATGCATTCCTGGAGGGCATTCATTCTGGTCAGGCTGCCCATCATCGAACCCTGCAATCTCTGGCCTCAGCACTGATGGCAGCCATTGTCCCTGTGTCTAGCCTCCCCCCTCCATCTTCATCCACCCAGACCCAATCCCCTGTACCCCAGCCTATCCCAAGCACACCATCAGACCAGCCTGCACACACCTCAACACACAAGGGCAGCTCAGGCAAACATAGGCACCGGCACTCACACAAGCATCACCCACATACAGACACAGCAACATCCACTGCCTCCACTGTGTCCGCCTCGTCGTCGTCTCCCTCCTCCCTCCCAGTGTCGTCTACACTCTCACCTGCATGCACTACCACTACAGCCACTAGGACTCGCACCAGAACACCCAGCACCACACCCCGCTCACCTGCACTCACCACCCCCACTACCATTTACACGTCCCCTGTGTCCTCTCCCAGTGTGTCTGTGACGCCCCCTCCCAAAGTACACAAACGCGGACACCCACACACCCAACATCCACCCACCTCACGACAGCCTCCAGCACCTGCACCTGCACCCAAATCATTTAAAGTTACACCTCCTACAACCACCTCCTCTTCCTCCACTCCCAGACCCCCTCCAGCTACCCATCCCAGTGTTCGTCAGAAACTTTTCCTGAGCAACCTTGACCTCTGTCCCACGACCCCCACCCCACCAATTCATAGGTCCCGTACTAGCACCTCAGCCAAAAAAAGTCCGGTACCAGTGGTGCGTGTTAGAGGTATGTGGAGTGCACCGGCCACCAGGCCAGCCAGTGTGACACGGAGCCAAAGCACTGCCAGTCCACCCCCTGTAAAGCACCAGAAGTTGGACAGTGCCCGACTGGAGAGGGGGAAGACTCCTGCTGGCAAAGCCTCTCACAAGGGTCCCAGGGGGAGTGTTGAGTCAGCTGTGACCCCTCCCAAGGTGGTGAAGGGGCAGAAGAAGTCTCCAAAGTCTGGTAAGAGCAGCACGGCGGAGAAGGCCGCCATCCTCCCCGCTGGCCAGGACGCCACCGCCAGCCCCATCGTCACTGGTCCGGAGACCACCGCCAGAGTCAGTGCCCTGGAGGGCAGCACTATCGTCACTGGTCCGGAGATCACCGCCAGAGTCAGTGCCCTGGAGGGCAGCACTATCGTCACTGGTCCGGAGACCACCGCCAGCGTCAGTGCCCTAGATGGCCTCGGCAGCCACAGCCCCGCTGGGCACTGAGGGACCGTCATGCCACACACCGCTGCACAGGTCACAGACAGCAAAGTCAAGCACCGCTGAACATGGCAAGCACCGCTGAACAGGGCAAAGACCGCCATGGCAAGCACCGCTGAACAGGGCAAGCACCGCTGAACAGGACAAAGACCGCCATGGCATGCACAGCTGAACAGGGCAAAGACCGCCATGGCAAGCACCGCTAAACAGGGCAAGCACCGCTGAACAGGGCAAAGACTGCCATGGCAAGCACCGCTGAACAGTCAAGCACCGCGGAACATGGCAAGCACCGCTGAACAGGGCAAAGACCGCCATGGCAAGCACCGCTGAACAGGGCAAGCACCGCCAACTGAAGCATCGTTAGCCCATGTGTGGCTGGGACAGTGACGGAACTGGGACCTTCACGGGGAGCGTGATGCACTGTGGGCACCAATCCCCCTCCAGAACCAGTGGAGAACTGCATCCACTACCTGACTCCTTCACAGGATGAAGCACTCTGGGCACCAGTCCCCCTCCAGAACCAGTGGAGACTGTTATCCACTTGAGAGACTGTGGCTTTGCACTCCCCAGGATGGTACAGTGGGCAACCCACCCACTGTAGAGACTTGAGAGACTGTGGCTTTGCACTCCCCAGGATACATCAATGGGCATGGAGCCCCGTCGTGGATCTGGCCTGGTGCACTCATCCGGCTGAGGTGCCCCCCCTTCTTTCCCCCTGAGGTGCCTGTTGTATTTCTATCTGATGCCCCTGCAGTGTTCCCTCTGTTTCTGGACAGGTATCTGATGTGGGCCTCACCCATGCATTTTGGACCCAGTGGTCCACGGACATTGAATTGTGCATACCTGCACTACTAATCGTGATGTATATATTTGGAATGTGTATATATTGATGTATATATGAGCTTACTGTATTATGATACATTACAATAGTTCTACTGATTCCCTTTTGTCTCTGCATTCTTCCGGGGGGGTTGTGGGTTGTTACTGTGATGTTTGGAAATGCATTGGTGTGTGTGTTGTAGTGTGCGAGGGTCGGGGTGGGGGTGTTGCGTGTGTGTCCCCCTGACTTTTGCCTCCCCCTCCCCTATGTCGTAGGTGCAGTACTCACCGTTGTCTTCGGCGCCGCTGTTGCTGATGTTCGTAGAGGAGCAGGAAGACAAGCTTAGGGAGTATTTGTAGTTCCGGCTCCATGGTGCCCTCCTTCCTCGTGGCGTGTGTTAAGGTGAGCGTTTTCCCATTGCAAAAGCTGTTTCCGCTGTGTTTTTATCCACGGTGAATGCGCCCCGGAAAAGGTGGCAGATTGGGCTGTTGTAATACTATGGGCGGTACATTGTCTTCTGCCTGTCTGTTGGCGGTGACCGCCGCGCTGCTTGTCTGTACCGCCGTGGCGGTTGGAGTGTTAAAGTGGCTGTCTATGTTGGCGGTTTCCGCCACAGTCATAATTCCCTTTTTTTTTCCGCCAGCCTGTTTGCCGTATTACCGCAGCTTTAACACCGTCCGCCAGGGTTGTAATGACCCCCATAATGTTTTGATAGGCCCAGATATCTCAAATCTATTTACATTGATTCCCTGACTGTACAGAATCTCCTCCAACTGTGCATCTACCTGTGATGTCCCCATTCATTTTGTTCCCCTTTTAACCATTCTATAACCTTCAACTCATTTAACTTTGTTACTTATCCAACTAATTGAACCCTATTGAACACCAGTTCTGTATTCAGTTTTCTACATCATTTTTAGCTATTCAACTTATTCACCTTATCTAGTGTTGTATATCAGTACCTAGTTTGTTCCAAGATACTCCATTTTTGCAAATTAAGTTATTGTCTCAGCTGTCTACCTGGTCCTGAGATAATGCAGCATTGTCCCGCCTGGTATATTCTCAACCCATCCAAATCATCAAATCTTTTCCCTTGTCTAAGCTACGCCTGTCCTGGAACCCAACTTAAAAGTACTGGTGTTCAAACGCAAATCACATTTCTTATATCTATTGTTCATGATGTGAATGTGGTGAATGGTGTTGCATCCTTGATCAATGTCCTGCCACTCTCACTCACTTATGATCAATACCCACATAGCTTCTGGGTCATACATCCTGGCATCCCAGGTCTTCTGGTGACTGTTGCCTGACTCTGTTCACATGTCTTGGGTGGGGTGATAGCTGGGCTTTGTGTACTCCTCCTAGAGAGCTGCACACAATGGGAGCTTAGTTGTGAACTAATGGGCCTTGATGCGCCATACTGGGCAGGGTGGGATGGAGAAGCTGGGAACAGCCTTACTTACACCTGAATAGGTTGTGTCCTGTCACACACAAAGGATTACAAAACCTGCTGAGTTGAGTCTGGAGCCAGGGCAGGAAGGACAAAGACTCAATGCACTTCAGAGCCATGTCTTTGTTGTCTTCCCCACTTCAAATGCCCAACAGATTATAGGTACTGCACCTCTTACACCACCACTTCAGTTCACTACTGGAATGGCAGGTGTCTCAGAGGACTGCTTGCTGTTGTGACTTGCTGTGCACTCTGCCAAACTACTGCTGTACACGGAAAGACTGAATTGCTGCCTGGGACTTGCCTTGAACCCCCAGACGCCAGGCCTGCTGTTGAGCCCTGCATCTACACCTGAACTAGGACCACCAGAATTGGCTCCAACGGCTAGTTTTGCTGGCCTCCTTTTCAGAACCCCAGAGATATAACAGACTTTCACCAATCTGAGCAATTCCTGAACCCCCAAGAGGTCTCCCTGCATTCCTAGACCCTTGGTTGTAGTGCTAAAGGTGACCATATATCCATGGTTAGCACTTTTATCTTTTAGGAGCTATTTTGAACCTTGAACTTTAAAAATGCATAACTCTTGTTCTACTGATTGGATTTTTGTCATTCTGGTGTCGATTTATTATGTGCTGTATGTATTCAAATTGAGATTTTTCTTGTGTTGGGTTTTCACTTCATTGTTCTTTGTGTGCTGCGTAAGTGCTTTACACATTAAGTCTAAGTTAAGCCTGACTGCTTGTTGTGCCAAGTTACCCAGGGTTAAGCATAGGTAAATTTTGTTGCTTTTTGTGGTTCATCCTGCAAGTGGTTGCAGCCGTTGCTTGACCAGGGCTCACATCCCAGTTAGCCAACAACCCAGGTTCTCACACTACCTAAATGGAGTAAATGCAAATATACCATTAATAGTTAACATTAGCCTCTCTAAAATCAGGCTTCCCAAACTTGAGCAGTTTAATTCAACATTGGTTTTGCACTTGCATAGCCTATCCAATCAGCTGTTTTTCATGTTTTGGCACATTCACACATTGACGTAAAATTTGAGAACTGTTTTTCTCTTAGTTTCCCCATTTTGTAGATAATGTAAGCTTATCACTGGATAAACCATTCATATTTTGACAGCTGTGTACATTTGTAATCATGCTTACTGAATTCCATTACTCTAAATGCTGCTTTTCAAGTTTTGTCAGGACGTGGGAGACATGTTATCAATGAAGAATCACTCTGACATTTCACACACACATCGTACCATCATACTATGAAACCACAATATTGAATTATGTGAAAGCTTATTCAGAACTGAAGCATACAAAAGTGGTCAAAAGCACTATCTGCCTGTCATCCACCAGTCAAATAGTAATGAATGAAGAAGCACCACTAAATCTATTTCTTTTTTTGATTATATCTATTTTTATTTCATCTTGCAATACCAATATTTTATGTGGAATTCAGTGCCTAACCTGACTTTTGAACCCACTACAGGAAAGACATGGTAAGAGTCACAACTGGGAATCTTAGGACTAGTGCATAATAATAAAATAAGACATCTGGCACTAGGGCTTCATGCTGTAGCTTTAATTGACAGACATTTGTGATTGCAAATAAATCACATTTCACAACTGGCATCCCCACTGCAACAGGGAAGGCCTAAGCTCTGCTTCAAATATTTTCACTTCACAACGGAATGAAATCTGATCACTTTCTCCTTATTTTTCTTCCTATGACTTGTCATTTCATTTATTTTTATATGTGAATACATTAAGGTCCAGACAGTGAAAGAGCACAGGCTCGTTCTTACTTCTCTTTTCAAAACATATTCCTTGAAGCCGGAAAGTTTCAGCAACTCCTGAAATCATGCAAACTGCATAGACAGCTGTCAAACTTCCTCCATGGTCTCGTAAGCATGAGCCATCCATTTATAATAAAAAATTGGATTCATGTAGTGGCTAATCTCATATACCTGGTCTTGACTTGGTGCATAGTTCAGTGACATTAAGACAGTCATGCTCGGTTTCACATTCATCACTTGTCTGGTATGGGCAACAGAGTAGCAGGATTCAGAACATCACAGCGGTTGCCAATCACATTATCGGCAGCAAGTATGGTTTGCTCATACTTACTATGGTCGTTAAATGCTAGGGTCTAGGCCTTGTCAACAACTATTCAACAGAATGAGAAAAATAAACAGTCAGTGGGTGACCTCCAACAATGTTTTCACATCCCTCTATTCTGACATTAACAACTGCTACCACTTTAAAACAACCTGGCAGCACAGATGCTATGGGGACAAGAGTAGCAGAGAAATAGGCCACTGGCCTTCGAACACTCCTGCATAACTGTGTAAGCACTGAGAGAGTGCAGCCCTAACCCTCACTGCAGAAAAATGCAAATTACTTATTATAATCAAGAATTCCAAGTGCCGGGGCATGACAGAGACTTTCTCTCAGCTCTAGGATAAAAATCAAGCAGTGGTATCCCAGGGTACCGGATCAGACAGATCCTTGTGTGTCAGCCTCAGCAAGGTCTTGGGCCCTAGGGAAAACTTGACAGTAGCTTACCATCCCCAAAAACATCCTGACTTCTCTCTGGGTGGTTGGCGGATTCATTTTCAGAATTGCCAAAGTCCTCTCTTGTGATCAATTTTTCTTGCTCCTTTCTCAAGATGGTGTCCAAGATATTGGACCTCTTTCAGGCAGTATTAGAGCTTGGTTGGAGACACTTTGGTGGTTATTTCGACATTGACAGTAAAAAATGCTTACCACCACGCTGACGGCTGTCAACATACCACCAACATACTGCCACAGTGGCAAATATCCGTTCAGCATATTATGACACACACATACCAAACCGACAGAATACAGCCACATATACAAATCCACCAGCCAAAAGGTCAATGGTAAACTGTCAGTACCCACACAAATAACTTTATGCCAACAGAGCAATGCCCACCACATCATGACCCACGAATCACCACAGCGGACATTCAACGGCAGTATACCATTGGCAGTACACACCGCTGTACACAGAATGGACACCCAAATACTAAACTACACAACATTGGCCAATTAAAAAGACACACACCTGACACCCATACACACACCACAACCACCCACTCACACCACTATCAAACACACACACATTACCCACAACCCTTTACGAATACAAATCATTGCCACCAGACAGACATCAACACCACTGAGACAACTACAGACATACCCATACATCCCTCACGCACTCCACTACGCACACCCAATCACACCACCCAACACCCACATACTTACACACACCACACAACGTCCATGGCCTTACGAAGGCACCCCTATTTCACGGATGAGGAGTTGCGGGTCATGCTGGAGGAAATAGTTAAGGTAGAGCCACAGCTCTTTGGAGCACAGATACAGCAGATATCCATTGCAAGGAAGATGAAGCTAAGGCAGAGAATCATGGACAGGGTGAAGGCCGTGGGACAGCATCCAAGAACAAGGGACGACATCAGGAAGAGGTGGATCGACCTACAGGGAAATGTACATTCCATGGCAACAAGGCACCGGCTTGCCATACAGAGGAAGGCAGTGGACCCTACCTCCTCCCTCACAGCTCACAGCATGGGAGGAGCAGGCCTTGGCATTACTGCATCCTGAGGGACTCGCTGGAGTAGCCGGAGGACTGGACACTGGTAAGTCAACAATTACCATTTATCACCCCCATACGTACATGCCATCTCACACCCTCACCCTCACTCCCATCACTCCACTCCATCCTACACATTGCACCTACACATATGACTAACCCCAATGCCAAGCCCTGCATCCCATGCCAATTCATGGACAGCCCTCCCAGCCCTGCATGGATACCCATCACAAAAGCATGCACAGCATGGAGAACTAACAAGCACACAATAAACCACCATACACAAACAAAGGTGGCAGGGCAATAGCAACGATACAGGGGAAGATAAGGATGAACAACATGTCACAGGCATGAAGCATAATACATCACTGAGATCCCCACAAGTGCCCCAGCAAATATCAGTGGAGAGGAGGTGCCACGACTATCCCGTCCTCCATCACAAGATGCCTCAAGTGATGAGAGTAGCTCTGGACTTTAGGATCTGGATCAACAACCTGCCCAATCAGGGACCACTGGTCAGTCGGTCAACCCAGCCCACTCCCAGTCGATCACAGAGCCTCCCCCATCAGTTTCCAACACCACTTCACCCACCCAGCATCCCCACATGTTTGTCCCCAGGACACACCAATCAGCAGTGTGCCCACTTGTACAGGGATCCCAGTCCACACCTCATACCCAAGACAATCAGGGACCTAAGGTCAGTGGCAGTGGGCACACTGTTCAGGGGACAGGGCACAGGGCAAAAGGGACACTGGGAGAACTGCCTACCCAGAGCTGAATGGGAGCTTGAGGGCATCACAGCAGCCACAAGGGGGTGAGTACAGTGGCTGTTACAGCAATAATTTGTAGGTGGCATGGGATACAGGTGTTGTGTGTCAGTTAGAGGGTGCCCCTTAATACCAGGCCAGACATTGCAGCTTGATCCAGCTCCGGGGTATTGGTTGAAAGGGAAAACAAGGTAACTTAGCGAGGTTGCATTTTATGTCAGGCAGTGCTTAGTGGGTCCCAGGAGGTGTGCAGTTGGTGGTGTTTGGCCCTCATCTTGCTGTGTCATCTAGCCAAATCAATGGCAGTGCAATGCATAGTGCTCAATCCTGATCTCTGTGTGTGAGGGTGCTGTATATGCCAACTGCCAACTGTGGTGTTGGTGCAGTAACTGACCCAGTATTCCCTTTCCCTCTCTCTCTCCCCTTTATCTTCTGTTATCCTGTCCATGTGTGCATTAGCATAATCTGGCAGAGGAGCAGGGGCACCGGCGACAGAGGGAGCTGCATCCCATAGGACCCAGGAGGGAACCAGTGGGACCGAGGGCGAGGGGAGCACAATGGCAGAAACAGGAGGTGACAAAACAGACTCAGATACCTCTGCCGATGGAAGCTCCCTGGTGGTGGGGGACACCTCTGTGACCACCCCAGCTGCAGGTTGAACCGCCACCCCTGTACAAGCACTGCCTTCCCAGTAGCCCCTCAGCCAGTTGCCTGTGCCCGCTCACCCAGGAGGATGGGCATCTCCTTTGCCCCAGGCACCTCAGGCCCTGCCCCAGTGAGCCCTGCTGCCCTAAGTGAGGAGGCTATTGACCTCCTGAGATCCATCTCTGTAAGGCAGTCAACCATTGTGAATGCCATTCAGAGGCTGGCATCCCAGATGCAGCAATGCAATGCATTCCTGGAGGGCATCCACAGTGGATTGGTGGCCAAACAAAGATCGGTTCTGGCTCTGGCCTCCTCTCTGATGGCATTAATTGTACTTGTCCCTACCATTCCCCCTCCAAATGCCACGTCCCAGTCCCAGTCTCCTCAACCCCAACCCATCCCATGCACATATACAGATGAGCATGCACACAAGACAAAACACAAGAGTGGCACAGTCAAACACAGGCACCACACTTCAACACACAAGCACTCATGCAAATACCAGACAGTTGCAGACACAACCACATCCACTTCCTCCACTATCCCCGCTCCTCCTCCACCTTCCACACAGTCACGTCCACACTCACACCTGCATGCACTGCTTCAACATCCACTACCAGCATCCCCACACCAAGCAGCATACACACCTCACTAGCAGACACCTCCACAACATCCATGAATGCGTCCCCTGTGTCCTCTCCAACGCTTTCTGTCCCCCACTCCTAAAGGCCACAAACGCAAGCACTCAGACACCCAACAGCCATCCACCACACATCAGCACAATCCCCATTCACCTGTACCCAAGTCCAGCAGACGCACTCCTCCAACAACCACTCCCTCAACCTCCACTCCCATCCCTCCTTCCTCTTCCCACCCCACCGTCCCTAAAAAGCTTTTCCTTGCCCAACTTGACCTCTTCCCTCCCCCTCCGCCCGTCCTGCCCATAAGAAGAGGGTCCCAATGACCCAGCCTAGCACCTCAGCCAAACAGTCCATGCGGATAGTGGAGGTACCTCCTAGTCATGAAGGCATAACAGTGATGGGTCCCACTCCACCAGCCAGGAATGGTAAGGATCCCAGAGCTACTGCAACAAAGGGGAAGAAGCCCTTGACTCCTGCCATTGAGGGGCAGAAGCCCTCTACTCCTGCCATGAAGGTGAAGGAGGCGGCACCTCCTGCCATGAAGGGGAAGAAGCCTTCGACTTCTGCCATGATGGGGAAGAAGCCCTCGACTTCTGCCATGAAGGGGAAGGAGGTTGTACCTCCTACAATGAAGTGGAAGAAGCCCTCAACTTCTGCCATGAAGGGGAAGAAGTTGTTGACTCAGCAGGATGACACTACCACTACCACCAGTGGTCATGGAGCACTCACCTGCAACTGAGGCAGTGCAGCCCACCCCCCTTGCAGAAGCTGCTCCTTCACCTGCTGAGACAGTGCAGCCCTCACCTCCAGCAGAGGCTGCCCATGAGGCAACTTCACTTGCTGACACAGTGCAGCCCTCACCTCCAGCAGAGTCTGCCCAGGAGGCACCTTCACCTGCAGAGACAGTGCAGTCCTCATCTCCAGTAGAGGCTTGCAGGGTGACACCACCACCACCATCAGTGGTCACGGGGCCCTCACCTCCAGCTGAGGCAATGCAGCCCACTCCTCCTGCAGAGGCTGCACCTTCAACTGCTGAGACAGTACAGCCCTCATCTCCAACAGAGGCTGCTGAGGAGGCACCTTCACCTGCTGACACAGTGTAGCCCTCACCTCCAACAGAAGCAGGCAGAGTGACACCACCACCACCAGTGGTCATGGAGCCCTCACCTCCAGCTGAGGCAGTGCAGCCCACTCCTCCTGCAGGGGCTGCACCTTCACCTGCTGAGACAGTGCAGCCCTCACCTCCAGCAGAGGCTGTTGAGGAGGCACCTTCACCTGCTGACACAGTGGTCTTATGTGACCAAAATGCAGTCGCAAAGCCTTGATATTTTCCCACCAACTCAAAGTTGGTGGTAATACATTTTCAAATTGTAGGGGGTCCCCTTTGGACTCATTCCCCATTGGGAATGTTGGAAAAACATTTTTTAAGGGCAATCAATGATCAAACAGACCGCTGCCTACCCTTAAAAAATGAACCTTCAAAGTTTCATTTAATTCTTTTTAAACACATTCCTGTTTTTCTTTGAGGAAAACGGGATATGTTTAAAAAAATAAAAAGACTACTTTATTTAAAAGCAATCACAGACATGATTGTCTGCTAATCCCTACCAGGCCACTGTCCCTATGACGGAAGCGATTCTTAATGGGTCACAAATCGCCACCTACCTTATTATCATCTTCATCATCATCAACATACTTTATTAGTCTGTTTTCTAGCCATAAAAGTCCCATACAAAAAATTTAAAAGCAATAAAATTCAATGCAAAACACACCTTGAAAAATAACAAAATGCACTATACAATCAAACAACAAAATCAACACATCATGATAGGTGCCTTATACAGAAAGCCAAGGGTTTAGGGAACGAATCCTCAATATCTAGAAAAAACCTTCAAAGCACTTATTAACTTTTTTTAAATAGCATGGATAGCCCTATGATAACCCAGCTGAAGCAAAAAGGCAAATGCAGCAGCATAAGGCTTGGTTCCCAAAGTACGTAAGACATGGCACAAAACTGCTGTCTTTGAAACTCATAATGGGTGCAGAACAACACAAAGTGCAACATGCTTTATTCTGCCGGCAGCTGGCAATGACAGTGAGGAAATGAAGAAACCCAAGTTCCTCTTTGAGGAAAAGCCACTAAAAAGAGTGTTGTCCTTAGTCGAAACCGTGTCAATAAAAATGTATGTTTTCCATTAAAACTAATTTGCAAAATAAGTGCCGGGTGTGATAAAAAATCATAGGGATGACTAACAGCAATTCCTCTGTCCGAGCAGGGCAGGCACTGCCACTACATTGTTTGAAAAGTTCTTTAATTTGTCTAGAAGAAATAGTAACTAGGCTTTCTGAGTCATTATGAAAAGAAGGGGAACTCAGCCTTTTACAAGTTGACTTAATACATTTTAGCCAGGGGATATCTTGTTTCTTATTAAAGGTCATGCAATCCATAATTATGGTCCAGTAAAGCTGTGCCTCAGTGTTTGTCCAGATCTTATGCCACAGTATCAAAAGCTGCAGTGTGATATAATCTCCCAAATTGGAAAGCCTGAACCTCTTCGTGACAAAAAGCGACAGGACCATGGGACCACCAACAATCTTCTCAAAAACATATTTTCAGGTATTTGAAGAGTTCTGCTGTCCATGTAGCCCCAAACCCCTCCTCCATAAGTAACCAACAGGACGCATTTGCTCTTAACCGCTTAGGTGCGGGCGTCGGCCACTGGCCGACGCCCACACACCCTCCCTGGTGCGGGTCACGACCAGTGGCCGACACCAGGAAGGGCATTAATAAATCCTCGGGTGCGTCGCACCCGAGGATTTATTTTTTATTTTTTTTCCCCCCCCGGGAGACACGGAAGCTACCGTGTCTCCCCCCGCCCCCCACCCGCCCCTTTGTGACGTCAGCGCGCCTCGTGCAAAGGTGTTTTCCCCATGAAAGCAGGAAGCAGCCTTGCGGCCGCTTCCTGCTTTCATGGGGAAAACGGCCTTTTTCACGTTCGGGAAGGCCTCGTAAGAAAGGGGAGAGTCTCCCCTTTCTTACGAGGCCTTCCTGAAAGTGTTTCCTGGCCCCCGATCGCAGCACAGCTGCGATCGGGGGCCAGGAAACACTTTCAGGAAGGCCTCGTAAGAAAGGGGAGACACTCCCCTTTCTTACGAGGCCTTCCTGAAAGTGTTTCCTGGCCCCCGGTCGCAGCTGTGCTGCGATCGGGGGCTAGGAAACACTTTCAGGTTTCCTGGCTCCCCCGATCGCAGCACAGCTGCGATCGGGGGGGTCAGGAAACATTTTGAAAAGGCCTCGTAAGAAAGGAGAGAGTCTCCCCTTTCTTATGAGGCCTTCTGAAACGGTTTCCTGGCCCCCGATCGCAGCACAGCTGCGATCGGGGGCCAGGAAACCCCACTAGACACCAGGGATTTCACTTTTGGGGGGCAGCCCCCCCCCCCGGAAAACGGGCCGCCCCCCCCCCGGATAATTTTCCGAAAAAAATAAAAAGGTAGGTGCCCCCTGGGGAGGGGGGGGGGCGTGATCGCGCCCCCCCCCCCCAGGGGATTTAAAAAAAAAAAAAAAAAACAATGAAATGACAGGGGGTCGCCCGTGGCAATTTTTTTTTTAGATGTTGTAGGGTTTCCCTGGGGGCCATTTTGGCCCCCAAGGAAACCATACAACAACTAAAAAAAAATATATGTATATATCTATATATATATATCTATGTAGATAGATATATCTAGGTACATGGATATATCTATAGATATATCTATGTAGATATGTATTTATATATATATATATATTGGTAGATCTGTATCAAAGAGATTTATAAAGCGCGTTACTCACCTGTGAGGGTCTCAAGGCGCTGGGGGGGGGACGGGGGGGAGGGAAAGGGGCTAGGAGGTTCACTGTTCAAAAAGCCAGGTTTTGAGGCCCTTCCTGAAAAGAAGTAGGTTTTGGGTCTTGCGAATGTGGGTTGTGAGTGCGTTCCATGTTTTGGGTGCAATGTAGGAGAAGGATCTGCCCCCGGTGGTGGTGTGTTTGATGCGGGGGTCAGAGGCGAGAGAGAGGTCAGCTGAACGGACGTTTCGTGTGGGGGTGTGGAAGGTGACTCTCGTTGAGGTAGGCAGGGCCTGTGTTGTGGAGTGATTTGTGTGTGAGGATGAGGATCTTGAAGGTGATCCTTTTGTCAATGGGGAGCCAGTGGAGGGATTTGAGGTGTGGAGAGATGTGTTCGTGTCGGTGGAGGTCGAGGATGAGTCGTGCTGCTGAGTTCTGGATGCGTGTAGTTTGCACTTGAGTTTTAGAGTGGTGCCGGCGTAGAGGGCGTTTCTGTAATCAAGCCTGCTGCTGATGAGTGCGTGAGTGACAGTTTTTCTGGTCTCTGTGGGGATCCATTTTAATGTTTTTCAGTATACGGAGTTTGTTGAAGCATGAGGAGGTAAGAGCGTTGATTTGTTGGGTCATAGAGAGGGAGGAGTCTAGGATGATGCTGAGGTTGCGTGCGTAGTTGGCGGGGGTGGGTGCAGGGCCTTGCGTGGTGGGCCACCATGGGGGGTCCCAGGTTTTTTTGGTGAGGGCCAAAGAGGATTATTTCGGTTTTGCTTGAGTTGAGTTTCAGGTGGTTGGCTGTCATATATACATCACTTTTGTCAATATGTGTGTGGTTTCCCTGGGGGGAAAAGGGTCCGACTTGTCTAGTGGCAGTTTTAGTGCCATAAAGAAGCGCAGAAGGTTTATATGCCTACTGCAAAGAGCACATCTGTATTTTATGTAAATAGCTGAGTACATTAGTAAAGTCTATGGAGAGATGAAGGGCACTTTTGCTGGGTAGTAATGAGGGAATCCGAGGAGGAGGGAGTGGGAGCACCAATAATGATTGTTGGACTGGGCGCAGGAGGTGCTAAAGACTGTGACGAATGGTATGTGACAAGGTGTTTTTTGAGTGTCTTGAAAGTACGTGCTGATTGAGGGAAGAAGCGCAGGTAAGGTGGCCTCTACTGTTGCACGTATCTCACACACACCATCGATTTTGTGACTGTCTACGTAGGCTAGTGTTTTAGAGCAACAGTTTAGCCAATAGCAGAGATGGCATCTTGATGGATGACTGCTGCCTGCACTCGGGTTATAGAGGACCGCTCTGACATAGGATCAGAGACTGAGACATCAGATACTGAGACAGCATCTGAGGGATAGGACAATGGCGCAGACTCTGGGAGTGATTTTTCAGTCAGAGGAGTCCCATTCGAAAACTCCTCTTCCAGTACATTATGAGGGAGGTGATGAGGACAGTCCTGCTGTCCCTTCGCAAGCTGTTCGTGCAACTGGGTAATAGTGGGTTAGGCCAACCCAGAGAGCAGGTGAATGCGGCGGCAAGCAGAGAGAGAGTGCTCTCTTGGGAGCTCACCAATTTAGTTCAGCCCCAAATTCCACCACCCAAATCATATTGTGGAGACATCAAAATTGTCTATGGCAAAACAAACTGGTTTTGTAAGGCAGGCACCTGTGTTTTTGGTCCTGGATTCGGCGGCCATATAGAGAAACACACTAAACCCAAACATTTCTGGAAACTAGACATTCGGGGGAGTCCACAGAGGTGTGACTTGTGTGGATTCCCCAAAGTTTTCTTACCCAGAATACCCTGCAAAGCTGAAATGTTGAGAAAAAACTCTATTTTTCTCGCATTTCTGTCACACAAACTACAGGAATATGCTGGGATCCACAACATTCCTACCACCCAGTGACTCCTCACCTGTCCTGATAAAAACACTACCCCACTTGAGTGCCTACACCTAGTGCCTGTGTCAGGAATGGATCACCCCAGGGTCAACAGCTGCCTCACGTAAGGACCAACATTGACCGTTGTGTGATCTATTCCTGTCGCAGGCACCAGGCCTAACCACACAAGTGAGGTATCATATTTATCGGGAGACTTGGGGGAACGCTGGGTGGAAGGAAATTTGTGACTCCCCTCAGATTCCAGAACTTTCTGTCACCGAAATGTGTGGAAAACGTGGTATTTTAGCCACATTTTGAGGTTTGCAAAGGATTCTGGGTAACAGAACCTGGTCCGAGCCCCACAAGTCACCTCATCTTGGATTCCCCTGGGTTTCTAGTTTACAAAAATGTGCTGGTTTGCTAGGTTTCCCCAGGTGCCGGCTGAGCTAGAGGCCAAAATCCACAGGTAGGCACTGTTTTCTATGAAAAAATGTGATGTGTCCACGTTCTGTTTTGGGGCATTTCCTGTCGCGGGCGCTAGGCCTACCCACACAAGTGAGGTATCATTTTTATCGGGAGACTTAGGGGAACGCCGGGTGGAAGGAAATTTGTGGCTCCTCTCAGATTCCAGAACTTTCTGTCACCGAAATGTGAGGAAAACTTGTTTTTTTAGCCACTTTTTGAGGTTTGCAAAGGATTGTGGGTAACAGAACCTGGTCCGAGCCCCGCGAGTCACCCCTCCTTGTATTGCCCTAGGTCTCTAGTTTTCAGAAATGCACAGGTTTGGTAGGTTTCCCTAGGTGCCGGCTGAGCTAGAGGCCAAAATCTACAGGTAGGCACTTCTCAAAAAACACCTCTGTTTTCTTCCAAAAATTTTGATGTGTCCACGTTGCGCTTTGGGGCGTTTCCTGTCGCGGGCGCTAGGCCTACCCACACAAGTGAGGTATCATTTTTATCAGGAGACTTGGGGGAACGCCGGGTGGAAGGAAATTTGTGGCTCCTCTCAGATTCCAGAACTTTCTGTCACCGAAATCTGAGGAAAACTTGTTTTTTTAGCCACTTTTTGAGGTTTGCAAAGGATTCTGGGTAACAGAACCTGGTCCGAGCCCCGCGAGTCACCCCTCCTTGGATTGCCCTAGGTCTCTAGTTTTCAGAAATGCACAGGTTTGGTAGGTTTCCCTAGGTGCCGGCTGAGCTACAGGCCAAAATCTACAGGTAGGCACTTCTCAAAAAACACCTCTGTTTTCTTCCAAAAATTTTGATGTGTCCACGTTGCGCTTTGGGGCGTTTCCTGTCGCGGGCGCTAGGCCTACCCACACAAGTGAGGTATCATTTTTATCGGGAGACTTGGGGGAACGCCGGGTGGAAGGAAATTTGTGGCTCCTCTCAGATTCCAGAACTTTCTGTCACCGAAATGTGAGGAAAACTTGTTTTTTTAGCCACTTTTTGAGGTTTGCAAAGGATTCTGGGTAACAGAACCTGGTCCGAGCCCCGCGAGTCACCCCTCCTTGGATTGCCCTAGGTCTCTAGTTTTCAGAAATGCACAGGTTTGGTAGGTTTCCCTAGGTGCCGGCTGAGCTAGAGGCCAAAATCTACAGGTAGGCACTTCTCAAAAAACACCTCTGTTTTCTTCCAAACATTTTGATGTGTCCACGTTGCGCTTTGGGGCGTTTCCTGTCGCGGGCGCTAGGCCTACCCACACAAGTGAGGTATCATTTTTATCGGGAGACTTGGGGGAACGCCGGGTGGAAGGAAATTTGTGGCTCCTCTCAGATTCCAGAACTTTCTGTCACCGAAATGTGAGGAAAACTTGTTTTTTTAGCCACTTTTTGAGGTTTGCAAAGGATTCTGGGTAACAGAACCTGGTCCGAGCCCCGCGAGTCACCCCTCCTTGGATTGCCCTAGGTCTCTAGTTTTCAGAAATGCACAGGTTTGGTAGGTTTCCCTAGGTGCCGGCTGAGCTAGAGGCCAAAATCTACAGGTAGGCACTTCTCAAAAAACACCTCTGTTTTCTTCCAAAAATTTTGATGTGTCCACGTTGCGCTTTGGGGCGTTTCCTGTCGCGGGCGCTAGGCCTACCCACACAAGTGAGGTATCATTTTTATCGGGAGACTTGGGGGAACGCCGGGTGGAAGGAAATTTGTGGCTCCTCTCAGATTCCAGAACTTTCTGTCACCGAAATGTGAGGAAAACTTGTTTTTTTAGCCACTTTTTGAGGTTTGCAAAGGATTCTGGGTAACAGAACCTGGTCCGAGCCCCGCGAGTCACCCCTCCTTGGATTGCCCTAGGTCTCTAGTTTTCAGAAATGCACAGGTTTGGTAGGTTTCCCTAGGTGCCGGCTGAGCTAGAGGCCAAAATCTACAGGTAGGCACTTCTCAAAAAACACCTCTGTTTTCTTCCAAAAATTTTGATGTGTCCACGTTGCGCTTTGGGGCGTTTCCTGTCGCGGGCGCTAGGCCTACCCACACAAGTGAGGTATCATTTTTATCGGGAGACTTGGGGGAACGCCGGGTGGAAGGAAATTTGTGGCTCCTCTCAGATTCCAGAACTTTCTGTCACCGAAATGTGAGGAAAACTTGTTTTTTTAGCCACTTTTTGAGGTTTGCAAAGGATTCTGGGTAACAGAACCTGGTCCGAGCCCCGCGAGTCACCCCTCCTTGGATTGCCCTAGGTCTCTAGTTTTCAGAAATGCACAGGTTTGGTAGGTTTCCCTAGGTGCCGGCTGAGCTAGAGGCCAAAATCTACAGGTAGGCACTTCTCAAAAAACACCTCTGTTTTCTTCCAAAAATTTTGATGTGTCCACGTTGCGCTTTGGGGCGTTTCCTGTCGCGGGCGCTAGGCCTACCCACACAAGTGAGGTATCATTTTTATCGGGAGACTTGGGGGAACGCTGGGTGGAAGGAAATTTGTGGCTCCTCTCAGATTCCAGAACTTTCTGTCACCGAAATGTGAGGAAAACTTGTTTTTTTAGCCACTTTTTGAGGTTTGCAAAGGATTCTGGGTAACAGAACCTGGTCCGAGCCCCGCGAGTCACCCCTCCTTGGATTGCCCTAGGTCTCTAGTTTTCAGAAATGCACAGGTTTGGTAGGTTTCCCTAGGTGCCGGCTGAGCTAGAGGCCAAAATCTACAGGTAGGCACTTCTCAAAAAACACCTCTGTTGTCTTCCAAAAATTTTGATGTGTCCACGTTGCGCTTTGGGGCGTTTCCTGTCGCGGGCGCTAGGCCTACCCACACAAGTGAGGTATCATTTTTATCGGGAGACTTGGGGGAACGCCGGGTGGAAGGAAATTTGTGGCTCCTCTCAGATTCCAGAACTTTCTGTCACCGAAATGTGAGGAAAACTTGTTTTTTTAGCCACTTTTTGAGGTTTGCAAAGGATTCTGGGTAACAGAACCTGGTCCGAGCCCCGCGAGTCACCCCTCCTTGGATTGCCCTAGGTCTCTAGTTTTCAGAAATGCACAGGTTTGGTAGGTTTCCCTAGGTGCCGGCTGAGCTAGAGGCCAAAATCTACAGGTAGGCACTTCTCAAAAAACACCTCTGTTTTCTTCCAAAAATTTTGATGTGTCCACGTTGCGCTTTGGGGCGTTTCCTGACGCGGGCGCTAGGCCTACCCACACAAGTGAGGTATCATTTTTATCGGGAGACTTGGGGGAACGCCGGGTGGAAGGAAATTTGTGGCTCCTCTCAGATTCCAGAACTTTCTGTCACCGAAATGTGAGGAAAACTTGTTTTTTTAGCCACTTTTTGAGGTTTGCAAAGGATTCTGGGTAACAGAACCTGGTCCGAGCCCCGCGAGTCACCCCTCCTTGGATTGCCCTAGGTCTCTAGTTTTCAGAAATGCACAGGTTTGGTAGGTTTCCCTAGGTGCCGGCTGAGCTAGAGGCCAAAATCTACAGGTAGGCACTTTGGAAAAAACAGCTGTGTTTTCTATAAAAAAAATAGGATGTGTCCATGTTGTGTTTTGGGGCATTTCCTGTCGCGGGCACTAGGCCTACCCACACAAGTGAGGTATCATTTTTATCGGGAGACTTGGGGGAACACAGAATAGCAAAACAAGTGTTATTGCCCCTTATCTTTCTCTACATTTTTTCCTTCCAAATATAAGAGAGTGTGTAAAAAAGACGTCTATTTGAGAAATGCCCTGCAATTCACATGCTAGTATGGGCACCTCGGAATTCAGCGATGTGCAAATAACCACTGCTCCTCAAAACCTTATCTTGATCCCATTTTGGAAATGCAAAGGTTTTCTTGATACCTCTTTTTCACTCTTCATATTTCAGCAAATGAATTGCTGTATACCCAGTATAGAATGAAAACCAACTGCAGGGTGCAGCTTATTTATTGGCTCTGGGTACCTAGGGTTCTTGATGAACCTACAAGCCCTTTATATCCCCGCAACCAGAAGAGTCCAGCAGACAAAACGGTATATTGCTTTCAGAAATCTGACATCGCAGGAAAAAGTTACAGAGTAAAACATAAAGAAAAATGGCTGTTGTTTTCAGCTCAATTTCAATATTTTTTTATTTCAGCTGTTATTTTCTGTAGGAAAACCTTGTAGGATCTACACAAATGACCCCTTGCTGAATTCAGAATTTTGTCTAGTTTTCAGAAATGTTTAGCATTCCGGGATCCAGCATTGGTTTCACACCCATTCCTGTCACTAACTGGAAGGAGGCTGAAAGCACCAAATATAGTAGAAATGGGGTATGTCCCAGTAAAATGCCAAATTTGTGTTGAAAAATTCGGTTTTCTGATTCAAGTCTGCCCGTTCCTGAAAGGTGGGAAGATAGTGATTTCAGCACCAGAAACCCTTGGTTGATGGCATTTTCAGGGAAAAAACCACAAGCCTTCTTCGGCAGCCCTTTTTTCCCATTTTTTTAGAAAAAACAAAATTTTCACTGTATTTTGGCTATTTTCTTGGTCTCCTCCAGGGTAAACCACAAACTCTGGGTACCATTAGAATCCCTAGGATGTTGGAAAAAAAGGACGCAAATTTGGCGTGGTTAGCTTATGTGGACAAAAAGTTATGAAGCCCTAAGCGCGAACTACCCCAAATAGCCAAAAAAGGGCTCAGCACTGGGGGGGAAAAGGCCCAGCAGCTAAGGGGTTAAAAATGCAAATAATTTATCTTGTTGTCTTATGACCCAAACACTTCAAAAATCTAAAAAGAGCATATATAGTTTGTTGAAATTGCATCAATCTCCCTTCGAGTAGAAACCTCCAATTAAGATTTACATCAAACAGGATCCCCATGTGGGGAAAGTGAGGTGTTTTGATAATTTTCTCATTGTTGAGTACAAACTTCTTAGTCTTTGCAGACTTGGGGTTGCATTTCATCACTTAGGATTTAGAGCAGTTAATCCTGAGCCTCAAGGAATCCATAAAATCATTAAAAACACCTAGAAGACATTGAAGGGCATTAGCTGTTCGAGCAATGAGAACAACATCGTCCGCTTGAAGCAGAACAGGAATTTCTCTTGAGCCCATTTTAGGGATATCTGTTCCCTGCCTGATCAAACGGTCCCCTAAAGAATTGATATAAATTAAAAACAAAAAAGGGGCCAAAACACAGCCCTGCCTGACCCCTATACCTGAAGGGAACTCATCAGTAAGATCCCCTCCCAAACTATAGCAAACCCTAGCTGTTGTCTGTTCATGAAGCCTGCTAAGAAAGTGAGACAATAGCACTATCAATCCTTAAATGTAGCATAATAATCCTTAGCTTGGCACATTCAACCATGTCAAAAGCAGTTGTGAGGTACATGAATACTAGATGGACAGAACCTTTCTTGGCCGTTAAGTCTGAGAGCTCCTGCATCTCCACAGCCCAAGTTTCCAGTTTGGACAGCACCACTCTACTCAGTATCTTTATTGTGCTGTCCAAATGAGAAATGGGGTGGTAACCATGTGGGGAGCTCTAATCACCTTTTTTAAATATAGGTACAATAGTTACCTCCTGCCAAGGTTTAATGTGGAGTCCTGACATTGTACTTCTAGCTACTGTTGTTAATAAAGGGACCCAGAAATCTGTAAAAGATTTAAAAACATCCACCGGGACTCTATCAAGTACGGGCCTTACCCGAGAGGCTATTCTCGATAGCTAAGGTGACATCTGAGGCTGTAATTGCACAACAGAGTGCCTGACTAGTGACTGGGTTGCAAGGAATCACCTTATCAGGAGCCAAAGGGGAAAACTGCTCCTTAGGGAGAAATACATTAGAAAAGTAAGCCACCAAATATTTACTACTAATGACACATTCCATATTTTGGATAGCCTCTGCCATAGGATCATACGAATTCACCACCTTTCAAAAAGAGTCTTTCTGCTCACTCTCTAGTCTCAGTTCCTCCCAAGCTTTTGTCCTTAACTCATCTTTCCATTGTCAGGTAGCCTCTTTATATGACTTCTTTGCCTAAGCTATTTCCGCCTGGACAAACAGGCACTTTTTTAACCCGTTCGCTGTCAGGCCTTTTCCCCCTCAGGTGCCAAGCCTTTTTTTGGCTATTTGGGGCAGTTCTCTTCTAGGCCTTCATAACTTTTTGCCCACATGAGATACCCATGCCAAATTTGCATCCTTTTTTCCTAACATCCTAGGAATTCTAGAGGTACCCAGAGTTTGTGGGTACCCCTGGAGGAGACCAATCAATTATCCAAAATACAGTTAAAATGTAATTTTTAAAAAATAATGGAAAAAAGGGCTGCAGAAGAAGGCTTGTGTTTTTTTTCCTGAATATAGCATCAAAAAATGGTTTGCAATGCTAAAATCACCATCTTCCCAGCTTTTAGGAACAGGCAGACTTGAATCAGAAAACCAAATTTTTCAACACAATTTTGGCATTTTACTGGGACATACCCCATTTTTACTATTTTTTGTGCTTCCAAACTCCTTCCAGTTAGTAACAGAAATGGGTGAGAAACCAATGCTGGATCCCATGAAAGCTAAATATTTCTGAAAAGTAGAAAAACAATCTGAATTCACCAAGGGGTCATTTGTGTAGATCCTACAAAAAATAACAGCTGAAATAAAAAAAATATTGAACTGTAGTCTGCAGGACTCTTCTGGTTGTGGGGATATAGGATTTGTAGGTGCATCAAGAACCCTAGGTACACAGAGCCAATAAATGAGCTGCACCTTGCAATGGATTTTCATTCTATGACGGGTATACAGCACTTAATTTGTTGAAATATAAAGAGGGAAAAATAGATATCAAGATAACCTTTGTATTTACGAAATAGGCACAACATAAGGTGTTGAGAAGCAGTGGTTATTTGCACATCTCTGAATTCCAGGGTCCCCATATTAGCATGTGAATTACAGGGCATTTCTCTAATAGAAATCTTTTTTACACACTGTCATCAGTTTGGAAGGAAATAATGTTGAGAAAGACAAGGGGTAATAACACCTCATCTATTCTGTATTCCCCCAAGTCTCCCTATAAAAATGGTACCTCACTTGTGTGGGTAGGCCTAGTTCCTGTGACAGGAAACACATCACATTTTTGCATCTAAATCTGACATGTCTTTTGCAAAGTTCCTAGCTGTGAATTTTGGACTCTAGCTCGCCAGCACTTAGAGAAACCTACCAAACCTGTGCATTTTTTAAAACTAGACACCCAGGGGAATCCAGGATGGGGTGACGTGTGGGGCTCTCACCAGGTTTTGTTACCCAGAATCCTTTGTAAACCTCAAACAACATTTGGCAAAAAAACCCACATTTTTCTCACATTTCGGTGACAGAAAGTTCTGGAATCTGAGAGGAGCCACAAATGTCCTTCCTCCCAGCGTTCCTCCAGGTCTTCCAATAAAAATGGTACCTCACTTGTGTTGTTAGGCCTACAGCCCGCAACAGGAAATGCCCCAAAACACAACACATTTTCCCAAAGAAAACAGAGCTGTTTTTGGCAAAGTGCCTAGCTGTGGAATTTGGCCTTTAGCTCAGTCGGCACCTAGAGAAACCTACCAAACCTGTGCATTTTTTAACCCTAGACACTTAGGGGAATCCAAGATGTTGTGACTTGTGGGGCTCTCGCCTGGTTCTGTTACCTAGAATCCTTTGCAAACCTCAAAATTTGGCAAAAAAGTAACTTTTTCCACACATTTTGGTTACAGAAAGTTCTGGAATATGAGAGGAGCTAAACATTTCCTTCCACCAAATGTTCCCCCAAGTCTCCCGATAAAAATGGTACTCACTTGTGTGTGTAGGCCTAGTACCCGCGACAGGAAATGCCCCAAAACACAATGTGGACACATCACATTTTCCCAAAGAAAACAGAGCTGTTTTTTGCAAAGTGTCTAGCTGTGGATTTTGATCTCTAGCTCAGTCAGCACCTAGAGAAACCTACCAAACTTGTGCATTTTTGAAAAACTAGACACCTAAGGGAATCTGAGATGGGGTGACTCATGGGGCTCTCTCCAGGTTCTGTTATCCAGAATCCTTTGCAAACCTCAAAATTTGGCCCCAAAATCACTTTTTTTTCCACAGATTTTAGTGACAGAAGGTTCTGGAATCCGAGAGGAGCCAAACATTTCCTTCCATCAAATGTTCCCCCAAGTCTCCCGATAAAAATGGTACTCACTTGTGTGGGTAGGCCTAGTGCCCGCGACAGGAAATGCCCCAAAACACAATGTGGACACATCACATTTTCCCAAAGAAAACAGAGCTGTTTTTTGCAAAGTGCCTAACTTTGGATTTTGGCCCCTAGCTCAGCAAGCACCTAGGGAAACCTACCAAACCTGTGCATGTTTGAAAACTGGACACCTAGGGTAATCCAAGAACAGTTGACTTGTGGAGCTCTCACCAGGTTCTGTTACCCAGAATCCTTTGCAAGCCTCAACATTTTGCAAAAAAACACTTTTTCCTCATATTTTGGTGACAGAAAGTTCTGGAATCTGAAAGGAGCCACACATTTCCTTCCACCCAGCATAGTCCCAAGTCTGACCGATAAAAATGGTACCTGGGTAGGCCTAGTGCCCACGAAAGGAAATTCCCCAAGACACTATGGGGGTCATTCCGACCCCGGCGGTCAAGGACCGCCGGGGCCGGGGATGCGGGAGCACCGCCAACAGGCTGGCGGTGCCCCGCAGGGCATTCTGACCACGGCGGTTTGGCTGCGGTCAGAAGAGGAAAACCGGCGGTCTCCCTTCGGTTTTCTGCTGCCCTGGGAATCCCCCATGGCGGCACAGCTTGCTGTGCCGCCATGGGGGATTCCGACCCCCTCACCGCCATCCTGTTCCTGGCGGCTCCGGCCGCCAGGAACAGGATGGGGGTGAGGGGTGTTGTGGGGCTCCTGGGGGCCCCTGCAGTGCCCATGACAATGGCATGGGCACTGCAGGGGCCCCCGTAAGAGGGCCCCACTTTGTATTTCAGTGTCTGCTTTGCAGACACTGAAATACGCGACGGGTGCCACTGCACCCGTCGCACATACCCACTCCACCGGCTCCATTCGGAGCCGGCTTCCTCGTGGGGAGGGGTTTCCCGCTGGGCTGGCAGGCGGCCTTCTGGCGGTCGCCCGCCAGCCCAGCGGGAAAGCCAGAATGGCCTCCGTGGTCTTTCGACCACGGAGCGGCCATATGGCGGCTCCCTCCAGGTGGGCGGCGCCAGCCGCCCGCGGGGGTCAGAATGACCCCCTATGTGGACACATCAAATTTATGTTTTTGCGAGGGGGCACCTGCGTTTTTGGTCCTGGGCTCAGCAGCCATTTAGGGAAACCTACCAAACCCAAACATTTCTGAAAACTAGACACCTGAAGGAGTCCAGGGAGGTGTGACTTGCATGGATCCCCCAGTGTTTTCTCACCCAGAATCCTCTGCAAACCTCAAATTTAGCTAAAATAAATCAAATTTTTCCCACATTTCTGTGTTGTTTTCACCGCACCGGCACACATTTCCTATCACCCAACATTCCCCTCAGTCTCCCAGTAAAAAGGATACCTCACTTGTGTAGGGGACAAGTGCCCGTGACAGGGAAGAGCCAAAAACATGTTGAAAATTAGGTGGAACCAAAATGATCAAAAAGGGCAGTTTGAAAGCAAATGTTTTTAGGTTGACAAGTGGGGCAGAATCTTTATCGGTATAGATGTGACAATGCTAGGTGGTAGAAATTGTGTAGATTCCTGCAGATTCTGGAAGTTTCCACCACAAAAATTTTGGAAAAATGGGTGATTTCCCGCAAAGTAGGAGGTTTGCAGGGCATTGTGGATTAGAAAATGGTGTGGGGTGCACGTCAAGCACACCTCTCTGGACTCACCCAGATGTTTGGTTTTCAGATGTATCTATGTCTCGTAGATTTTTCTACATGGCAGCGACCCAAAGTCCAAAAGGTACAGCCCTCACCATTTCAAGTGAGATGATTTTGAGAGTTACACAAGCTCTCAGGGCCCAAATGTAAAACCAAAACCCATCATCAAATGTCCGTTTGTTTGCTGTGGGATAAGATGTTTTAGTGTGCGGGGGAGAGCTGAGAGACTGTTAGCCCCTTCAGTTGAGGTGGGGGTATAACCATGCCCATACTGGTTGGTAGCCACCCACCCAATATATTTTTTTTTATTCCCTGGCATCTAGTAGGCTTTCTCCCCTCTCCGGGAGTGGATTGGGGATAATCCCCCCTTCTGCCCACTAGTGTGCAGAACAACTTTGTCCCCATTTATTTGGGGTCGGGATATGGCCATACCACCACCCTCTTTTTTTGAAAGAAAATCTTCCCTGGTGTCTAGTGGGTCTTCTGCCCCCCCCTGGGGGGGGGGGGGGGGCAGATGAGCCTAACAAAAATAGGCTGATCTGTCTCAAAGAGGGGCAGAAATGGACTAAAATAAATTTGCCCCCAAGGGGAGCGACCCTTGCCTAAAGGGTCACTCCCCTTGCGTGAAATTGGTGCAACCAAGAAAATCGCTGGTGTCTAGTGATTTCTGCCCCCCAGGGGAACGACTCTTGCCTAAGGGGTCACTCCCCATCTGTAAAAAAATATATATATATATCCCTGGTGCCTAGTGCTTTCTTCCCCCATTGGGGGCATATTGGCCTAATAAAAACAGGCTACTCTGCCCCCAAGGGGAGCAGAAATGGCCTAAAAACAATCCCCACCCCCAGGGGAGCGACCTTTGCCTAAGGCGTCGCTCCCCTTATCAATGTAAACAAACAAAAAAAATCACTGGTGTCTAGTGGATTCTGCATCCCTGAGGGAAGATCGACCTATTTAATATAGGCTGTTCTGCCCCCACGGAGGGCAGAAACGGCCTAATAAAAAAATCTTCCCTGGGGAGTGACCCTTACCAAAGGGGTTGCTCCCCTTATGCCAATTTAATTTAAAAAAATCCCTGGTGTCTAGTGGCTTCTGCCCCCCCGGGGGCAGATTGGCCTAATCAATATAGGCCAATCTGCCCCCAGGGGAGGCAGAAAAGGCCTAATAAAATTATTGCCCCTGGGGAGTGACCCTTGCCTAAGGGGTCGATCCCCTTATGCCAATTTCATTAAAAAAAAATCACTGGTGTCTAGTGGCTTTTGCCCCACCCCTCCAGGGGCACATCAGCCTAATCAATATAGGCCGATCTGCCCAAGGGGGGCAGAGAAGGCCGAATAATAAAAAAAGCCCCCCTGGGGTGGCTCCCCTTATGCCAATTTCATTAAAAAAAACAATAACTGCCGTCTAGTGGCTTTATCGGCCTAAACAATGCAGACCAATCTGCCCGCGAGGGGGGGCAGAAATGGCCTTTAAAAAAAATGTCTCCCAGGGGAATCACCCTTACCCTTTCATGCCAATTACAAAAAAAAATCCTGGGTGTCTAGTGGGCATTTCTGCAGTCCGATCGTTTTACAATCGGGCTCCAGAAATGCTGAGAATGACATCAAAAGAAAGAAAAAGCCTTTCCCTTCTTTTGATGTGCCTGCTAGCCCCCTCCTCCTGAGTGGAAGAGAAATGCTTAATATTTCTTTTCCGCATTGCGCTGGAAGCATGCTTCCAACACAATGGGAGGCGACCTCTGATGACGTCAGCACTGACATCATCAGACGTCACTGGGGGATGTGGGGGGGCAGGGGTGGAAGGTGAAGCAATTCCCCTTCTAGCCCTGCCCTGGGGGTTGGGGAGGCCCTTGGGGGGAGCAATAGCGCTTCTGCTGAGGGCCAGTCCCAGGACGTAATGGTTACATCCGTGGCACCTCAGCGCCGCAGCCACGGACGTAACCATTATGTCCATGGCGGGGTAGGGGCTATGGTGAGTTTCAAGGGCTTATGAACTCTAGAACGGAAGCTGTAAAACCACCTCGGATCACCCTTTCCCTTCTAAGCCTCCTTGGTCAACTTGCCAGCCATATAACTGATTATATTTGTAAAAGCCACAATACCTTCTGTGGGGCTAGAATCTTCACATAGAACAATGTAAATTACTAATTGATTATGCAGTAAAAGGTCTTTGTGAAAAATTGCCTTATCTACCCTTTCCCACTTGATACTTAGGGCCTGATTTATACTTTATGGGGCAAATCTGCACTAACGCAGTTTTGCACCAAAAAGTTGAGCACCGGCTTGCACCATTTCTGTGCACCAGCCAGGCACCATATTTATGGAATGGTGCAAGCCGGTGCAAAGGGTAGGCTAGTGTCTAAAAAAATGTTGTTAGTCGGGTGGGATTGGCTGTATGGAAGAAGGGGGTTTTGCACCAAAAAATGACATTAGGCAGGTTAGAGTTTAAAAAAAAAGACTCCAACCTACCTAAAGTCATTTTCTGACGCAAAAGCATCCATACCACATGACTCCTGTCTTAGAAAAGACAGGAGCCATGCCCACCACCCCAATGGCCAGCACAGGGGACCAGGGTCCCCTGGGAATGGCCATTGCGCCCCGTGCCATGTATGGGGGCCCATTTCAGGGCCCCCTATGGCACTTAAAAAAATAAAATAAAATACTTACCTGTATTTACTTGTACTTACCTGGGATGGGGGTTCCCCCATCCTCCGCTGTCCTTCTGGGGTGGGTGGTGGTGTCCCTGGGGCCTGGGGAGGGCACCTGTGGGCTTATTCTATGGTGTTCCACCATGGGAATAAGCCCACAGGTCCCCTAACGCCTGCCCTGACCCAGGTGTTAAAAAATGGGGCAAAGCAAGCTTTGCCCCATTTTTTTGACTCCCTCCCATGCACCATTTTTGCATGGGAGTATAAATATGGCGTTAAGGACATAGAGTAATTTTTTGCACGGGAACGCCTACCATGCATCTCATTAAGGCAAGGTAGGTTTCCACGTCCAAAAAATGACTTTAACTCCATACATTTGATGATAGACAGGTCTAGTGCCAAAGTATAAATATGGTGTTAGTTTTGTATTGAATTAAAGTTTTTTAAAAATGACACTAATTTGGTGCAAACATAGTATAAATATGCCCCTTAGGCCTTTATTGGAGCTATAGTCCAACTGTGGGTAATGATAGATAACACCTTAGTTACAGGAAGCATGAGTTCCAGAATAGGTGGGTTATGATCACTCATGCATGATGCCTTAACTTCACAAGAGCCAATTAATGATAATGAAGACTTAGAGACTAAATATGGTAGATGGAAGAGTTTGATTTAGGTCCCATGAAATTGGGAATTATTACAGAACTCAGACATAAGTGATCCAAAAGTAAGATCAAGTTATTTGAGTACATTACCCTGTTCAGAGAATCACCATATAATTTATGTTTAAAGTAAACAGGTGCACAAATAAATTAATCACAAATATCACATATTTGAGTGTCACCAGAGGTGCACAAGTCAATATTAAATTCCCTGACCAAAACTATTAACACCTCCTTGGTAAGGTCACTCAAAAATGTTTGCAAAGATCCTTCTAACTTGCCCACAGCAGATGTCGCTGCATGATCATAAATATTATAGTAAAGATTCACCAATAACATATCAAAAGGCCTCTGTGATGTATTCAACAGAACATGATAATATGGAGAGGCAGCCTTGACAGAGACATTAACATTTGCCAAGGAGACAGAAACAAAAGTCATCAAACCCCCCTTTGCCCTTCCTGAGTGAGAAGAAATTGCAGGTACTTGGAAGGAAGAAAATCCATTAACATGAGGAATGTCCACCATCCAGGTCTCGTGATAGCAAATAATACGGTATTTCTCTACAAGACTTAACTAATCTGGAGATTTCAATTTAGAACGGAGACCTTCCACATTCCAAGACAAAATGCCCAAAGAGCAAACTGACCCCAAGGATCACAGGGAGGAAGCGATACAGAGGAAAGACTCAAACTCTCCCTTGTCACACAACTTCAGGGGAAAAGTCAGTCATTTTGGTCCAGGGAGGAAAAGACGTAAAACCTATTAAGTAAAGGCAAAAAGAAAACCTGTTGTTGATTCTGAAATTTAACATCACAGCTTGACACTTCCACCTGAGGAGCATTGTCCCTTGTGGCTAAAAGTCTCTGGGCCTGGGGTGGATAACAAAAGCCAGACAGATAAGGTTTAATACTTTCCTGCCTATAAGATTGAAAACCAAGAGAATACTAAAGAGCCTGCACAACAGTAGGATTTCTAAAATTAGTTATCACACAGTCTCCATCTATAAAAAAACAAATTGGTTTTGGGCTGATCCAGGCAACCCTCATTGTGGAGACAATTTCTCTGGAAAGATCACAGGGCCAATACATGTGTGAGCCCAGCATGTGCAGTACTTGGTTCCTCAGTGTGGCACGTTACTCCAAAGTCCTTTGGCTAACTTTAGGGACATTAGCAAATACAATTATATACATTCAAGTGGAATATGAGGACATAAGAGGACAATCTAGTCACTATGCCTTTCATTTACTAACCCCTGTTCCCTTCCAAGTTGCTTCATCAGGAAATCCAAAAGCCTTCTAGGTGGGGTAGGGATTCTTGATCGGCTATTTAACATGGTGTAAGGGGCAGAAGCCAAGGGGTCCCTGTTCACAAGGGGCATTATAATAAGAGAGTGGGCAGAATTTGCAACATTTACAGAATTAGCCCACTGAATGGATTGCTGGACACATTCTTGCAAGGGACAGGGAGAAATAACTTGAGTACACCCTGCTTATCCGCATGTGGTGGCCAAATCCGGAATATGGGAGGAGGGGGAGGGTACTGCGGTATAGTTATCCTCACAAAATTGATCCTAACCTGGAATCTAGGGCAGGTAAAACAGCATTAACTAGGATATCTGAAACGACACCTCTTTGTTACAGGCCCTGGTTCAAAGTGGCTCTCTCACTACCAACCTAAGGCAAACTCACGCTCGCCCATTTTGATTTAATTGTGGTCTCCTCCCTCTTTCTTTTACCCACAATTGTTCTGCCAGGGGAGTGGCCACCACCACTTCTGGGTCAAGACAAATAGCTGTGCATAATGACCCAGGGAAGACTTTATGCTCCAAGTTAACTGTATCCTGGCCTGTTTCCTCTTGCGAGTCATTTAATTCACTTGAGGCGTCAATAACAGGGCCATCTGCTGAACCCGAAGGAATTATAAAATGAAAAGCCTTTGAGGCGGATTACAAAGATAAAGAGAGGTGGCATTCGGCCAAAACAATCTCTTTATCAACTATGTCCACTGCGCAAGTAAAAAAAAATCCATAGTTGTCGAGGCAGGGTCAGGAGAGAAGCTAAAGGGCATGCTTGCGACTTACACTTGCCCACCTTAAGAATTTAATAAAACAAAACAAAAGAGCTCACCATTTGTGAGAGGGCAGGAGAAGGAGCAATAGTCAGGTGCTGGACGATCAGAACCCAAGTCCTTGCTGCATCTTTTTACCCACGGCAAAAGGAGTGGGCCAGGCCCAGCTTCATCCAGACACGGATCGGTGCAGACGGGCATGCTCTTGGCCCAGTCTTTGCAAGAGCACGTGCCAAGGCACGTCCCATGCCACAGGTTAGGCGTGTCTTTTTAAAGCGACTCAAGGTGCACTGTTGCTGTCAAGGCCTCCCCTGAGGGTACAGTGGGGGTTGGAGTCCCTCTCCACCCCAAAGCATCAATGTGTCCCATGCCACGGGTCAAGTGCATCTTTTTAAAGTGCCTCCATGTGCACTGCTGTGGTCAAGACCTCTGCTGTGGGTACTGGTGGGGGTTGGAGTTCCTCTCTACCCCAAAGCAATGATGCATTCTATGGGTTAAGTGTGTCTTTTTAAAGCGTCTCCAGGCACACTGCTGCAGTCAAGGCCTCCCCCTACGGCTACCTGTGGGGGGTGGAGTCCCTCTCCACCCCAAAGCAATGATGCATACCTACCTCATTAATATTCATGAGGAATTGCAAGTATGAAACAAAATGTTTCATACACAAGAAATAACATTTATCCAATAGTGATTCAGATAAACTCACGATTTGGAAATTGCTTTTCCTTCATCTGGCCCTTAGTGACCTTAGTCTTTTACCGTGACAGTTATTGTTGCTGTTGTTTGCACAGGCATTCCACTCCACTCAACCAACATCACAATTTTTCAAAATGTGATTTGTGTATGTTTTTTGATTTCCATCTGTGTGGAGGTATATCCCAGCAACACCCTAAACTGGCACGATTGCTGATGAATACATGTTTATAATCAAATGACTATACTGTGTGTGGCACAGTGTTGTCTGATGGGCTTGAAATTTACATCAGACATGGAAAAAGCACACTTATTCTGCAAGTTGTTTGTTTGGGATGACAGTTAGATGCTTGAGAATGGAAGATTCCTAAATACTAATTGGGGCACCATTACTGTGGTTGAAAAAGCTTATATGTAGATGCATTAGAGTGCAGAAAATATTAGAGATATCATTTCAAGTTAGGGGAAAGTAAATATACCAACGTATTTATTCACTTGATTTGTATAATCAAGGTTTGCTATAAAACAGGTTAAAAATTATGATACTTATCTCATATTCACTCACATTCTCCATTACCACCGTACAAAGGGATTTTCCAAGAATGGAAAACAAAACTCGTATATACACACAGATTGCTAAGTACAATTTGATCCTCATCTTTCTTCTCAGATATGAACTTCATAGATATTTCGTAAGATACAGTTCTGATTCTACTGACTTTAGAGGATGCAGTTCTTGAGTGTGCCCATCAAGCATTTATTAAGATTGTGCAAAGTTTGTCATTTTTCACTTTACAATATCTGTGCTAAAATCATTCATATTTTTACATTGTCAGTTATGTATATTGTTACGTAAAACTAACAAAATAGTCATTCATACAATTTGCTTTGCAGAACCCAATAAGGGCCTCAGGTCCAGTTCCATGTATTTTAGAGCGGTTATACTTAAACAGGCTAATACAGACACCAAAGGCATTGACGTCATTTAGGTGTCGCAAAGAGTCACAGCTGCGACCCCTGACTTGTACCCTGCAAGTTTGCAACCTCTGGCACTGTATTTGCGACCCCTGGCCTGTTAATGCTGAAGTTCCTAATTCGTTTTATAATGATCATTCATGTATTCTGAGGGTTGAACTTGCATAGAAGCTGTATTGACTTTGAGAAAAGTAATGCACGCATTTGAAGGGTGCCCACCAGAGTGGCCACCAGATTTCACAAAGTGTACTTATCAATAGCTTATTAATATGGATTGATGAGCATATGTTTGATTATTATAGTAACATATCATATTAAGGGTTATGTGTTCTGTATTAGCTTTATTAATCAGAGGCCTTAACATAGCGAGGTCTTGACCTAGTTGCACGGCCTCATGTCAAGCTGCACTTCTTAATCATCTCATACAATGTCTGTTTAGAGAATTAAATTGTGATTTTCCACTGTGCTGACCAAGTGCTCATAGCTAAAAGTATTTCTCATGAGAATTGCTTGCTCAGAGATGATGTACTTGCTGGTGAAACAATGTTTAATATAATGTGTGTACATGTAAGGGAGACCAGATCCTCGGGGTCTGCGCACGTTCCCAACATGTCCACCACTAGACAGCTTCAAAGCACCCATAGAAGTATCACAGAGCATGAGAGAGTCCAAGTGGGGGAAAAGGGGATTAGGAAGGGAACAGCTGGGAAGGAGACCTGTAGGAAGCAAAATGTTAAACAACACAATATCAAGATAAAACCACATTAACTTTCAATAGACTATGGTTCTAGGAGTTCAGTGATACTCGGAACATGAAATAACACTCTGTTGAATCTAAGGTCCAATGATACTCGGAACATGCAATAACACTTTGTTGAATCTAAGGTTCAATGATACTCGGAACATGAAATAACACTCTGTTGATTCTAAGGTTCAATGACACTCGGAACATGAACTAACATTGTTCTGAAGAAACAGGAATGGCCTAGAACTAGACTCCAACTTGGCCTAAAAAAATCTAGGTACCTGGAAAAATCAAGAATGATTAATACAATGTTTTATAGGAGTCTTTCATGAAATGTCACCTAATGTCTAGGAATACAATAACCTTCTAGAATAATGTTTCAGAACAAAACATTGCATCTTTAACATAAGGACAAAATACAATCTGAAACATTCTCTGGAAAAACAATAGGAATAGTACTAGGGACTTAATATGCACAAAGAAAGTCACATTTTGAATTTAGCATCTTCACAGAAAATCCAAAAGCCCAGGATAAAAGTGTGCACTTCAACAAACATTACATATCAAAGTTTTAATTGCCATGAAATTATCGTGCACACTGTTGCCTATCTGAATATCAAGTTTTACATGCTGGAAATGAATCACGCACACTGTCGATTCTAACAAGAATATGCAAATGCCATGAAATGATTGGACAAGCCGTTGCCGAACTTAACACCAAGTTTTATATACGGAAAATGAATCGCGCACACTGCCGATTCTAACAAGAATATGTAAATGCCATGAAATGATCGCGCAAGCCGTTGCCGATCTGAACACCAAGTTTTACATACGGAAAATGAATCGCGCACACTGCCGATTCGAACAAGAATATGTAAATGCCATGAAATGATCGCACAAGTCGTTGCCAATCTGAACACCAAGTTTTACATACAGAAAATGAATCGCGCACACTGCCGATTCTAAAAAGAATATGTAAATGCCATGAAATGATCGCGCAAGCCGTTGCCGATCTGAACACCAAGTTTTACATACGGAAAATGAATCGCACACACTGCTGATTCTAACAAGAATATGTAAATGCCATGAAATGATCGCGCAAGCCGTTGCCGATCTGAAAACCAAGATTTACATTAGAGCAATGATTTGCGTACTCTGAAAGTTTCACGAGTAGGCCCAAAACTCAAGAGTCTTTTAGAACGGGGGCCCAGCCCGACCTCCGCCTTACCACCCTGCTCAAGGATCACCAGAATAATGCAGGGCAGGCCTGGAACGGCAAGGTAGGCCTCCGGAACAGGAGCTCAGGAAATTACTGCTGCTCTGCACCGGGACCTCTGAATAGTGAGCACGTGGAGCTGGGCTAGCTCCCTTATATAGAGTCTGGCCCAGCCCACAAACCACACCCAGTCATGCTGCAGGGAAAACTTCTAGAAGGTCCTAGAAAGGGACCACACCCTGACACACTCTTTAAGCCTGCAGCAACACCTTGCAAATGAACATTATTTGCAAACATCATTAATAGTATTTTTCAAGGTTAAACTCTGCAATGCAAAAGTTTAACATACTGCATATAAACACAATGCATGAATTATGCTCTTGCATTAAGATTGGGTTTTTGCATTTTAGTCGCCTGTAGAGCGCGCACTGTCCTGATGTTGACAGTATGACTGACCTTCCCAGGAGAAGACAATGGACACACTGACCAGAGTACAAAATGCAACAATATTGTTAACTGATAAGCGCAATGATGAGAACGGAAGAACAGAAGCCAATCATCAACATGTGAACCATGTAGTAGTAGAATCATAGATTTTAAGTTTTATTTTCATTGGATTAGCTTTAGAACATGCGATTCTCTAACCAATGGGGACATGGAAAGTAGTTTTAGGAAATCTAACATAGCCGGACTGCACTGAGAGGAAGACACCATTTTCCCATTTTCTGGTTGCCATACCGCCATGATTTTTTTAGCTGTCCTGAGAAGAGACGTGCTTAACTTTATTGCTTAAAGACTTGGGGGCATATTTATACTCTGCCTGCGCCGAATTTGCGTAAAAAAGGTTGACGCAAATTCAGCGCAAACCCTACACCATATTTATACTTTGACGCTCGACCCACCGAACGCCAAAATTCTGCCGTGTGCGGCATTTTCTGGATGCATGATACAGCCTTGCGTTAATGACATGCAAGGTAGGCGTTCCCGTCCAAAAAATGACAAACACCCATGCGCCATATTTATCCTACTGTGCAAAAATCCTGCACGGCCGGGAGACGGAGGCGGAAAATGATGCACAGCCCGATTTGCGTCCAAAAATAACACCTGGGTCAGGGCAGGCATTAAAATGGGAAAACACCGCAGTACATAAGGAAAACACACAGAATCAACAGCAGAGCTCCAAAGGGAAGACATGGAGGTGCTATTCATCCAGCATGCACGAAGACGCAGAGCACAGGACCAACAACAGCAACTTCCACCACACCAGCAGGGACCCCAAAGGCAACACAGAAGGCAGGAGAGGATATTCAGGGCCAGGACAACCCTTCTGGGACTCCGGCAACAAGACATCATCCAGAGGTACAGACTAAACTGGCAAGCCATTCAGCAGCTGCTGTGCAACATTGAGCCACAGTTGGCACCCAGCTTGCAGACACCCCACCTCATCCCACCAGAGACCATGCTGCTAGCTGTCCTCCACATTTTGGCAAGTGGCTCGTTTCAAACCACTGGTGCCCTGCCTGCCAGGATTTCACAGCCCTCATGCTCTTCCTTCCTACCCAAGGTATTGGATGCCATCATCTCCCTCACACCCTGCACATCAGCTTCCCCAACACACAGCAGAAGCAGCAGGAGACCAAACAGGGCTTCTACCAAATCAACGGCTTCCCACACATGCTTAGAGCCATTGACTGCACACATGTATGCATTGTGCCACCTGCTGCAACCGAGCATCTATACCCCAACAGGAAGCACACACACTCCATCAATGTGCAGGATATTGTCGATCACCGGGGATTGATCAACAACATCGTGGCAAAGTATCCTGGGAGTGTACATGATTCATTCATCTTCCGCCACTGCACCATCAATCAACACTTCCAGAATGGACGATATGGAAATGGCCTACTTGTTGGTAAGTACAGAAACCCATTTATATACACACAGCGCAGCAACCCTATAGGACACACAACACATACACCACTACATTGACACGTGGCCATGAAGACAATGAGGTTGTGACACAGCTAGGCATGTTTGATATCCTCACCCAATTGGATACACATCTAGGGACAAATGACAGATGCAAATAACAACAGATGCCAGGCCCCAGACACAAGGGAACAATTTAAAACCGCACAGTGACAATAGCATGGCCTTAACTGCCAGTACAACTTGGAAGATTAATCTTACAATATCACATCAATAACACTCAATCACACACCCTTCCAAACAATATGTACAGTGTAAGTGGTATGCAGTGTGTTTCACTGCAGGCATAATACCATGACACACATAGCATTATGATGGTGACTCTAATGAAGGAGACATAGGGGGTCATTCTAACTCTGGCGGGCGGCGGAGGCCGCCCGCCAGAGTTCCCCCTCCAGAACACCGCTCCGTGTTCCGAAGACTGCCGCGGTGATTCTGTGTTTCCCGCTGGGCTGGCGGGCGACCGCCAGAAGGCCGCCCGCCAGCCCAGCGGGAAACCCCTTCCCACGAGGAAGCCGGCTCCGAATGGAGCCGGCGGAGTGGGAAAGGTGCGACGGGTGCAGTTGCACCCGTCGCGAATTTCAGTGTCTGCTAAGCAGACACTGAAATTCTTTGGGGGCCCTCTTACGGGGGCCCCTGCAGTGCCCATGCCATTGGCATGGGCACTGCAGGGGCCCCCAGGGGCCCCACGACACCCCATACCGCCATCCTGTTCCTGGCGGGCGAACCGCCAGGAACAGGATGGCGGTATGGGGTGTCGGAATCCCCATGGCGGCGCAGCAAGCTGCGCCGCCATGGAGGATTCAGCAGGGCAGCAGAAAACCGGTGGGACACCGCCGGTTTTCCTGTTCTGACCGCGGCCATACCGCCGCGGTCAGAATGCCCTGCGGAGCACCGCCAGCCTGTTGGCGGTGCTCCCGCCGACCCTGGCCCGCCGGGGTCAGAATGACCCCATAGAATCATTGAGGCTATACCAATATCTCACATCACTCCTGGTCTGACAGTGCCCACTACCAATAAGCCAGTGGACTGTGCTGAGAACACATATTGATGTGACAATATTGCAAAGTGCACATTTCTACACATACGGTTTGAGACAATTACACATATACACAACAGATGTACAGGCATATGTACCTTCTGACACTTAAACCGTCAACCTCACAATCAAGTTAGCCAGCTGAACTGGACCAGGTTCAGTAGTGTAGGTACACGTTTGAATATGAGTCAACTCGGTAAGGGCAGATAAATAGTTCTGCAGAGATCTTGTCACACATGGGATATTTCTGCATTGTCAATTGTAAACACGTCAGTCAATTTGATGGGATGTCCATGCCATATAGATGCAACCGTGTAACCATTACTGTGGAATTGATTCTGTGTATGGAAGTATCATGTCACCCCCAGTTAAGATACATGGACACCTCTTTCACATGACATAATGCATGGGAGCACACAATGTACTGCAAGTCTACAAAAATACAGCTGACATCTGGTCAATCAGCCAAACACCATTTCAGATAATGAAACATCCCAGTGCCGATGGTACATCCTAAAAGCCTAGGATTCCACACAACAACACAAACACAGATGAGTCACAGACAACACAAGATAACAACTGCCATGCAAAGTGATAATCATGGTGCAAGCCCCCTCAAAATCTTTCACTTCTTTTCTCTTTGAGCTGATCAGGGGTGTTGGGATCCAGCCATGGATCATGAACCCATTTGCAAACCCAAGCACAGCATCAGAGTGTGCATATAATGATGTACATCGGAGGACACGCACCATAGTAGAGAAGACCTTTGGCATCCTGAGGTCAAGATTCAGGTGCCTCACCATCACCGGAGGCAGCCTCCTATACTCACCTGAAATGGTCTGCAAGATCATTTTGACCTGTGCCATCCTGCACAACATTTGTGTAAGGAGGAACATTCTCCTCTATGAACCAGACCCACAAATGCCTGAAGAGGAGGATGTTGAACATCAACATGAGGGGGACCATCCAAACACTGCTGCAGGATTGCATCGGAGACAACACATTGTACAAAACTTCTTTTAACTATAGTCATCATCACTGTCTTACCATATGTCATTAAACAGCTATTCGAATCACTAAATCATGGTCTGGGTAATAATGTATGCATCACATTATCCCTAGGATTCATAATCAGAGTTTAGCCTCATGGAGCATTGCAGATATCCAGATTAGGATACTGAAAAATAAACATCACATTTGATGGGTATGAATGTACACCCAAATTCACACACACTGTGAATGACATATATCATGTCCATTTCACATTTGAAGGTCATTATCAGAGGACCACAGCTATGGCACACATACATGTTGGCAACATAGTTCATTGCAGCATGTGGCCCACAACTAAGACACCATCATTCATAAGGTAAAAAACGGCCTTATACATGAGGCAGTTGATGTGCTATTGCATTGGTAACAGGAATGTATTACACCCTTGACAGCAGTAAGTGTGACATCAGCTATCTCTGCAAGGAGTATGTGTGACAAGAAGTCCATGTAAGCTGCAAATGGATAGCATGAGTGCACCAGGTATGACTAGCATTGCTCACAAGACATGCCTTGCACATGCCAACCCAGGTCATAAATCCTGCCACTGCCATGTTTTCAGTCTCTCCCCACCCTTCTCTACAGGGCCCTGGAAATGGACTATATGCACCCAGATAATCCTTCATCTACACACACCCAGACTCGCATTCTGACTCCAGTGTGCTTCCCTCTTTAGTATAGCATGCCATAGTCATAGTTCATTTGTCTGCATGGACTTCTGGTCAGATAATGCACTGCCTGGTAATCTGTAGGACCTGTAATCACCTGTCCATTGCTTCCCATGTGAAAGGTACTGTTGGCCCTTAGAACTTGATTCTTACCTACAGGACTTGGGAGAGACTGAAGCTGCACACACCTGTGAGCACTTTCATGCAGACCACCCATTTGAACCTGCACTGCCCTTGCTGCTGCTTGGAACGGCTTAGAAGCTTCCATTATATGTATATCCCTGTAATGCATTGCCGTATAAATCACTTGTGTAACACAGACCTTGGGTTATTGTGTAACGTTGCAGCACACAGGACAAATACAATTTCCATTTTCCACAGTGTTGTTCCAGCTTTGACCAGTCTCAGTCTGCTCACTGTGTATTTGCCTTGTTCATGTTAGTTCCTGACAGAACCTCCAACATGTTAGCCTGATTGATCCCTGTATTTATGTTACCATAAAGGTTCCATGTGGCTACTTTTGTCTCATACTTGCTTTCCATGCCCTCACTTTCCTCCTAGGGTATTGTGTCTGGTAGGTCTACAATGAATACTCAAATACATTGTATAGCATAATCAGTTTACTTATCGTATCATGGGGTGGGACATGTCTTCAAATAGCCTTATCATGGCCCAACCCTTGTCTGGGTTTCATGTATGCATGAGTGACAAATAGTAACAGTGTACCATGGCTGTATGCATGGATTGGGTATGGTGCCTCCAGCACAACAAACAACGTTTGCTAATGTGCATGAAATGTCAAAACATGTTTGTGCCCTGACGGTTCACACACTGATTCACATCGGCCCCAACCTATTGATGGGGCTTGCGTGGTGGATAGCTCTGAGATTAATCAGCACAGAGGCAGTGATGTTCTCGGTTGCAGTGGGAATTTTAGAGGCCACCCTGTGTACAAATGTTGTGAGGAAACCTGCTGGTTTAAAATGACTGAATCATCAACTTTATGAGCACACCTTGGTTGCCCTGTTGTCAATCTCATAAAACTTCTAGAGTGCCATAGCTGGACTATCCCCATGTGTGTTGTCAATTCCTCTTTGGCTTTCGTTCAATTCTGCTGTGAAGGATTCTTTGAAAATGCAGGTAATGGCTCCACAGACTCATGACTAGACCTGCACGTATCTGTGACAACATGGACCCCAATAATGACACAGGGTACACATGGCCACACATTTGAACTGGACACCTTTGTGCAATGAACCACTGGAAATATGTGAACACATGCTGCTTGGTCTGCTGGCCCTCCACTGCCACAAGAGAAACATAGGTCAGTAATATGAGCCAAACTGTGGAGTGACATCACATTTTTGGATTGGTTTTGGGACTCTGTGTCACAAACACTATATATACATAGCATTTTCAAATGCCTGACTCATGGGTAGTATAAAAACAAGTGACCAGGAAGTGGCATCCAACATTCCAGTACATGTGATGGCTTAGTCTTGTAACATTGCCATAATCAACCATCCTCTATCTATCCTGTGCATGGTTTGTCATGGGAAATGCTTTTGTCCCAAAATGTATGGAATTTCACATAGCATTTGTTGCTACGTGTATGACAAACACATTTCCTGACTCATTTCCACACTGAATAGCATCTGATGGTTATCCACATGTACAACACATGCATACTAGCACATTTATGTAAACACGTCTTGTGATGTTCACTCAGAGGGCCAACTAAAATTGAAATGGCCAATTCACAGACATTGACACACAGTCAATGAGTTACTGTATTAAGTTGCGTAGCCTTCCTATCCTCTATTGACGCACAATCTGCTCAAACTGGGTAATACCAATTTGTATTCCAAAAGTTTGGGTATCTATTGCATCAGTGAAGAGTGCAAATCCGGTACAACTAGAGGATCATGGTCCGCAGTAGTGTGATCTGCCACATGTGCCCAAACACTGGAATGCACAATGTAGGTGCAAACAGCCTACCGCTGTATAGTTACAGCTGTCATGTACTATAAAAATGTGAGAAATGACCCAAACCCAGTAAAGGACATAAATGTTGACGCATACGTGTCAAAAAAGACACATATGAGTCAAAAAATGCCACATATGGGTAGAAAAATGACGCTCACAGCCATGATATATCCATTGGCCCGAGCGGTAATTCCCACACTGTACCCCATGAAATTGGCTACCAATGCAAAACATTTGGAACTATGGATGCAGGGTAATTTTTAAGCGTGTGTGTAAAAAAAAATAACGCACCAACTGTAAGCTTCATAATATTTTGACGCATCATAATAAAAACGCACGGCATTTGAGGCAGGAAGTGATGTAATGGGATATGCTGTTTACAGAATTGGTACAGTGGGTGTACTTTCACTTTCACTTTGCAGTCTGTGATTTTTCTTGACTGTGTGGCTGTGTTTGGACTTGTCTCTCTGTGAATATTGTGAATTTGTCTCCTGTGTGCTCTTTATATTGTCTTTTGGTGTTTTGTAAGTGTCTGTGGTATCCTGTGTAAGTGTATTTTTGTCATTTTTGGTGTCTAATTTTGTCTTTGTACTGTTGGGAGTCTGTTGTGGGAATTGTTATTTTGGGGATAGCTGGGCTGTTTTAGTGTTACTTTAATTAAATTTTCCTCCCCCCTTTCTCTTTATTATCCTCTGTACCCCTTAATTTTCTTATTATTTCAGTCATGTTGGGTAGGCCACGTCTGGGGAGAATGGGTGAGGAGGAGTTGCGAGGGATTCATTTGGCTGGTGTGCCACTTCCTCCCCTTGATGATCGAAGCAGGTGGCAGAGTGATACAGGGGTATCACACAGAGGCGAGGAGGCTCCGGTGGTCAAAGGTCTTGTACCATCTGTGACGCGTCTACAACACACCGCGCAACGACCACCAACTAAAGCACCGCTGGGCAGACTTTGTTGCCAGAGAGCAAGACCTGCTGGACCATCTGGGTATTGTGATTGGTGGCCCTGTTGGTGAGTACAATTCAGAGTAATGTGCACATTTAAATGTTCTATAATGACAGTAGCAGATTTGTTGATATGCTGCAGGCAATGTTTTTGGACATGTGGAATGCAAGTTCAACATACAGTGGCCCTGAGTTATACAATAATTGCTACACATTACCGTCATTTGTTGACGTACCAGCTGCACTAAGTTACAAAACCCAACTGGAGCTTGTAAATTAGTGCTGCCTTCACATCAGTAGATTATGCAAATGTGGCTCTAACATATGTTTTAGCCATGGTCTGTGAGTGTACCAGGAAAGAGATGTTTTTCACAAGCTAAAGCAAAGAATTAATGTGTTCCCCAATTATTTCGAAGACATGTCTGAACTGTATTCTGGCCCATACGTACCAATTTCTTTCTAACATCAGGTAATATCTTAAGCTGATAGTTTGACTTGGTTGTGCCGCAATTAAATTAGGAATGGATGCCAAAGTAATGTACACAGGTTCATATCTAAATGTTTGGTGCTACTTTCCATAGCTGTAGCATATAAAATGAAGCAAATTATACAAATTGAGGGATAACAACTATCCATGGCCCTCTGTTCATTGTACCTGTGTGTTTTAAATTGGTCTTTGGAACAATAGCTGGAACAGAGCTAATGCATTCCCCATCTGTGTTATTCTATAGCCATGCACCTAAGATACCCACTCATGATTAGAAACTGCATACCATCCTGGCAATTCTATTAACAAATCACAGATCTTGTGGCCCTTGATTGTCATCCAGAGACAGTCATTAGTTGGCCTGTCACATGTGGGGGACTTGCAGCATTTTTTACGTGACTAATGGCTGAACAATGATGCATAGGTCATTTAAATTGGTACACATCTTTTAGAGCATTGATGTGCTGTTAGATAGGACATGTGTAGGCTGCGTTGACAAGTACTTCCTCAGGATCAATCTGTGATCTGTATGGTGATATGGCCTGTTTCAGCTACATTAGATGTATTGTCGGATTCTCATTAGTAACTATATCACACAAAGAAGCACTGAATGTTTGGCTTTCTCTTTTTTAACAGCAGCCAATATGGATGCCAGCCAGATCCGTGAGTTTCATCGGTGGGCAATGCGTTACCGCCACATTCTGGATATGGAGTCTGGGTTCCGCCACATGGGACAGTGTTATCACCATGAAAGAGCCTCAGGAGTGTGGAGGGCATTTGCCCAAGGGGGCCCTTCGGTGTCCACAACAACTGCAACCACCAGCACCACCACTTGAACCCAGGTGGCACCAAGGATGACAGCTACCACTGCAGGACCATCGACTTCCACTGCTTCAGGACCACTGACAGCAGCACCTGCAACCCCCCTCTAAGCATGGCACCACCAACCGGACACACGTCAACAACTGGCACTCAGACCACCGCTGCTGCAGTTATTGACCCTAGTGATTTTAAAGCAATGCAACGTGACATGCAATGTGTGTTGCGGAGACTGGACAGGCTGCAGCAGGAGGTGTCACAAATCAATAAGAGGGTGCGTGCCATAAAGAAAACCCTGCGGAGGGCAAACTTGTGAAGATTATACCCTCTGCCTTGATTCCCTCCCCTCCCTCCTCTTTCCTGGTTCTTTTAATTAGTGGGTTTAGGGGGCTTTGTGTTAGGTTAGAATAGGCTGTTAGTTTAGTTAGTAGGAGTAGGTTGGTGGGTGGGGGTATGATATTTTTACATGTTATTTTTTTATGTGTGTGGGTAGGGTGATGTTGGGGTTTTGGTGTTTTAAAAAAAATATATATATAAAAATACAAAAAAATATATATTTGTTTAGTATAAGATAGTATGTGTTTAGGTTAGTATATGTTGTCCTCCATGGATCCCGTCTTATAAGGGGGGTGGGGGGTTGATGTTTAGAGTGTTTAGTTAAATGTGATAAGTAAGTTTAGCTTAGGTTAGTTAGGGCCAGTTGTGGGTAATGTGTAATTAGGATAGGTTAGGTTAGTTAGGGTGTTTCCCCTGGTTTTAGTATCCTTTTTTAAAGTTAAATAAATATTTAGGTACTCCTTTACAGTATGTGTCATATGCTTGGGGAGCAGGGCCTTGGCATGGGTGAACAGTGTCTATTTAGTATTTGCATTTGTGCCCCATCCTGCAACCAAATCCCAATTGAGCTGTCACATTGTCAACTACACCAGAGATACTTTAGTAGGAATCTGCCATCCATTGCACCCACCACTCATGGTTACTATGGATCCCAATGTGTTGTTAAATTTGATATATGTTTTCAATCTGACATACTTTGGGACCAGATTTGGTATTGAGGACACTGTGTTACGTCTGCCTGCAACCTAATGTTCAAGTGAACCCTGATAAGGTGAGTGATGGTATAATCTCATGTAGTATAGTATACATAACTCACACCTATAATTTGTTACATTGTACAGCCAGGTTACTTATTTGTACGTACACTCCTACACATCCATTCCTGCCGTATGGTGTGTGTGGAAACAATTGTGACAAATGTCACATAAGTAAAGATTGTATGGAACAATAATTTGAAGGCAATATTTTTCAGCTTAAACATCCCTTGAAGAATACTTATTCTGTCCAACACAGCATTGTACTGTATAGTTTCTATTTACCTCAGAATTAACCTTCAGGAAAGGTAGATGATGGTACAATCCAGACCCCAGTGCATAGTTATCAGCCCACATTCTTTCAGGGCAATTGTATTGACATTCTATGAGCACTGACATGAGGCAAACATCACTAATCTCCCTTACGGTTGATGTGTCACATTACACAGAGACAAAGTAGATGTGTAAGTGCTATTTATTTTAAAGTACAGTAGTGCTATATTTACATTGTCCATGATTGTGAGTCCATTAGTGTGACACCTTCCATTGTGATCCTACACAAGTGCAAAAGGACATGTCATTGGACATGCTGGGGTGAAGTGTCATACCGTGCAGAGGGACATGAATTGCCAATGAGGTAGTGAGAGACAATCATAGGGCATTGTGACAAGATAAACAGTGGGCTGGAAAACAGTGATTCAGAGCAGCTGTTGCACGACTGGCAAAGCACAGGACCTTGGTTATAAGAGGCCAGGTTGCAGGCACTAGTGCTACCGGGTACTCTTACGGGTGAATGTAATCTGTTCAACATCTTCATCTTCTGATGTGTGTGTTGTCTCCTCTGCCCTTGGTGGTGGTGGTGGGTGTGAAGGGGTAACACAAACCTCAGTGTTGGAAGACGTGGATTCAGAAATGCCGGTAGCTGCCAACTGTGGGGCTATTAAGGGCAGTACTGCAGCAAGGAGGAGCTGCTGGTTCTTAAGAATAGCAGCCACATCACTGTGGTAGGCAGCCAGATCGGCCCTGAGGGGGTCAATATTGCATTTGTGCACACGTTGAAAGGTTTATTGTTGCAGGTGTTGTGTCAACTCTCTGCCAGCTGTGCTGATTTCCTTCACACTTTATTCAAGTTCTTGCAAGATTGATGTTCGCCCTTGCATGGCTGCTGCCTGTTCTGCAGTTGACATCATGCACAAACGCACCCCCTCTAGGCTGGCCGCCGTATTTTCCATCCCCACCCGCACCTCCTTGGCCAGCTCCCGCTGCATTACAACTACAGTTCTCTCAAAGCTGGCGCCAGTGTCATCGGAGTCCTCAGCTGGGTTGGAGCTGGCAGGTCGTACAATTAGGGTGGTGGGTGGGTCTTCTGTGATGGCTGCTGTATCTGTGCTCCTCCTTGCGACTGAAGATGGGGTCTGGAGGGTTCCAAGGACATCTTGGAGGGTCTGCTGGCAGATGTTTGTCAGCTTGTCATCCATGTCATCAGGGAAGTCCAGGACAGGCATATCACCAGGATAGCCATCGTCCTCTGCAATGAGATTTTGTACAATTAGTGAGTCTGTGCTGTGGCATTTGTAATGTGACATGCCTTTCTTCCTATTTGTTGCACATTGTGATCTTGGTTCCTGTTCATTGTTCCTGTCTTTAATATTAGCATTCTCCCAGGCCTATGCCCCACCTGCATGTCACATGTTTTGTGGTCAGATTTGGGGACTTGTCAGCATCACATCCTGTAGGTGTAGGTTCTGCCCAAATTGTATATTGCCACCTTCTTGTCCTACTCAACCCTCCGTCTACTTCCATTCTCATGGTGAGGCCTTGCACTGGCTGTGGGTGTTCTGATGGCACTTGCACCACACTTAATAATCTTGAACTGTCCCAGTCTCTGATATTTCACATCCAGCTATATGTTGCTGAGACCTAGCATATACTATGTATCGCATTGGAATGGCACACTACATATGTCAGCATTGGTAGTGTGTAATGTTGATGTTGGGGAATGTGTGCTACATAGGATTGCACTGATGGCCCTAGCAGTGTTCAATTTCCTCTTCTGACTGTGCGGGTGTATTTCACTAGCCGGTGACATATGTCCTCCCCCTCAAAGCTGTTGTCTGAGCAGTATAACAGTTGGGATGTTGCATGGTGTAATTGGAGCTATTGTGACCCAGGCCCATGGTAGACTCTGACATATGCAGCATGGGTATGACATTAGTGCTGTGTACCTCATAATGTTTATAACAATGGCTGATGTTTGTAGCAACTATGGACATTCACATTTGACAGGATTAGCACACTTGTAGTGATTACAGGGGATTGATAAAGTTGTCATCCTGAACCCTCTAATTTGGGTGTGTTTGATCCATGGGCACGTAACTGCCATTAGCTAGTTGACCTGCACACACAGTGGAGGTGGTAGTGGCAACTGTTGTCAATATTACATTCCACTTGTGGATATGGCCTGAGACTGTTAATTGAGCCCTAGTTCATGTAGGGAGAATACCAGCTGTCGTGTCACAGCAGGCCAGTTTTACATTGTACCCTACACTCCTGGACTGGATTTGCCTTTCCAACATCTCTGCCATGGCAGCATACCCCCATGCAAAGGTTGTTGGTGTAGTGTAGTACTGTGCCCCAGGTTTCCTCTGAACAGCCCATGCCCGTGCCGTGCCCCTTCACCCATTCCACTCCCTGAATATCATGACTTACATGAATTGTGTAGTAGGTATGTCCATCCACCTGCTTACAGTTAACATGTGTGCATTTCAATAACCCATGCGACTTACCCTGCATCTGTGTTGTCTCCTGGTAGTCTGTGCTGTCCTGTCCTTGAATCCCTGTGACGATCTCCTCAGGGATGACGGCTGCCACCATCTCCTCCATGTGGTCCAGCGACTCCTGTGGTGCTGGACTCCGACCTCCAGTCTGATGTGCTGCCTTCCTGTTCCTGGCCATCTTTTCCTTGGTCCTGCGCTTGCAGTCATGCCAGTGTTTCTTGCACTCAATGACTGTTCTCTATACTTATGCCACACTGTTTATCTTGTCAACAATTTTTTGCCATATTGCGTCTCTCCTACAAATTGCCATTTTTGAGGGTGACAAAAAGTTGGTGCTGGTGTTCTGTCACCTCTTTCACCAGTATTTCCTGCTCCTCTGCACTGAACCGACACTTTCTTTTCTTCTTCTCCCTCTCCTGGGTCTTGTGTGGGTCCTCCAGGCTGGTTCCTGGTCTGTTGTCATCTTCCTGTGGTCTGTCCAAGCATCTGGGATCCATTTTGGCTCTCCTTTACACATTTTGCAGTGTTTGTGCTGCTATTCGACGCTATGGCATCAAAAAAAGGCACGTATCCTGTTTGTGACGTCGTAAACCGTCTCACAGTCATTTTCGCCACGTTAACGTTGTTTTTCTTTACGACGTGATGCATTGGTTTGAGTAAAAAACACAGTGGTTTGCGCCGCTGTGCATCAAAGTATAAACGGTGGTAAATTTTTTGCGCAAAACTACGTCACTCTAAAAAGTATAAATATGGCCCTTTGTTTTTCTGAACTTTGATGCTGAACCTGATGCCTTGCTGACCAGACTGATGTCCTATTGACAAAGATGGTCCTAGCTTGCTGAACCATATTGAGGACAGGTATACTATGTTATTGATTGCTGTGTCTATTTGCTTTTGTTTCTAGGTACTAATCACTATTTTAATAGAGCCATAGCTAGATGTTTTCCAAATTTGTGTTGACTAAATTCTTTTGCATGAAGTCCAAACATGCTATTCTAATATGATATTAGATAAAGTTCACACTAATTATGCTTGCTATATGTAATAACAGTTGATGTCTTTTCATTGCTGAAATATAAATGTATGTTATATCGTTTGCGCAGTTGTTCTTGCTATTAATTTGTACTGTAACCTTAGAAGGTGTATTGGTTCAAGCTTTGATTAGATTACAATTGTTTCACCCCCTTGGTCAGCCAGTGTTGTTTCTGTATGTTTATCAATTGATTTTGAGATTAACCTATGTGACATTATCATTGTTAATATAGGGAAATAAACATTCTAACTTTTACCTAAAGCTTTGGTTATTCATGGCCCCAAGTTTATGGCGTGTGGAAATTACTGACTCTCATTGATTATCGATGCCATTGATTGGTACTGCTATTGATTTGAATTGGTATGGGTTCATGGTGGGAAAAACTCGAAACGCAGTCAAAAAGTCCATCGGCCTATTCGGCCTTGTAAGTTTACTTAATGAGGTCTGATGCACAAACAGAGATGGTAGCAGAGGATGGTTCGTCTCCTTAAGAGCCTATCATAAAGGCCTGGTACATGGTTCGTCTCCTTAAGAGCCCATCATAAGGGCAGGGTATATGGTTTGTCTCCTTAAGAGCCCATCATTCAGTCCAGAGATAGGTAGTAGAGTATTTGGTCCCAGAGCTTGCAAGCGAGAAATTACCGGTGTCCCCTGAGATGGTAGTGGGTTAAGGGATAGGGGGTTATTACAACTTTGGAGGAGGTGTTAATCCGTCCCAAAAGTGACGGTAAAGTGACGGATATACCACCAGCCGTATTACGAGTTCCATAGGATATAATGGACTCGTAATACGGCTGGTGGTATATCCGTCACTTTACTGTCACTTTTGGGACGGATTAACACCTCCTCCAAAGTTGTAATAACCCCCATAGTCTCCTACAAAGAGCAGAATGATTCGTAGATTGGGGTGAAATTTTGGATTTTTCTGATTAAATAATTCAAATTGAAAAGAAGATGTGCCCCTAAGTACCTAAAATGATTTTCCCAGAATCTTGGAGCTTGCCAATGATTGTTTGAGGATGCTGTCGGCGTTCTAGTGACAGTGTGTATGAAGTAGGTTTGGCGCTTGCACAGCTTATGCAAATCGCAGGTGAATTGGGATGTTTGTTAGGGTTTACGGAGTTTGCGTACTCCAAATTAAGTTGTAGAAGGAATGTGCATACTCCGAAGAGTGAGAGTAGGGAAGTCATCAAACCTCACCTGTGTGTGGCGCTTTGTGCTAAAAAATTGTCCACGTGGTTTTTGGTATATGGACCCTGCGTGGTCTAAGACTCTGAAGTATATTGGAAAAGTGTATGAGACACTTGTTTTTTTTGTAATTGGTCTGTTTTAATAGGTTCATTGAGCGTGGTTGACGAGTCAAAGTGAGTGAAATAATTTTTCAACTGAGATCTGGCAAGTCCTGTGCAACAGGACAGACCCACTGATCAGTTGAGAGCTAAATTTACGGGTCGAATTTTGCTTGCAAATCAGGGAAACTGAGAAAGAAGGAGTAGCTGTAAGAGCGAAATACAGTCAGTGAAAAATCTGTAAAGTTTCTGAAGCAATTGTGTTACCCTACCTCTAGTACCCAGACAAATTGGGTTTGGATTTTGTTTAGTGCGCAATATATTTTGCAATAGTTTAGTGTGAATCTGAGCTTAGGAGGACAAGCTGCAAGACTTTGTCAGCCACAGTATGTGTGAGAGTGACGTCACTGGAGCCAAGCTGGGCTAGGTTGATTAGTGAGAAGGGTCGCACACAGATTGGCAGCAACCCGGGATGCGCAATTGGTTGAGAAGGTGGGTGAAGAGAATCCTGGAATTAAAAGTCACTTCATGATTTCATTTAGAACAAAATAAAGGTTACAAAAATTAAATCTTTCAAAGCTTTAAAGAGTGCTTTAAGGGGAGATATGTACATTACAAGTATAGGGGATATTGCACCACCAGAAGGTACACCAGCTTACATTATAATTGAAGAAAAGGGTGCTGCACCATGCATTTAGTTGAAGCAATGGTGCAAAGCGACAGAGAAAGATGGGAGTTTAGTGTTTCCTGCCCATGGAACATTTAATTTGAGGAGACACTGTATGATCCGAAAACCCCTCTGAAAGCAGCACAGTTCGAGGCATTAGCAATCTGGGAGTTAGTAGCCAGACAGCAACAGCAATAGAAGTTTGAGAGGAGGACGAGAAAAGCAGAAAAGACGCTAGTGGAGGCTAGATGGGACAGTGATCAGAGGTTTTGCAGAACCAAGACTTTACAGGGGATTAAGTTGTTTCCTGCGATAACTCGGGACAGCGAGAGAGAAGGAAGGAAGGAAAGCCACTAGAAAGACTAACAGCAGCTCCCCCGAGAGTGGGGAGACTAGAAAATCTTTGTCATTGGAGGAAGAGTCAGACAGTGATGAGTTTATTTTGCAGTTATTAAGAAATTGCCCCCCAACATGTGCAGCATATGAGAGTGGTCTGAGCACGAGTGTAAATCCTTCAACTCCGACACTGGTTAATGTGACAATGAGTCCAGTGCAGGTTAATCCTATCTTGACACAGAGCCCCATGCAGAGTAGTCTTAATGCACCAACTACTCCAGTAGTAAAAACTCAGGTGTCACAGTTGAATGTGCTGATAATTTGCCCTGATGTACCTATTGTGGAAACTGCCACAAACCTAATAGTGCTAAAAGGACCGGTTTTCCTGAAACCGATATTGGTTCAGACATAGCCAACTCCACTTTTACTGCCCCAAGTGCAGCCACAAACAATGCCAAAGTACACTCCGCTTGCAGGGACACAGATAGATATGTCTGTACTGATGAGCCAGAATATGGAGACTATGCATCCGCCGAACTTGAATGTCAGACCCAGCCCAGATGCTGTATCTGTACCTGTCACCATTGGTCCAATTGTGCCTTTGTTTGTCCAGGAGAATAACAGTGCAAGTGGACAGGGAGTGCTGAGTCAGAATGCAATGACGGGAGGACCTAATGAGAATATCCGAGTAGTCTCTCCTATAGGACAGACCTTAGATGGATCGAGATCTTTGCTGGACCTTAGTCCATTCAGAGTTCCTCCAGATTTTGCCATAGGGTCAAATGTTAGCCAGTGTCTAAAATTACTGGCACGGCAGACTCCAAATACAGTTGTGCAACAGATACCACATGTCCAGGCCAGCAACATTTCATTGCAAGGTTTGACTGCCCAGCCATTAACTGAATGGTTAGACAACTTGAATTCCCCGCAGAGTGCTCCTGAGGGAGAGTAGTACTTGAATTATACGAGACTAGGAATGGAAGCGGGTGTGCTCATTGATGAAACTATGTGGGTGAACAGATTAGAGTACTACATAGAAGCAAAGTTGAGATGTCTGTGCCCGAAAATTACAAGGGAAGTGAGCAAAGTGCATCAAATGCTAGTGGACCTGGCAGAGAAGTACAGCATCGAAATAAAGAAAACAAAACATTTGAAAAGGAGTTACAGATTAGATTTTGACACACAGGATTTTGAACACATGAGATCTGCCGGAATGAAGGCACACTCTAGGGAGTTACTTTAAAGTGCCCAGACTTAGGGAGCGTTAGACAGATGGGAAGGCAGATGGGTAAAGAAAAGACATAAGAGAAAAAGGGATTCTGTGGAGCTTACTGCAAATGTGCAGCAAAGTAAGGATTCAGTGAAAATGTTACCAACGAGAGAGATTCCAGGAGGGAATTTTGTTCATGTCCCTTGGAGCAGAGGTGACACTCTGTCCTTTACAAATGACTACCCCAGGTTGAAAGAGAAGCCAGTAGAATGGTACCAGCAGACAGACAGGTTCATGAAACTTGCTAAATGCCTGTGGTAGGACTTGAACACTCCATTAGAGATAGTAGTTCCAGCTGATTTGTGGATGAAGTACAAGAGGAGCATAGGTTGGCCGACAAAAGAAACAGACAGAGATCAGTTTACAGGTGTGCCGTCTCCTGAGGTAATGAAGTATTATTACAAAGTGATTGAATTTTTGAAGACAAGAATTCTGCCCAAAAACATTGACTGGCAGTGAATATACAGGACAGCTCAGGAAGCAAAAGAGCTGATACATGCATACTGTGAAAGATTGTTGCAGGCGTTTAAGCATTACAGTGGTACAGAGACAATTGAGCCCAAAGATATGATTCATTTTGTGTTCAGATTTGTGGAAGGATTGAGACCTGAAATTAACCAGATGATTAAGAGTCATTTGATTTGATGGCAAGCAAAGCTTATCGATTAAGTATTGCAATATGCAAAGCACTGTAGTGACAAAGCTGAGTTGAAGCAGAGAAAGCTGAAAGAAAAGGCGATGGTGATGCACATTAAAGTGGCACAAACAGGGATGCAGGGAAGTTTTCCACAACAGCAACCACAGCAGCAGTACGGAAACGTGGAATTTCAGAATCAGATGAGAGGTAGAGGTAGAGATTGCGGAGGAAATTGAGGAGAGGTCCCGATTTGGGTACTGTAGTGGTTCAGAATGATGTGCAGGGAATGAAGAGATTGTTGCCTTGTCACGCTTGCGGAGTGGTCGAACGTTGGAAGCGGAGTGTCCGATGATGGTGCAGGAAGGTGTTGTTCAGCAAACAGGTAACATCAATTCATTCCAAAACATAGGAGGACTGAGAATGAGAGTTCATAATCCAAATTTTCAAAATAATGTGAATCAAATGCAAAATTTTCAACCCATGTACTAGGTGCAAATGCCACATGTATAAATGACCCAGTTGCAACCAATGCAACAGCAGGTTCCAATGGTACCTAGACAGCAAATACAAATACCTCGAGCCCCAAAGGAACAGCAGCAGGTGATGCTTCCTCAACAGGTCACAGTTCAGAGGTCTAACCAAAGTAATAACACAGTATACCAATTTACGTTATACAGTGAGAATGGAATAAACAATGTTTGGGTAACCGAGAGTTGGAATGTGTGCTTGCAGCTTCCTTAGAAGCAGATCAGAAAGGTCCCTATGTGAAGGGAAAAGTCAAGGGTCACAGAGTTTCATTTCTGGTTGACATGGGAGCTACACACTCTACAGTGAGAACTGCAGAAGTTCCAAATGTTTATGTTTTTAGGGATGGTAGGCTACTGTCACCAATGGATTCCAAATTTTTCTGTCATTTTCAAGCCCTTACAGATGCTGACTCACAAAGACATCACTGATCCCCTAGTGTTAGACCAGGCTTGCATGAAAGTGTTTCCTGATTGGAGAGAGAGTCTGTGCAAAGCTCCAGCTTTGGGTATACCTGACTACGCAAAGTCTTTCACATTGTTTGTCATGAATGTGATGCATGTTTTTTGTCTGCCTTGTCACAGGTCCAGGGAGGTGTAAACCACAGTATCATATTTTTCAGCTACTTTGGACTCCTTTGCATCAGCTTTTCCAGGCTGTCTGCGTGCAGTTGCAGTAGTTGGACAGAGCCTCAAACAGTGTAAAGGCATTGTGATGGAACAACCCTTAACTATCATGGTCCTTCATGCTAGTGAGATCCTACTTATAAAAATGAAAACCCACTACCTAACAGGTGCCAGATTGACTTGTTATGAGACGAGTATTTTAGGGTCAGCAAATGTGGCATAGAAAAGATGTACAGTGCTTAACCCAGCAACCTTACTCCCAAATGAAAATGCTGAAATTTAAAAAGTAAAAGACATTGAGCATGATTGTCTCGAAGTAACTGATCTGTGCACAAAACCCAGACCTGACATTAGAGACACCCGATTGGAATAAAATGACCAAATTATCTTTGTTGATGATTCCTGTCTAAGAGACAATACAGGAGTACTGAGAGCAGGATATGCTGTGTGCACAATATCTGGTATACTGGAAGCGTCTTGGCTTTGAGGATGGTATTCTGCACAAGTAGCAGAACTGGTAGCCCTTACTAGAGTGCCATGTTTCTGCTCAGCTTAAAGTTACCATCTACATTCATAGCCAGTATGGATTTGGAATAGTCCATGAATTTGGTCAGTTTTGGTCACAGAGAGATTTCATGACCTCTTCTGGTTCACCAGTGAGAAATGGTGAGAGAATTAAAGAAATATTGCAAGCTATCTAACTGCATGAAAAGATTACTGTGGTGAAATGCTGTGCACATTTGAAATCACAAGATTTTTGTGTCAATGGGAAATGGATATGCGAATCAAGTCGCAAGGTTTTGCGCATTGAACTGTATATCATTGAAAGACAAGTAGGAATTGTTACCTGAAGAAGATGAAACATGTCCAAGTTTAGCATTACATGTAATAGATACATTGGAAGAATTGAGAACACTGCAGAGTAATGTTGACAGGGAGGAAAAACAAACATGGAACAAAATGAAATGTGTACAGCGACAGGATGAGTTGTGGTTTTCAGAAGAGGGTCAATTGGTTCTGCCAAACAGTCTGTTGTCTCAAATGGCTAGGTTTTATCATGGTCAAGCACATGTTGGGAAGCATGCCATGATTCACCTCTTCAAGCATAACTGGTTCAACACAAGGTTTACACAAGTTGCTGAAGCAGTTTGCCATTGTTGCGTCATTTGTCAGCAAACAAACTCGGAAAAAGGGACAGAGATTTGACATATGTGTTGGAGATTGTCAGCATCTTTAGTCATTGGATTGAAGCATACCCTATATGGAGAAATGACAGCCTCACAGTAGCAAAACTACTCCTTAAGGAACTGATACCAAGCATTGGGTTTTCGATCTCTTTAGAATCAGATAGGGGAAGTCACTTCAACAATGAAGTAATTAACTTGCTATGTACAGCATTGAACATTGAGCAGAAGTCACATTGTAGTTACCGCCCTGAATCATCAGGACTAGTGGAGCAGATCAATGGTACCTTGAAATCAAGAATGGTGAAAATGTGTGTGTCCACGAATCTGAAATGGCCTAACGCACTGCCGTTAGTTTTGATGACAATGAGAAACACACCCAACAGGAAGATAGGATTCTTACTGCACAAAATCCTCCTGGGGAGAGCAATGAGGTTGCCAGTAGACCCCACAAATGCCCTTGTGAACACAACAGGTGACATGGCGTTGGACTACTGCAAAGGTCTGGCTGATGTGGTTCGCTCTTTTTCTCAGCAGGTGGAAGCCACCAAACTGCCACCGATCCAAAAAGAAGGACACACCCTGAGAGGGGGTGACTGGGTGGTGGTCCAGAAACACGTGAGGAAAACATGTTTGGAGCCTCAGTGGAAAGGCCTGTTCCGGGTACTTCTGGGTACTACCACAGCTGTGTAGTGTGCTGGAGTTTGGAACTGGATCCACACAAGCCACATGAAAAAGGTGGCATGTCCTTTGGACAATGAAGAGGAGTTGTTGAGAGTACCAACAATGACCAGACAAGCCTCAGAGCCAGAAGGAGAAGAGAGAGGAACTGAGATCAGATCTGAGCACGATGAGGACGGCTCAGTCACTCCTGTGAGAGACTAAGGAGAAAACCTCCAAGAGGTTGACATTGAGCCAATCTCAATTGAGACAGCAGGAGAGTCTAGTCAGAAGAGGGCTCTCCCAGAAGTAGATGATTTTGAGCGACAAACACAAACAGAGCAAATGTAAGACCCCCGGGGGAAGGAGTTGAGACGGATCAAAGCCAATGTTGTCAGACTCCTGCTGAACCAGTTGCAGGTCCGTCAAGAAAAAATCTTGCAGAGCAAGAAGAAGTTTCAAGTTCAACACTGAAAAGAGCATTGACCAAAGATCCACTGAAATGAGATAAGAGGCCAGAGTCACAAGCAAAGAGGAAGTAAGCAGTTGTTGTGACAACAATCGAAGAAGAAGTAGATACAACAAGGAGAGAAGACCTGAGTGAAGGAGAATTGAATGGCGATCGAAAGTTGAAAAGGAAGAGAATAGCAAGTTGAAGGTACACAGGTCCTGAATGGGCGTATGCAACAGCAAGTGAAAGGCAGAGATAATTTTTGCCTGTTTGTTTTGATCGAGACATTCCAGGTCAATATTTTGGCACTTGAAGGAAATCAATGAACTGAACTGTTGAGACAAATTGAGAAAAAGTACAAAGAAAAGAGACTGGTGAAAATAACCTGAAAAGATCTTTGATAACCTGATTTGACTTTGAAACCTGATTTGACAAAGCTGCAAAACTGATTCTCGACCAGCTTACCAATTTTTGACAAAGGATCCTGGAAGTGAGACTGAATGCTGTAAATAACTGCTGAAAGAAGATTTTTGTTCTTGATTTTTGCTGCATACGTTTCTAAATTTTTCTATTCTTCTTTCTGATTCTTTACAGATCATGAGTAACGTTAGCCAGCAGGGTGGGAAGAACAGGAGCTGTAAATACATGAGTATTAGTTTGGCATTTGTGTGTGTGATATTGCTCATATTATTGATTGTGGGTATGACTGTTCTTGACAAAAGTAAAGCCAACCATACTTCAGCTTTAGAAACAACTACTAGAATAACAGCGATAGAGAAGTTTAGGTTAGAAGAGAAGCGTTTGCACGTAGGTAAGGCTCAAGGGGACCTTTCTTCGAATGTCTTCTATTGCTTATTGAATGAGTATGTTGAGACGATGGATGCGAAGAATTGTTATGTATGTACACAGATTACTTCATCAGTCAAAGAAGGAGTTACCTATCATAGTTTGCCCCTTACTTAACCAGGAGTACACAGGAACAACCTGAAATGTTTGCTTGCACCTTTAGAAAAGAGCTTTTTAGATCACACAGATGACAGGAGAAAGGCATTGAAGGAGAAGTTAGAAAAGGACTTATAAAAATTATTATGCTTATCGTGAAATAAAAACACAGGGGAAATTAGCTTTAGATGCGCAACACGTAAGGAAGCTTTGTGTCTATAGACCTAAATCTCGCACTGACAATTTGTGGGAACGAGTGAATGTAGACGTGTTTTTGTTTCAGAGTATATGGACATTTATGTTGAATGGACAGGATCCAGCAATTCCTGGCATAAATTATATTTGTGGCCTTAATACTTATTACCGTCTTCCACGAGGATGGTATCGTATATGCTTTTTGGGGATAGTTTTCTCAAAGATTTTCCAACTTGATGACTTAAAGAAATTTCTGAAAGTGACTGAGTTACATCACATTAGAGAAATGAGAGAGTCTCCTTCTGGTATAGTGGGAGATATATATTGAGCAATGATTCCTTCATTAGCAGTTGTTCTGAATTCGGTAAAGATTCAAAAGTTGTCTACTATTGTGGATTACATGCTGACAAATTTTTCAGGAGTCACACTCACTCCAAAGGGAATACCATGGGGGGTACCTACATGCCGGAGCCAGGCCACTCTGGTGACCTGGCCAGACCTGGTGGCCTGGCTCCGGCATGTAGGTACCCCCCATGGTACTCCCTTTGGAGTGAGTGTGACTACAAGGGAAACCCCCCCCCGGCACTGGCCAGACCAGAGGCAAATCGCCCCCATCTCCGGGGCCTACCCCACCGTGAACTACCTGTTCAGGTAGGCCATACACTATTCACTTTGAGCACCCTACTTATTACGTGTGCTCCGACCCTGACGAATGCCCCTGACCTACCAGCACTCAGTGAGGGCAGAAACATGTTGGTCTTGTCCATTTCTTTTTAGACTCCAAGAGACATTATTCTCTAACGAGCCTCTCCCCTTAGTTTTAGTCTTACCAACACACACCACCATTAGAACTAGCAACAGCTACTGGTGACATGTTTGGTAATTTTATTATTCACCCCTTCTGGATCACTGTAACTATCCAGTCAGTTTAAATTTCAGCACTCCCTCTGGTTCTTTTAACCAAGAGGTTGAGTCCGCCCGAGTAGTATCATCTTACTTGGGTGGGGCTAGGTGGTCAAATGATGAAGCAAGACACTATTATGTGTGTGAGACCACCTAGTCCGTAAAGGAAACTCCCCACTACTCCTGTAGGACAACACAGCACCCCCTTGCTTGGATATTTTCCAACCATGATTTTCCCGCTTCAGGATCTAAAGCAACCTAACTAATACCGGGCACTGAATAAAGACTAACCCAGTCCTACCCTCAGTTCCTACTACCCCACACCTTTAGTGATTATACTCATGTCAAGCTGCACTTTTTAATCAACTTGTAATATGTCTTCTCAGAGAATTAAATTGGGATTTTCCACTGTGCTGACCAAGTGCTCATAGCTAAAAGTCTTTCTCATGAGAACTGTTTGCTCGGAGATGATGTACTTGCTGGTGAAACAATGTTTAATGTAATGTCTGTACGACTGACCTTCTAAGGAGAAGACAATGGACACACTGACTGGAGTATAAAATGCAACAATATTGTTACCTGATAAGCGCAATGACGAGAACGGAAGAACAAACTTCAATCATCAACCTGTGAATATGCAGTAGTAGAATCATAGATTTGAAGTGTTAATTTCATTGGACTAACTGTAGAACATGCGATTCTCTAACCAATAGGGACATGGGAAGTAGTTTTAGGAAATCTAACTGCACTGAGAGGAAGACACTGTTTTCCCATTTTCCGGTTGCCAGACCACCATTGTTTTCTTGACCGTCTTGAGAAGAGATGTGCTTAACTTTATTGCTTAAAGACTTTGCTTTTCTGAACTTTGATGCCGAACCCGATGCCTTGCTGACCAGAGTGATGTTCTATTGATGAAGATAGTCACAGCTTGCTGAACCCTATTGAGGACAGGCATACTATATTATTGATTGCTGTGGCTATTTGCTTTTGTTTCTAGGTACCAACCGCTATTTGAATAGAGCCATAGCTAAATGTTTTCCAAATTTGTGTTGACCAAATTCTTTTGCATGAAGTCCAAACATGCTATTCTAATCTGATGTTAGATAGAGTTCACACTGATGATGCTCGCTATATGTAATAACAGTTGATGCCTTTTTGTTGCTGAAATCTACATGTATATTATATCTTGTGCGCAGTTATTCTTGCTATTAATTTGTACTGTAACCTTTGAATCTGTAGTGGCTCAAGTTTTGATTAGATTGCGGTTATTTTGCCACTTTGGTCAGCCAGTGCTGTTTCTGTATGTTTACCATTTAATTTTGAGGTTAAGTTACATAAAATTAGCATTGTTAATATAGGGAAATAAACATTCTATCTTTTACATAAAGCTTTGGTTATATATGGCCGTAAGGTCATGGCGTTTGGAAATTACTGACTCTTATTGATTATTGACGTCATTGATTTGTATCGCTATTGGTTTGTATTGGTACATGTTTCATGGTGGGAAGAACTCAAAGCACAGTCAAAAGGTCCATTGGCCTATTTGCATCTCCCATCTCCCATCTTGTAAGTTTACTTAATAAGGTCTGACACATTAACAGGCCCTAGAGGTGTCAAAATCAGTGCCAGGAACACATTGGTAGCTCATCATTATGAATGTTGTTTCGGGTTCCACCCACTTCGTTTTCTCTTAGTTTTTTGGTTACACTAATAGTGAATAATGCTTCATTATTCAATATGTCTGCAATAGAAAATGGAGTACAATTAGCTGGATTATGATTTTCCCAGGCATTTGAGGTAAGTGAAAAAAATGCTTTTAAATGTATGTTGTGTGCTGCTTGCGAGTGAGTTTTTATGTGAGAGTATGTGTAACGTGAATGTGTGTGTATGTGTAAGCATGTGTATTTGTGTAAAATTGAAGGTCAGCAGGTGAGTAGTAGGAAGGGATACCTTTAATCACCATATTAAAAGTGACAGTTGTCCCGCCCCGGAAATGACGTCATATCCGGTGGCTGGGACTTCCGGTGTCCCAGAAAAGCCCTCCCCGGAAGTGACGTGCATGGGGGTGTCACGTGGTTTGTGAACACGTGGTGTCACGTGTTAGCCCTGTGTCTGGGTCCTAGCCCCTGGGTTTTGGCCTATGAGCTGTGTAAAAAGTATGACTTAGTGCTGTGCAAGTGGTTTCAGAGCCTGAGAGGGACAGGTCTGGACATGTCAGACATTCATGCCCAAGTGCCAGTTAGGGGGCCTCTGCACAGGGCTGCAAAGTGGGCGGTCTGGTCAAACCTCCACACTGTTGGCTAATCCAAAAAATAAATAAAGTGGGAATGGTCAAATGCTGCTTATGTTAGAGCCAGCCTATCAATGTAGAGAGGTAAATCTAAAACAGAGGTGGGCCTGCATTCTTTCATGGGTTCCCAGATGGTTTAAATTAGAAACTGACCCTGTAATTAAAAGTTTGAAACACCCCAGAGGTTGTTGTGGCATGGCTAATCTAAAACAGAGGTGGGCCTGCATTCTTTCATGGGTTCCCAGATGGTTTAAATTAGAAAACTGACCCTGTAATTAAAAGTTTGAAACACCCCAGAGGTTGTTGTGGCATGGCTAATCTAAAACAGAGACATGTCTGCATTCTTTCAGGGGTTCCCAGAACTGGCCCAGTAATTAAAAGTTTGAAACACCACAGAGGTTGAGGGGCATGGCTGATCTAAAACAGAGATGGGCCTACATTCTTTCCAGGGGTGACAGAGGTGGGGTTAAATTAGAAACTGACACAGTAATTAAAAGTTTGAAACACCACCGAGGTTGAGGGGCATGGCTGATTTAAAACAGAGATGGGCCTACATTCTTTCATGGGCTCCCAGAACTGACCCTGTAATTAAAAGTTTGAAACACAACAGAGGTTGAGGGGCATGGCTGATTTAAAACAGAGATGGGCCTACATTCTTTCATGGGTTCCCAGAACTGACCCTGTAATTAAAAGTTTGAAACACAACAGAGGTTGTTGTGGCATGGCTAATCTAAAACAGAGATGGGCTTACAGTCTTTCCAGGGGTGACAGAGGTGGGGTTAAATTAGAAAACAGACCCAGTAATTAAAAGTTGAAACACAACAAAGGCCAAATATTGCTAACCTATAACAGATGCCTATTTCCAGGTCCCACCAATCACAGAGCCCCGGCATAATTACCACTGTGATCCTAGTATAAGAACCCCCCAACTTCACAGGCCTCTTTTTTTCTGAACTACATACTGACATTTGTGGCAAGCAGGGACGCATCAGGACATAATGGCTGGAAACATGAAGGGCAGAGCTCAGACTGGTGATGCTGAACATCTTCTACTTAAGGTCTGTAACAGTGTGATGTGTGTATGTGTTTTACTAAAGTTTAACAATGACATTAGCACCAATCTGTTTAACTATACATAGAGATGTAAAATGCCTGCTTTTAAAAAATAAATAAAAAAATAAAAAATGTAAAAGCTGCTATTAGTGTATTTTTGAGATACTGTAATTACTTTGTGGGGTGATTTTGTTTAAATGGTACTAGTAGGGTCTTGTGCTATGTATTTGTCTGTATTTTTATGGGGGTGCAATTATTTTGGGGGTTGTATTGGTACTGCTTAACTTGTACCTGCTGGTTCTGGACCTGTGTATGGACATGTATTTTTGAAAATCTGCACTCATTTTGTGGGATGGTGTTCTTTTAATGTGTACTTGCTGATTCTGGGGCTGTGTATCTGTCGGTATTTTTTAAAGTCTGCACTTGTTTTGTGGGGCTAGGGGTTGTTTAATTGGTACTTGTGGGTTAATGTGCAATGTATAGGCATGTATTTCAGGGCGAGGGCACTTACGATGTGGGGTGTATTTGGACTGCTTAATATGTACATATTGGTTCTGGGACTATGTAGGGGCCTGTATTTTTGTGGGGTTGCACTTATTTTGATGGCAGTTTGGTGGGCTTATTGTGTACGTCATGGTTCAGGGGGTTGTGTAGCTAAGGGTATTAGTGGTGGGGCTGTATTTAATTTGTACAGGAAATGTTATGGGGCTCTTTATGTATTTTTTTATGTGTATTTTATGGTGTGGGCCAGTATTATATGGCCGCAATAGTGTGTTTAAGTGGTGAGCTTTTGGGGGTTGCCTAGTTGTTAATTTTAGAGCTCAGCGCAATGAGTTCCGGGGTGCAGAGCTCTAAAATTAATAACTACGCTCCAAGGGGTCAACCATAGCTCTGGGGTGCCCAGGTTATGAACTTTTGCGGCGTGGCTCTCAAGAGACCGCGAGGCCTCTTGAGAGCCGCGCCAAAATGTTCATAGCAAGGGCCCCCCAGAGCAGGCCTGAGCTCTGGGGCCCTTGTGATTAACTTAGCAAAACTGGTCTCAGAGGCCACTAGGTCTCTGAAAGCTGTTTTGTTAAGTTAATCACTAGGTTCCCAGAGCCATACTGCGCTCTGGGGCTCGAGTAATTAACTCAGCAAAACTGCTCCCAGAGACCTGCAGAGGTCTCTGAAAGCTGTTTTGTTAAGTTAATCACTAGGTTCCCAGAGCCATACTGCGCTCTGGGGCTCGAGTAATTAACTCAGCAAAACTGCTCCCAGAGACCTGCAGAGACCTGCAGGTCTCTGCAGGTCTCTGAAAGTAGCTTTGCTAGGTTAATAACTCGTGGTCCCCAGAGCCGGTCTGTGCTCTGGGGACCGGTGTTATTAACCTAGCACAACTGCTTTCAGAGACCTGCTGGTCTCTGAAAGCAGCTGTGCTAGGCTAATAACGCGGGGCCCCAAAGCCGTCCTGGGCTCTGGGGACCAGCGTTATTAACTTAACAAAACGGCTCCCAGAGACCTGCAGGTCTCTGAGAGCCGCTTTGTTAAGTTAATAACGCGGGTCCCCAAAGCCGTCCTGGGCTCTGGGGACCCGCGTTATTAACTTAACAAAACGGCTCCCAGAGACCTGCAGGTCTCTGAGACCCGCGTTATTAACTTAACAAAACGGCTCCCAGAGACCTGCAGGTCTCTGAGAGCCGCTTTGTTAAGTTAATAACGCGGGTCCCCAAAGCCGTCCTGGGCTCTGGGGACCCTCGTTATTAACTTAACAAAACGGCTCCCAGAGACCTGCAGGTCTCTGAGAGCCGCTTTGTTAAGTTAATAACGCGGGTCCCCAAAGCCGTCCTGGGCTCTGGGGACCCGCGTTATTAACTTAACAAAACGGCTCCCAGAGACCTGCAGGTCTCTGAGACCCGCGTTATTAACTTAACAAAACGGCTCCCAGAGACCTGCAGGTCTCTGAGAGCCGCTTTGTTAAGTTAATAACGCGGGTCCCCAAAGCCGTCCTGGGCTCTGGGGACCCTCGTTATTAACTTAACAAAACGGCTCCCAGAGACCTGCAGGTCTCTGAAAGCCGCTTTGTTAAGTTAATAGCGCGAGTCTCCAGAGGCTGTAAAAGCCCGGAGACAGCGTTATCAAGTTAGGAGATCTCTTCTCGGAGGTCGCGATGCCTCCGTGAAGAGATCTCCTAACTTGATAACGAGGTCTCCGAGCGTTTACAGCCTCGGAGACCTCTGCCGGCAGTTTTTTTTTTTTTTTAAATGGGCTTATTAACAACGCGGCTCGCAGAAGCCGCTGGGGAACACCCCGGCGGCTTCTGCGAGCCGCGTTGAAAGTTTAATTAGAGAGAATGCCGTGCGTGTTTCAGCGCGGTATTCTCTCTAATTAAACCATCCGATCGGATCCCCAAGACCTCGTGGGGTTCCCAAGGTCTCGGGGATCCGATCGCTTGCCGCGTGAGTGCGGCATTTGGTTGTTTTAAAAAAAAAAAAATATAGTAATGGCGCGAGGCCCGGGTCTGTGGGGCCCTGACCTCGCGCGCTAGGGCCCTAGGGCCCATACAAATATAAAAAAAAGAAATAAAAATGAATAGCGTTTTGGGGGCCTTGGGATTGGGGCCCCCAAGGCCCCATAGGGCCGCATTTAAAAAAAAAAAATATATATATATATATATATATATATTTATTTATTTATATATATATATATGTCTGTGTGTGTTTGTGTGGCAAGTGTGGACAGGGGTTTAGGGGCCTACAAGGTCGTTTTTTTAAAAGCATATAAATAAAAAAAATATTGAAATAAATTAAAATAATAATGATTAAAAAATAACTATCCCTGCTAAAAGCTTTTCAGACCCCTCAAGTACCCCAGCCCACTCACCTTAGTTCAGGATGGCTTTGGATCTGATTTTGTTGCCTTGAAAAAAAAAACCAGGACCTCACACATGTTGCATCCACATCCGGCCATTTTCTTTTTCTTTTAAAACAAAGACTGTGTGGGGTTGGAATTGGCTCAGCTAGGAGTTTAGACTGAGCTCCGCCCCCACACATGGTTCACAGCCTTGTTCAGCTAAGGTGAAAACCAGGCCTGGATCCTAGGATCCACTTTCCAGTCTATGTCTTATAGAGACAGTCCTAGAGGTAGTATTATGCAAGAGCGCCACCATGTGGAATTTGTTTATTAAACCGTGTATAGTTTTTGAGAAAAGTTTTACAGTTGTCAATATGTATTTATACTTACAGAACATAGGGATTCAACAATTTGAATCTTGATAGATACATTTTTTTAAAAAAAAAAAAAAAAATTTATTTATAATTTTTTTTTTTATTTATTATTATTTTTTTATTTTTTTTTAAATTTATTTTTAAATTTTTTTTTTTTTCTTTTTGTCCTACCCTTGTTGTGCTTTTATGAAGGGTTCGGACGTAGAAGATGAATTGTGGTATGTTTAAAGGTAAATCTGTCTCTCTTGTACACAGGACTGTCAAGAGTCTGGGGAACCCCCTGTGCAAATGGAGACCGTGCAGCAAGGTGAGTTACAGGACCTCGGTCGTTCTGAACGACTTTGTCAGGAATGTTATTTTTTTATTTTACTTCTAATGGGCACCCATGTGTTTGCATAGGTTATGATGCAGAACTCAGGTGCGCGATTGCCTCTCTCCAACAAATCCTCCATGTTCAAGAGGGGTCAAGCACCTTGTCACAGGATAACGTTTCTGCAGGTATATATTAGGGGTCTTTTTGTACCCCCATTGAAAACCTAACAGGGTCTAACAATCAGACCTATATTTGGTCATCTCAGTGAGTTCGTATAGTCTATGTATTATATTGTATGTGTAACATTATTTTTTTATGTTTTTTATCCCGAGGGGCTCCTATGGATGAAGCGAGCCGGGATATGGATGGAAAGCTTAAAAAGCATCCCCGCAAAAGGAAGTCCCCTGGTTCTAAGGACGGCCCGCCCATTAAGAAGGGACCCTCAAGCCGGAAAAACCATGGTGAGTTTAAGAAAATGTAGAGTTTGGTGTATACAGTGCAGCGTGTGTCTAAACGTCTTTCCGACCCATAGGTATAGCCGCTCTAACTAGCCCTAATCTATATTTTGCTATCTTTACGTCTTAGAATCATCACACCAGAGCTCCGGAGACGCCTGCCCTCAGCCTAAGCCGCGGATGTCATCTTTAAAGGTCTACACTGGGACTGTTCAAAACCCCACAAAGTCATCGGTACTCGTGAGCCAACCCGAGCACCGAGACCCGCCCTGCAACATCTCCACATCCGTCGCTCCTGGACCAGGTACAACTCATAACGACACCACATCATCCATCATAAAGGGAATACCTAGTACAGCGGGCACTTCTGCAACAACTATCCCGGGTTTGGGGTGTGACCATCCGGACATTATCGTTCTTACAAAGCCAAGCGCCCAACTGATTGCACCTTGTGAAGCCTCTGGAGGGTCCCCAAAACAGTGCAGCAACCCTAAAATAAATCGGCTGTCCTTAAAGAATCGTAGGAAGAAGTTCCAGAACCCTGAGCAACAATCTGGGCCTCTAGACCTGTCTTTTAAAAATTTTGTTAAGGTACAACCGGCTCCCCCTAGGGCCCAGAGTTCTAATACCGGCGTGTCTGGCCTCGACCTAACCTCTCCAGGGTGTACAACTATCCCCGCTGTGTTATGTGACCCCTCCATGGAAAATGATCACCCTGCAGAGGATCCCTACTCCCACTGTATAGAGCTTCTTAAGGCTCTAGCTGGTACTACCCAAAGTTCTGAAGCCCCGGCATCCCCATGTCTGATGTCCCCCGATACACCCCCGGGGGCATACGACCCCACCAGTCCTACGCCAAGTGCCCGTGCGCAATGGTCTTCACCATCATCATCAATATACCCCGACAGCAGTATAGGGTGTAGCGGAACGCAAAATCAGAGTTTTGGAACACCCTCGAGCGATGATCAGGGCTCTCAAACTCCTGGATGTTCACACTGGAATCCTGTTTTTATGTCCCGCTCTGATCCCTCAGCCGTGATTGGGGGTGATAACAACGGCCGCTGTCCTATAACTGGGGATGCTCTGGGAGTTGGCAATCACCCCTCTAGTGTCACAAGTACTGGCCTTGAAACAAACCTTTCAAGCCGGGCTAGAGTTCTAGACAACTACGTTAAAGAAATCCATCATTCGTTCAGACAGTTAAAATGCCAACTCCGTCTAAAAACTTTAAAACTATGTAAGAACGACGGTAATAGAGGGGCATCCAGAGCTAGCATAAAGGCTTTAAAACAGCTGATGGCTCGGTGTAGAAACACAATGGCCCAAACTTGCGCTTCAACAATTGTGGACATGGGTAACATCCCGTCATGACTAGGTGAGCGTACATACCCGGGGAATGTTAGAACTACATTTACCAGTACAGGGGTCCATAGGTCTAAATATGAAAAGAAGCCCCAGCACCTGCTTAGTAGAGCTCTAAGAGTTTTACGAGCGCTCAATAGTCAGAGGTCATGTCAACCCCCAAGCCCTGCACCCATAAGACCTCAAAATATAGAGTTAGGAGGTGCTGCTGGTCTTTACAGGCCGTCTGGGGGTGGCGGTCCGAGCCGTCTCAGCCTTAAGCAGTCTGGAGGAGCCCCGTCCGAAGTCGGTGTAGTGTCAGTGTCACCATTTGTAAACAAGCCAGACATTGTTCAGATCGGCGGGGGTCGTTTACCAAAAACCAGATGGGCCCATAAGAAGCCAGAGTGGCTTGGTAGCTCTAGAAAACGCAAGCTGGTAATAAAAAAGTTAAAGAAAGCCAGACTCTGCGTTACCAGAAGGTCTAAAAACACACCTACATCTAACCACACCCCTGGGAGCTCTCCAACAACCAGTAATTCTCAAACTGAGGCTTCAGAACCAGTTTTTATGGAAAGTGTGAGACGGTATAGTCGTGTTGTAGAGCGGTTTAACGCTACAGAACACTATGAGGAGTTTAGGTTCGTTAACCTAGATCGCCTACACTCCTCAGATCATGGCATCATAGCTATACATCAGGCTGTGCAAACGCTGATCGAACGATTGTTACACGATGTGGGTCCTAATGATTTCTTTCAGATGCGTTTTCAGGGACAGGGTCTCAATAGTCCCCTGTTCACCAGACGGTCATCTCGGGATGTGTTTGACGCTGTAACGTTTTTAGAAAACCTATCTAAACTTTTACAGAGCAAGGCTGAATTACTGGCGTACGGGTCCTTTAGAATCATCTCCCTCGTTGTTAGGGGGCGCGAGGGGGGTGCTTCCAGAGCCTTAAAGAGCGTTATGTACAGTAAAATCATTGACAAGAAATCACGATGGTTGCTCGATTTTAATACCGGAGCTACCAACATGTGTCTGGCCGCAAGCATTGCAGGCTTATTGATGGACCGCTCTACCCCAGACGCCGTCATTATGGCGATGGCTGTAGCAGCACATGAGGCGCTTCAGATACCGACTGACAAAATGGTCGGTTTTGGGGATCTGGGACTTTTTGAGAATCACTTCGCCGTGACGGTTAAAGTTCTATACCATGCAGGTTCTTGGAAGTACTTCACTACCAATGAAGGTGTGAAAAACAAGACCGTGTATGTGCTACACCATGAAAACCACTTTTACGGTGTCTTGAACCTGAAGGGTTTTCTAGGCGCCAAGTATGTGTGTGAGCATTGCGATCACATATACAACAACCGGACCAAACACCAGTGTGAATTACACTGTAAAATGTGTCAGAGGGACGGTTGTGTCAATGACAATGCTCTGAAAGTGAACTGTCCAACGTGCAAGCTGTTTTGTCGGTCGCAAGACTGCTTAAACACGCACATAGGCCTCGCCCAATGTGTTCTTAAAGCCGACTGTGGGACTTGCGGCCGTTATAAACCTGTCGATCACAAATGTGAAGGTATGCAGTGCCCTAGGTGTACAGCTCCTTTTATAGCCGGAACAACCCATGAGTGTTACATGCTCAGAAGTCACTACCAGAAAAAAACAGAAGACTATATCGTATTTGACATAGAGTGTACGCAAGAGACGGGGGTGCACCAACCAAACTATATTTACGCCCACCATCTAACCGGTGATGGGAGCTGGGAGTTTGAAGGTAGGGCTTGCGTGAATGATTTCCTCCTCACATTTATGCAACCCCGATACCAGGATTATACATTTCTGGCTCACAACTCCAAAGCATATGATTCTTTTTTCATTATCAGGGACCTGATACATGAAAAGCTTCCCGTTAGTCTCATAACCCAAGGTTCCAAACTAATGCTGCTTAAGGTTGTGCCTTTTGACATTAGGTTCATAGACACCTTGAATTTTCTGCCCATGAAGTTGAGCAAACTGCCAAAAGCCTTTGGGTTTGAAGGCTGTAAAGGTTATTTCCCACACTTTTTTAACACATGGGCTAATCAGAATTACTTCGGGCCTATGCCTCCGCCCGACAGTTATGGTTGCGATTATATGATGCCCTCTGAAAAAGAGAGTTTTCTACAGTGGTACGATGAAAACCGTGAAAAACGGTTTCATTTCCAAACTGAATTGAGAGCATACTGTCAGGCGGACGTTATGATATTGCGAAAAGCATGCAACCTATTCAGAGATGTTGTGGTGGCTATGACGAAGCGGGTCGTGTTTATTGAAACAGATCCGTGCGAACGTGAAAAAAAAATAACTGTATACCTGGACCCATTTCAAAACATTACTCTGGCTTCAATGTGCATGTCTATTTATAAACACATGTTTTTAAGGTCTGAAACTATCGCCTTAATACCACCTGACCTCTATAACGGCAAGCAGAAACGTTACTCCACACCTTCTATTCAGTGGCTCATGTACGTCTCTGCGAATGAGAGCATCTTCATTCAGCACGCTTTGCAGGGCGGCGAATACCGTCTAGGCCGCTACTATCTAGACGGGTATGCATTAATTAACGGTGTTCCAACGGCCTTTGAGTTCAACGGGTGTTTTTACCACGGTTGCCCTCAGTGTTACAAACCCCATGAATTTAATAGACTGCAGGGCACCACGTTTGAACATCTGTACCGCCGGACTCTGGCAAAGGCGCAGTATATTGAGAGTTGTGGGTTTGTTCTGAGAACTCTCTGGGAACATGATTGGGTAACTGAGCTATCGAAAGATGGCGCACTGAGCACTTTTATTAAGAGCCAGCAGCTACCTTCACCGCTGGAGCCCCGTGACGCCTTATTCGGCGGCCGTACAAACGCCATTCAATTGTACCGTGTAGCTGGCCCTGGTGAGAAAATACATTACTACGACTTCACTAGTCTGTATCCATTTGTGAACAAGGTGAAGTTGTACCCTGTGGGCCACCCTACAATTGTATACAGGAACTTTAAACCTCTCAAAGAGTACTTTGGAATCATTAAGTGTCAGATTCACCCTCCGCGGAAACTTTACTTTCCGGTGCTCCCTTATAGAGTCGACGGTAAGCTAATGTTCCCCCTATGCCGTACCTGCGCTGAAAGTAAACAGCTTAGCGAATGTCGGCATAGTGATGAGCAGAGGCTGCTGGAAGGGACGTGGTGTACCATTGAGGTGCAGACGGCCCTAGAGAAAGGGTATCGGCTTGGTAAAATCCTGGAAGTCTGGCACTTTCCAAATACAACAACACAGCTCTTTTCTGAGTACATAAACTTGTTTCTTAGAGACAAGCAGGAGGCTTCGGGGTATCCAGAATGGTGTGTCGATGAGCCCTCAAAGAAAAAGTATATCGCTGATTACAAAGCGCGCGAGGGTATTAAACTGAGACCTGCGTTCATTAAGGTTAACCCCGCCCGCCGGCAGTTAGCTAAGCTCTGTCTCAACTCCTTGTGGGGAAAGTTCGCACAGCGGACCAATTTGTCAAACACATCCATCGTCACAGATCCGGATGAGCTTTTTAAGTACATATTCACACCTGTTTATGACGTATCCAGTTGTGAATTTATTGACGACGAGACGGCCGTTCTATGCTGGAAATACGCCAAAGAGTACCCCACAACGTGTAACAATATAAACATCTTTATAGCATGCTTCACAACCGCTCACGCCAGGTTAGAGCTTTACAGGTTGTTGGACCAGCTTCAGGAACGGTGTTTGTACCATGACACAGACTCTGTTATCTTTGTGAGTAAAGAGGGTGATGAAGATCCTCCGCTGGGTGATTATCTAGGGGATTTGACCAGCGAGCTCGAAAAGGGGGAGTATATACAGGAATTTACCTCATCAGGCCCTAAGACGTACAGTTATAAGACCTCAAGCAACAAGGTTTGCATGAAAGTCAAAGGTATCACTTTAAACGTCAACAATACGATTAAAATAAACTTTGACAGTCTGAAGGGCCTGGTGCACGAATACTCTGCATCGAGCGATCACAAAAATAGCAAAGCCATTGTTGTAAACCATCCGAGCATAGTCAGGTCCAAGAAAAAATGGGAAATTACAACACAGCCTATGTTTAAAACCTTAAGAGTAGTGTTTGACAAACGGGTCCTCACAACGGACTACAAAACACTGCCTTACGGTTACTAAAAGCCATTAGAGGTTTGAACATCGCCCAGATATGGACACCAGACTGCAGCACCCATTCTCCTGCGTTTTAGCGGGGCCCTCCAATAGCGGTAAAAGTTTTTTTATAAAGAAACTGTTAGAAAACGCTCCCGGTGTTTTATCTCAGACCCCTAACAACATCGTGTGGCTTTATTCATGCTGGCAGGATCTTTACACTGAGCTCACCCTAAAATTTCCCCACATTCGATTTATAGAGGGTATCCCCGATAATCTCAACGACGATGACTTGCTACCAAAACACCTTGTAAACATGGTCGTGGTGGATGACCTCATGCGTGAAGGAGGGGACCACCCCGAGCTTGAGCGGGCTTTTACGCAATATTCACACCACCGCAATCTGAGCATATGCTATATAGTGCAGAACCTGTTTTACAAGGGCAAGAGCAGCCGGTCCATAACTCTCAACGCCTCATACCTGGTCTTATTTAAAAACCCTAGAGACAAACTTCAAATCTCAATTATAGCTAAACAAATGTACCCCGGCAACACCCAGTTTTTCATGGATGCCTTTAACGATGCTACAGCAAAACCCCACGGCTACTTACTGGTGGATTTGAAACCCAACACTTTTGAAGACTACAGACTACGATCCGGCATAATACCCCCGGACTTCCCAGTCGCCTACACGCCTAAAACAGTGTCCAAAAACTATAAAAAGAACAAGTAAAAAGCTGCTTATAACATTTACACTCTAAACCTTGTAATATAAGGTCCCCACAATGTCGGCTCGGTTACGACGTAATTTAGGACTTCTAAAAATGTTGATCACGGCTAGCCCCGCGAGAAGAAAAGCCATCCTCTGCGCTGCCACGGATGATTTAGTGGCCGCCATTTCAGAAATAGCCCTAAACACCCTAAAAGGTAATGTCCCTATATCAACGCGCCAGTTCCGGGTTCTGAAGAAGAAACGCCACATTATTAAGAAGCTCAGCAATAAGAGGGCTTCACTCCTTTCCAAAAGAAAACTGTTCAAACAGTCAGGAGGCTTTATAGGGTCGTTGTTAGGTATAGCTATACCCCTAATCACAGGGCTACTGTCGCGATCCTGATGGAGCACGCCCACAAAATGTACCTCGTGCCCCGGCAACAGGTGGAACATCTGTCCCCTTCTAACACGGACGTCTGGGACATACGCAAAAACGAAACACATCGTCTCGATGCGGAAATCAAAGCCATTTTGAACCGGACTGATTTAAAACCCCACGACAAGGCCGGGCTTTACTCAGGAGCCCTTCAAAACTTTCTACAATACTACAAGCAACTCACCTCTGAAAAAACCAAACTGACGCTGTACACCCCAGATGCTGAACAGCCGCCTGGTCCCTCTACGCAGGCTCATGACATAGGTCCCACACCCACAACTGATGCCTTTGTCTTAGACCTTTTAAAAAATATCAGTCAGAAATATAGAGGGGCTGCGCAAATGTTACTCAGTAAAATGAGTACTACTAAAGATTTGACCACTTGGAACGCCCGGGGTGAATTCGTTTACAAAGGGCAGCCGGTTGCTGGTTCCCATATGTATGATCTGGTCCGGGGTCTCACACACGGTAAAACCCTAACAACACGAGAAGCTCCTAGAGGCTGGGAACAGTTCCTAAATGCAGCTGCGGAACTCAACATTCCCTCCACGATCATCGGAAATGTCGAGAATCGCCGTAAGCTTGAAAGTTTAAAAGACCCGGCCCCCGCTATTTTTACAAGGAGCCCCGCTATATCGACATCGCCTTTCTTTCCACAACTAACACCCGCTCGGGACCGTGCTGATCTTCCTATGGGGCCTAAAAAGAGACTATTCAAAATGAACACATGGCTACCGATCTAATTTTGCACACATGTACAGTTTTTTTTTGTTAAAAGTTTTTACGGTTCGAAAAAATGTGCTTCATTTTATATGTTTAACCATGTAAATGTTCGTGTTGAAACATGCTTGTAATAAACACTTTTAAATTTTCAGCCGGAGTATGCCATCTTTTTATTTATGAATGGTTTGAAAATGTACACAGTACGGATTAAAAAAATGCCTAGGATGAAAGCTTGTTTAAGATGTTTTTTATTTTAGACACTCACAAGTACAAATAACAGCTTTACAAGACCTTACACTTTTGACAGAGACCCGAGTCTGTTTTAACAACGTGTGACATTGTCCTGTAGTTTTCATTCACATATTTCATAACAACATCATCGTTGTTTACTAAATCATCTGAGTATAGATTTAAAAAATTTCTAAACGTTATACCTTCAGACATTTTACTAATAAAGTATATACAATGTTCCCCACATGTGATGGCCATAGGATCCTGTACCCGCAGTTTATTATACACAACAGTTGGTGATGCTTTTTTTACATATTTGAATATCGGCTTTGTATAAATACTATGCTTAGGGAATTCAGCTAAACTATCAAACACTATAACCTTGTCCACATCCAGAAACAGTGCCGCCCAATGTGCCCCACCCTTGTAATGGGGATCGGTGTTAAAAACGAGGGTACGGGGCCTTTCCGGACCTATCTTTTCAGGTAGTCCATCGCTAGGGTATACCCCTAGAAAGTATTTCTTAGCATATTTATGTCTACTTAAGAAGTCACGTATCTCAGTAGTGTCCATTTTATATATTTTTTTAAAAAATAAAAAAAAAAATTAATTTTTATTTTACACTTTTTCAATGGTAGTCAAACATGAGCTGACGGGCGTGGTTGATCTGAATAACACTGTCGAATACAGAGAACACAACCATGTTCACATTGGCCGCCAGTGCCTGTGTAAAACGTATTTCCGCTTTTAGATTTCCGTTTTTGATCAGGTTGTAATGGTCGCCATCTTCCATGTCCGGCGTCAGGTCGAACGCAAACAGCGTGTAGCCTGCAGCATACCCTTCCCTTGAAACAACTACTCCTGAGTCCCGCAGCTGTTTCCCCGTTATCGAGACCAGCCCTAGATATTCCCGGACAAAATTTGATGTTCCAAAATTCGGCGTGAAAGGTTTTGCGGGGATCACAGCACCCTCGTGAACCAGAGCGGCATAGTTGATATCATAGTGTTTGAAGTTGAAAGGGTTTGAGTTGTAGGCGCCACTAAAAGCGGTATTGTCCACAAACCCTATGATGATGAGTTTCGGTAACTGCCCCAGAAATAGATTCTGCTGCTGCGTTAATCGGGTTCCGGTGGGGATGCTGAATATCTTCAGAGCAACTCTTTCAATGGCATACTTGGCGTTCGATAATTGTAAAGCTTCAGCATGGGCTAGTCTGACACTTGGGGACACTTTCACTCTCTTTACAAACAGGCTCGCTGACAATATAACCAGTTTATACTGCTCTGCATCACCGCTGATGAGACAGAAAGAGTCCTTGTTACGATTGAGTTTGATCTTAAGATCAATACCGTTGACTAACAGTTTGTCTTGGAAGAAAAGGTCTGAATGTACGCGCCCCAGGAGGTCAAACTGCCTACTGCCGGCGACGAAGCTGGCTCTTTTTTTAAAACCCTCTTTGTCTCCGTCCAAAGCTGTGTTCTCCAAATGCGCTTCGGTATCTCGGTAGAAGAGCCCCGCTGAAAGATGTGTGTCCAGCGCATCACGACTATAATTTAGAATACTCTCTATGTAGGCCCTGTAGGCATACATGTTATCACTCTGTGTGACGAGGCGATCGCCTAGGTTAATGTCCACTTGATTAAACATTGTTGCGATGGGATAGGCTATAGGGGCCACTCTAGCATCATCCTCGATGTTGTCACCGTTCGCTTTGGTTATTTTACAGACGAGGTGCAGGAGAGTATTGTTGAGATCAAGGTACATATCCGTGGACCCCGACACATAAAACTCTATCGGTGCAAGGGGTGTCAGAGCGGCCATTGGTGACACTTCCATGAAAAAACTGTTTTCAATGCTTGTCTGTGTGGGTTTGAGAGAAAACAGATCTAACTCAGATTTGGCGCATTCACCCGATGCACAGTGTACGAAGGCCATGATCGATGTTTTAAAAAATATTCGCACTAGAACGAGTTCTCTTCTTCTTGGTTGATCTCTTCCGTCTTATGACTCTTCTTTTGTGAGGGCCTTTTGAAGTAGTCCGGCGCTTCTTATAGGGCCTTGGCGGCCCCCTACGCAGCGATGCCCTTCGCTTCCTTTTAACAAAACCATGCGCTTTATACAGCAACCCCGCTCCTTCTTGGGGCTGTCTATTCATGCGCTCTGCTACCGCAGACGTTACACTGCCCACAACGTCCTGGGCTATGTTTGTAGCTGCCGCTTTAACATGAGGTTTTGCAATTTCGAACCCTCTTCTCAAAAAGGGCATGGCACGTCTAAACATGCTCCGGAAGAAACCCCCCAATCCCGCCCCATACATAACCGGAGCCCCTTGAAAGTAGGGTTGGGGACCGCCATACCCGGCCTGAACTCTATAATAGTCCCTGTACATCGAGGGATCCCCGTAGGTTTTCATGGTGACCATTGCAGCTGTCTAATAGTCACCTTCGCGCCGTGGCCTTAAATGAAGCTTAACAATAACTTTCCCGTATTTAAAGGCGACCGGCTCCGACTGATCGTTGTACACCATGATGGTTATAGTGTCAAAATGGTTTTTAGAAATTGCAACATAGTCGAGTTTGTGATGTTGTATATTAACCATTGCGTTATTTTCACCCTGCACCGGGACCCACCTCAACAAAGGGGAATAACTATCCCCGACCCTCTGCGGCTCTACAATGTCGCTATAAACGTAGAGTGTATAAAAACCGCCGTTAATATCGGGGCATGTAGGGTCTGGATCCATCTGCCTTTGGTGATGCTGTACGGTCCCTAAAACCCTTTGTAATTTACCACTACATTTAAACACTGTACTGAACTCTGGGGCTTTAAGAACCACCTTTCTTCTAACGTGATCCAATACCAGATATATATTCGCATACGCTTCAGTGCTGGCTATAGACTTGTTGATGGCATCGACCACCGTTGCGACGGTAGGGTAATAGCCGTGCGGGAAAGACAAGTTATAGGTCAGTGCATCCTGAGGTCGCTTTATATGAAATTTAACATCGGCCTTTGTAAAGGTATTCCAAGTTCTAGGGTACTGTATTTCCGTTAGTGCCACCTCCCACGGGCCTTTCAAATCCACTGGCTTTGCAAGTTTCACCGTATAACTCGAAATCTGATTGTCTGGGAACATGTCCTTCGAAGCGTTGGATGGCAGCGTGATATAAAAAGGGGAGTTCTCCATCATAGCGTTTACAGCTATACCTCACACACCGTGCAACGAGCTGGCCAGAACCCAACTGTTAAATTTCTCTGGCCACCCGCGCCATTTGACCAACGCCTGTCGCCGGGCTCCGCTCCCTTTTCTTTTCAGAACCTTTTCAACCCTGTACACCCTGTTCGGGTCGTAGGGCACCTCTTGTAACTCTTCTGTGTAAAAGACACCCGATACCTCTTCCCCAGCGTAGTCCTTTAACCTGTAAATATATACCCCTTCTTTAAGCTGCACACTTTCCACTATGAATATCTCATCGCTGAATGTTTGTTGGTAGCCTTTGGTGAAGACCCCCTTCAACTTTGAAACCCTGACATGAGCCCCTTCTTTTAAATCCGGTTTCTTGACCTTCTGTGTGAGACGCCCACCGTACACCGTTCTCCACACCATTAACGAATTATCCCTTGTTACCTTAACAGGGGCCATTTTGATTGTCCTGTGGTAGGTGGCGTTATAAACATCTATAAAAGCCTTTAGAACATCCACGTATCTGTAGGTGTTGTTGGCGGTGAAATATCGCCACATCTTCGACTTTAAAGTACGGTTAAAACGCTCTACAACAGCAGCCTTTACCTCTGTGTGCGTTACAAAATGTTGAACAGCGTGCAGGTCTAATAATTTTTGGAAATGTTTGTTTAAAAATTCCTTTCCGGCGTCTGTTTGTAGTTTCTGGGGCACACGCCCGCTAGCGAAGATGTCTTTAAAAGCAGCTGTAACGCTGGTACCACTTTTATCGTTTAACGCCTCTGCATATGCGTATTTGGACAAGACGTCTATGACGGTTAATATATACATGGCGCCATCGTTATGTTTTGCTAGATCTTGAAGACTGATTATGTCGGCCTGCCACTGATAATCGAGCTGTGCGTTAACAACGGTGGCCCGCCTCTTAAAGCGCCTCCTGGCAGGTTTGTGCAGCGAATAAGCCTCTTCCCCAGCTAACCAAGTCTTCACACTGGCACGTTTTACAGATTCATTTTCAGCTCGAGCCCTTCTAAATAGAGCTTCGGAGCCTCCGAAACTTCCAACCCCCTGTTTATCGTAATAAAGCTTCCTTAAATCAGCATCCGTCATGCTGTCTCACATCAACACCCCGAAATGAAAGACACCTGTTTTGTGTAAGGTCATTTTATTAAACATAAAAAACATACATGTGCGGCTGGGGTATACAACCAGCGTGTATTTGACATTTTGTGCTACATAGCTTATAAATGTCAAAACCCCGATCCAATGTGGCTTTTTTTTTTTTTTACAAATGTATACATAGTACAACATCCACTACACATGTTACTCAGAGCATGTTCCTTTACAAACCCTAAGCGACACAAACATTGATATTTTTATAGCTATACTCTCAATAGCTCTAGACATGACTTCCCGTTCCCCACGTCTATAACTCTGAACGCTCAGGATACTGATATAATTCAACAGTTCATACAGTTCTAGATAGGACAATGCAGAACCTTTATTTGTGAGATAATCTACAGTCATGTTCTCCAAAGCCTCATGCACCCCCGTCTCAGGTGAAAGTCTTAACTTGCGCTTGTGGTCTTTGTCCAAGGCCCAGCATTTAACAGATGCGTTTAGCCGGCCATTGATACACCACTTGGCGATACACTCATGGCAGTTACATTGTAACAAGGCAGAAGGTTCCGAAATGTTCAGACATCGCAGAGTCACAGGCTGTATTTCAGCTATTCTTTCTTTAACCAGCACAAAAATCAATCTCCCGATACAGATGTAGCCCGGTTGTAACTCATAGACATCTTGCACCTCGATACCCGGAATCCCCTCCTAAAAGTGAGTAAGTATGGAGCGTTAAGTAACATATTTATGGTCTACTTTTTTTTTTTTTTTTTTTTTAATTTATTTTTTTATTTATTTCTTTATTTATTTATTTAAAACAGTTTTCGAGGGGCTAAAGACAACATTCTTCTGTTTTTATAATAAATGTCACACATTCGTCTTTCTATAACCCGTTCTACCATACGTTTGTCAAAGGGGGGACACATCCCGTGCATGCGGTCGAGTTTTGAGCATGGCTCTGCAGCGTATCGGATCTCAAGGACAGCCGCAGCCAAGACCTTCATCATGTCACAGTGGACACTTTTCTTCACAGCAGACAGCCCATACACAACCCTTAACAGCTTATATACCCGATAAGTGTCTATCCGGTTACAAACGTGACGAATTGTTCTTGCAGTGTATGCATCGTATAGACATTCGTGAGCCTCCTGTTGAGGGTCATTAATTTTATGCCCGTAGCAAAGGTCATAATAATCCCTTTTAACACAAGCGTTCACAACGGCAGCTGCAAAGCCTTTAACCGGCCATATGGTGTCACAGGGTACACCCGGAGCTTCCTTTTCAAGATCGTGGCTAGTGTAGGTGCAAACACATTTCTTACGAGGCTCTTTGTTCTGGCTTGTAATACTTTCAGACTGTCTGGAACAGCATAAGCAGAAAAAATTTACGGTGTTAACCTTTGGAGCTGACCCTTCTAGAGGCTCTCTTTCTTCTGTTATGTTCTAGGGTTCAAACAGAAAACACAAGACACATTATTAGTTAAAAGTATGACATTGGAGTATACAGGCATAAAAAAATAAAATAAAAAATGTCTTTACTAACCTCAGCATTCGCTTCACACTCAGAGGCTCCTCTGAAATCTTGGGAGTCGCAGAGGTCCATTGGGGCAGAAACAGCGCCTGAACTCACACCTGATGGTTGTAAAATAAAGGCCTCTGCCTCGGGGTCCTCCTGGAAGCCCATGTCTTCATAGATGGGCGAATTCGGGGGTGGTACACATTCTTCAACTTCAATGTCTACGACGTTAGATGCCCCTCTTAATCCATCTTTCGAGACATCGCTGTCACTGCCGGCCCCCTTAATAGGGGATATCAAGGGCGACACATCCTTGAGGTCAAGCTTTTCAAGCCGATGGCAAAGTTCCTCTTGAAAACCTGTAACATCGGTATCCCGGGTGTCTGGGACACCCTGTTGTGCATTCTCATCCATCGTACGAGGGGCGAGGGTCCGGTAATATCTACCAATAGTGTTCAGGGCCCCTGAGGAGACGGCTTTTCTGGCGATCGGATTGTATCTCTTCATAGCGCCTTGGCAAACTGATTCAGCCCTGGTTTGCGGTTTGACAGCCGGTTCTAACCAGCTCCTTATATGCAACATTTCAAAAAAAAAAAAAAAAAAAGGGTGGCTCTACCAGCCAACACCACGTGTTCACAAACCACGTGACACCCCCATGCACGTCACTTCCGGGGAGGGCTTTTCTGGGACACCGGAAGTCCCAGCCACCGGATATGACGTCATTTCCGGGGCGGGACAACTGTCACTTTTAATATGGTGATTAAAGGTATCCCTTCCTACTACTCAGGTGTGTGATGTCACTTCCGCTACACCTGGCATTTTGGCGAATTGACGTTCATTGCCAAAGGGTGCAGTATTTACAGGATGCAGTCTTGACGATTCTAAACTTTTCTGCTCGGAATGAGGGCTGGCGGGGTGTTGAATGAGCGGTACCAAAAATCCCCCTTCTTGAGCAGCTTTTCCTTTACATTTCGCTCCGTATTGTCTAGCAGAATGTAAAGAGTAAAACTCTCGGATGTGATGTAAAACCCAGATAACTCCTAAAAGTCAGTGCCTGATTCGGATAGAAAAAGAGCTCTGCCAGCGGGCAAAGAAAATCACATTAAAAGGTGAACTTGCAATGAAATACCTAAACTGTCATAGGGTATTAAAAAGTACTTCAAAAGGCAAACTTGAAACTTAAAAATATGCGGATAGTTTCCAGTTTGCCTGGGTTCAATTAAAGTGAAAACTTTCACACTTTGGGGTGAAAGATCATCTTCCAATGAACGCACAAGGTTTGCACAGGGAAGGGTAAGAAGCCTAATCCGGAAAACTGCAAGATTTGCGAGAAATATAAAATGGAAACATTGTAAAACGATTTAGTGTACATAAAACCTTTCAAACCCCGATTTATCTTAACCAGATTATAATAGAGGAAACAGCGAAATAAGGATCCTTTGGATATTAAATGTGTCCCGTGTACGCTACACGATGAAGCTTGGATCTAAACGGTAAAATGTCAACGAAATAGAGGAGGTATGGAAGAAATAAGAGAGGAAACACAAGAACAAAGGATGAGTTTGAGATCAAAAACACACTGCCTGAATTGGTAATAAATATTGCACCTGTTTAAAAGCCACAAATCAGAGATCATCGGAAAGCCGCTGGACCATGTTTTCTGCAAGAGCACGAACAAATGGTGCATGTGATAAAGTGTGAAAACAGAAAGACAAACACAAGTGCATGTTATGAAATGTACAGGAGTAGAAGTTGAGGTGGAGGATTCATTCTGGATATGAAATGTTTGTTAACATTGATTATGCTTCCAGGGGAAAAGGAATACATATGCCACTAAGTTGGAAGACTTTAGGAGGTCCATAATGTTTAAAAACACAAATTAAAATCTTTAAATGTGCATGCTATGTTGCTGGGGTCTGGTAAAACACTCTTTTTCTCTTGGCATCAGCCACCTCTAATGGGAACTTTGATGAAATCTTTATGTTGTGTATGCTACAACTAGACGTCGGATGGTGGGAAGCCAATGTCTGTTTTTGTTTACCTACTGAAACAGTGGTTTAGAACAACACATAAAACACATAAAAAAATAGCAAATAGTTGTGTTGACCTTAAAGAATGAGCAGATTTAACTAAACATACCGCAAAAAAGAATAAGCATTCATTAAAGAAAAGGAGGATCTCTTGTCTCTAGAGAAAAAGGCCACAGTTTAGTTACACAAATACATTATAAGTGATACAAGGACGGTTTACCTACTTTACTTCCTAGCAAACCCATTTTTGGCTAACGAAAGTAGGTTGCATGGAAGCTAAACAAGGTGCTATCAAGAATAGATATTTTACGACCTTCTGAAAGAACGTTCGGTCTTCCAGCCATCTGAAAAGTCAATGTAAATTTTTAAATCATAAAGTGATCCTCAATAGCTTCATTTTCCAATGCTTCGGGGGGTGATTGGGAATCCAATGTCAAACAATAATAAGACTTCTGCTATATAAATGAAGCGTATAATTTTCACTAGCAAAATGTTTGCAATAAATAACAGAGAACTGTTGTCGAAATTATTTTGGTTAAATTAGAGCAGCCAGTCTGACAATTTATTAGCCATGGCTAGACAAAAGTAATACATTAAACAGGTCAACCAAAGAGAACAGAATATTTAATAACCTATTAGATAGTCTGTGTGGAAAAATTTAAAAAAGTCAAATTGCATTATAGGACACCAAGGGCAATCACAGGCAGGATATAACACACATCAAGGCACACAGTTTATGATAATATACAGAGAAATAACAAACGCTGTTTAGGGAATAAATGAATAAGTTTACACATGTATTCAAAAGTAGAGTTTTTGAGAATACCTTAGTAATGTTTTTGATCCCATGATCGAAGAGGGCCACCTAGAGGAGGGATCAATCATCTCTTGCACTACACAAAATATACATTTTGCTCTGATTATCAGTACACAGACATACAAAGGGAATCACATGATGACCTATCCATCCTACTAAAGAAAATAAATAGGTATTGCTACATTTATTAAGCACTGTTATCTTAAATCCAATGGACCCCTTCTCAATTTAAATATTATAGATATAATCCATGGATATTAAGGCCTATTGATGACTTTGCCGATTCAACACACTCATTTTGGATTTCCAAGCAATAGTCTGGAATAGATGAGCAAGGTATGACACTTCTGACTATCAAAAATGCTTATAATCACATGGATGGAATTTACAAGTAGAGTTACAAAATATATTTTTTAATTTCCTCTGAGCACATAATAATTTGAAATGAACTTGCCATTTACAACGGTTGATGCATTGACACATTAACATAAATGTATCCTATTATTAGTGCATTATTATATCATTGGTGAGAACACATCAAAGATGGAGTAGAGCAAATGCATCTGGTGTAATCAAGGTTATGGGAAGTGTATTTCTCTACCTAATCCTTTTTAGCAATATTTCGCAGATTAAATCTGTAACTAGGCTGTGGACACATTGAGATATGTCTATTTGTATGTTATTTAAAGCTATTAGTTCCATTCTCAAATCTTATATCAACGGGATTACAACCCAAGAAAAACACTATTTAAAATATATTTCGGCCAGCAAGTAAGAAGTCAATGTGGAAAAACAAATATTAAGTGAGTTGATCTAGAGAAAATTATATCTGTACATTCACGTACAAAAGACTAGTGGTGAAGCTGATTCGTTTATAAAATTATATAGAAACCCTTTCTGTACTAATTATAAAGGCTACCTAGATTAAATATTTTAACAGGGGTTAACAAGTTATTCAATTATTAAGGTAAATAAAGTAAGCATTGAAAGCAGCATACTCTTTGGTTCAGTCGGTTGGCCTTTTCACTGAAAAGTATTATATTAGCAGAGTCTAGTCTAAATTTGTGTGGGAATGCCTACATATTTGATACAGCACTGCTCCATTAGAAAGGAACTTCAAACACAAACTGTACAGCCTGAACCAAAACAATTTGCCTCCTATTCAATTTATTTTAAATGACGGAGCACAATCTTAGGTATGCTGTCACCAGAAAAGATGACAACTTATGATAAAAAAACAAAGTGTGGCCCCATTTCTTCACTATGATTGACTTCAGAAAGATTTGAAACTGCATTAATATAAAAAAGGCTATTGACACTTGTAAAAAGATTTCTGATGGATAGTCCTCCTTTATATCTGGTCACCCCAAACATGTTGGCAGATATTGGTGGTTACTTCCTCTTGACTGTGCTCTGGGTCCTGCTATCCAGTCCCAGGGCCTGTGTTCTGTCCAAAATGGATATGCAAATTAGGCTAATTATAATTGGCTATGCCAGCCTAACTATAGGTTCCCAGTATATGGGGGCAAGAAGGTTTAGGGACCCCAGCACTGCTGTGTTATCCAGTGTCATTTTAAAAGCAGGCCTGTCTTGCTAGCTGCTTTTAAATTAAAGTTAACCTCCAATTCAATGTTGGAATTAAAAGTACTTCCAAAGTCTTAAATTAGCTTATTTGTACATATATGTCACCCCAAAAATGTGCCCTAAGTGCCCCTAGAGCTGGGTGCTATGGGACTATAAGCAGGAACTTTATAAAACATGTTTTATAAGCCCTGGTGATGGACAAATAGCCAAATTCGTTTTTCCCTCACTGTAGTGATTGGGCCTCATGGGATAACATAGGAAGACTTCCATTTTTAATTAATAACGTCTCAGAAGGAGCTAAGGCCCATATTTATACTTTTTGACACACAACTGCGCCAACGCAGTTGTGCGTAAAAATTTTTAACGCCGGCTAACGCCATTCCAAAGCGCCATGCGGGCGCCTTATTTATTGGATGACGTTAGCCGGCGCTGCGGACTGGTGTGCGTAAAAAAAAAATGACTCACACCAGGCAGCGCCGGCGTAGGGGAAAATGGAGCTTGGGCGTCAAAAAATGGGGCAAGTCAGGTCTGAGGCAAAATTTTGGCCTCAACCCGATTTGCGCCATTTTTTTTGACGCCCAACCCCCATTGAAATGACTCCTGTCTTAGCAAAGACAGGAGTCATGCCCCCTTGTCCAATGGCCATGCCCAGGGGACTTATGTCCCCTGGGCATGGTCATTGGGCATAGTGGCATGTAGGGGGGCCCAAATCAGGCCCCCCTATGCCACAAAAAAAAAAATCGAAAAAATATACTTACCTGAACTTACCTTAACTTCCCTGGGATGGGTCCCTCCATCCTTTGGTGTCCTCCTGGGGTGGGCAAGGGTGGCCGGGGGTGTTCCTGGGGGCATGGGAGGGCACCTCTGGGCTCCTTCTGAGCCCACAGGTCCCTTAACGCCTGCCCTGACCCAGGCGTTAAAAAACGGCGCCCATCAGGCTGGGCGCCGTTTTTTAAGGCCTGCCCCCTCCTGTGCGTCAAAATGACGTCACAGTATAAATATGGGGCACAGACCTTAAAGTCATTTTTTAGAAGGGAACGCCTACCTTGCATATAATTAACGCAAGGCTGGTTCACCCTTCTAAAAAATGACGCACATGGTGAAACTTTGACGCCCGCGGGGTCGGACGTCAAAGTATAAATATGGGGCAGTGTTTGCGCCGAATGTGCATCAAAAATTTTGACGCACATTCGGCGCAAACAGAGAATAAATATGCCCCTAAATATTTTGAGCTTGGTATCTAACTTATTGCTATAATAAATCCATCAACTTGCCATTGTTGAATTTAAAGCAGCTAAATCAGGGAAAGAGTTTAAGAACTCTACCTGAAAGTCTCCAACTTCAGCCCTTTAGTGCCCATCTCTGATTGGCCAGTCTCTAGCAGCCTGGCCAGGTTACCTTGATGAGGTGTGAAGTGGCCTGGGCTGAGGACAAAACAAAGGAAGTGCCTAGGGGAGGAGAATGCCTCAGAAGGTGGTGAAACAGGATCGGGGAAAGCAGCCAAACTATAATTCAAAGGAGGGAAGAACATTTGGTCCAGCAAGTGGATCTCCCCCATTTCCTACACAACCAGACAGCCAGATGCCCCCGATTAGATTAGGAGAGGGATGGAAATGAGTGTGTTAAGGGAAACCTAGCCACACCAGTGGGTGGGTCCAGTCATACCTAACCTTTGAGATTGAATTTCTGCCATTTTGAATTTTTGAGGAATGTTGCTCACTGGGATTGCTTTTTGCCACACTTCCAAGGAAGTGGTCACCCAAGAGGGTGGTGGCCTGTCTATGATTGGACAGTTGCCCCCCTGCATTCCACCCCAGGAGCAAGGATAAATATGGCAGAGCTTCATCCACACTTCAGATCCCTACAAGGAATAAGACAAAGAAGAAGAAGAAGGACTACCCCGCTGGGCCCCTGTCCTGCACCTGGACACTGCACTCTAAAGGACTGCACCAGCTGCACACTTGTGCTTCACCATTGAAATGACTTTGCCTGTCTTCAACTGCTTCAAAAAGTGACTCCCCACCTGCTACAGGTAGAAAATAGCTGGCCAAAGTCCCCTGCATCAAGCCATGAAGAAACTGACCAGCTACCAGTGTCCAGTGGTCATTTTTAGATTTGAGGCTGGTGCATTCTGGGAGTTGGAGTCCTAACCCTCAAGAAGCAACTCTGAGCTTCTGGAATCTTGGGGTATGTTGTGGAATCCTAAAGTACCTTCAAAGACCTTCTGGAAGAAGATCCAGAAATTTGGAGAAGTTTGGAGAAACTTTGGAAAAAAGCTCCATAAATGGACCAACCTGACGTCAAGAGTCAAGCTAACTTACATTGACCCCATCCTGGCCTGACTTGCAGGTTCGTCCCACTGAAAAGCTCCAGAGTCCCAGACTTCAAGGATTTCACCAGAGGCCCCTGGAAAGACAATCTGATGCCGCCCACTCAAAATCGGCTTGCTGTGGAGGGTTATCCAACATCGGATAGAAAAAGCCCCAAAAAAGGGACAAAGCCCGAAGGTAAAAAGTTGTCTGAGGCTTCTCGCTCAGTGTATCTGAGGAGGGCTCCAGGGAGGTCGGCTTCAATTTTAAGTTTGTCCCAGACAAAGGCTTCCATCCCAAAAAATCATATAAGTCCGAAGGTAGAATTCTTCACCGAGGTCTCCTGCGACGCTTATCCAAAGAAGGCTCCAGGGAGGTCGGATCCGACTTGCAACTTCGTCCCAGTGAAGAAACATCCTGAAAGAAAGACTAAGTCAGAAGTTAAAACTTTGACCGAGGCCTCTTGCTCACTATAGCCGAGCAGGACTACATTGCGATCAGCCTCAAATTTTGACTTTGCCCCGGTCGAGTGTGACGAGATGTCCAGATTGGCGTTTTTAGTTTCTATGCGCTGAAAAAAACAATTATTCTTTAAAAAGTCACATCTCCGGTTTCCCTTATTCCATTTTATTTGTTTTGGTGTCAAATTAAAGATAAAAATAGAATGTATTTGTATGAATTGGTTTTGGATTTTTAAACTGTTTGCTGTGATCTATTTTATTACTGTTTTGTGGTTTTTGAATGCTTTACACACTTTCTCTGCTATAGGTAAGCCTTGTTGCTTGTTGTCAAGCTACCAAGGATTGAACCAGGATCAAAACAAAAGCACATAGGAAGAAAGTCATAGGATTTGGGCGCTCACAGTGAGTCCACATAATGGGGGTCATTCCGACCCTGGCGGTCCGGGGTCCGCGGATGCACCGCCAACAGGCTGGCGGTGCATCCAGGCCAATTCTGACCGCGGCGGTAAAGCCGCGGTCAGAAAAGGGAAACCGGCGGTTTCCCGCCGGTTATCCCCTGGCCTGAGGAATCCTCCATGGCGGCGCTGCAGGCAGCGCCGCCATGGGGATTCCGACCCCCTTCCCGCCAGCCTGGTTCTGGCGGTTTTGACCCTGTTGCTCTCACAAATATCACAATAGGAGTGGTTTGTGTTCTGCTCTAAACAGTTTTGAATATATACCACAGTTGTAGTCATTGTTCTCATTTATTTGCAGCCCTGATGAAGTCTGTGAGAGTGTTTTCTCATAGGACGAAACACGTGTTGGCTGTGGTTGCTACATGAATATTGACTTCAAGGACGACCTTCTATTGTTATGATGAACTTTTTGCTTCAAGAATAAATCGAGCTTGAACTCTCCATGGTGTTATTGCCATTATACACTGAAATTTTTGATACATCACGGACTTCTAATTATACGATCATGAGTGCCCTGACAGTTGTCTTTACCAAGGATGGAACCAGGATTGATTTATTTAGACCCTGACTGGACCCAAGTGGGGGAGTTGTGGCCTATTGCTAAATGTAGGTACTTACCTGCTGTTGCCAATAATCCACTTTCCAACAATTTCTAACATTCAAAAGAGAAACCAAAAAGTGTTTAGACCTTGTAAAATGGTGTTGTACCTAGGAAATTATCTACTTACAGCAGACCTCTGGGGTAGAGCACTGGAGAACGAATAATTACCGACACAAACAGAGAGAAAGTGCCTGAATCACAAATTCAGCTGTAAGCATGTGTTTATGGCAAATTTACCTTCTGTGTGCCTGCTGAGAATTTACTAAGGGATTCTTGATGGGCATATGTGGTTTTACGAGTGCGAACATCTTAGCCACGAGTGCAGACAAATCTGCTGTTGTAAATCCTACTCAAGCAAAGGTAATTGGACAGTCCAAAATGTGTTTTGTTTTGTAAGTTTGGGAATTCCCACATGCATGCATGTTTGTGGGAATTCCAAACTCCCGTCTTATCTCTCTAGAATTGGTCTGAGATTCACTCCAGTCAGCGCCTAGAATAACTCCACTTGCAGAATGAGAAGGGGAACGGATGATCCCCTTATTTGGGAAAGGGTAGAGAAAGGGCTTCTGGAAAAAGTATGAATGTACATTTGAACAGGAGGCTCCATCCCTCTGTGCAGAGTTTTTTTTATTGGGTACTTTGATACTGGAGTCTTTGCTCTACAGCTAGGACTGCAGCACCCTCTAGTGGCTGGTTCTATGACTACATTTCATGTGGCCTGAAAGTGTTTAAAGAGGATATAGATTCAGGGAGGGCAACACCCTATAGGGGCTGGTTTCATAGTAGTATTTTATGTACCCTGAAAGTGTCTTCTCAAAATGTCACATGATATTCCGAGAAGTATGTCTGGCCAGCTTGTTTCAATTAGGTTCCTCCCATCAGCAGCATAACAGAACTTGAAGGGGCCCACTCAAAATATATAGAGGGGGCCCTTAAAGCCCCAGATACAGTCAGGAACTCTCAGGCCAAGGTCCTGCGTCCTTGCAGAGTGCCAGAGGGCCCCCCCCTGGAGCTCAGGCCCCCCTGCACTGCAGGGTCTGTTGTTATGCCACTGCAACCCTTTCAGTATTCCCAGATTAATGAGGTTTTTTGGAGCACCGGGTTTTGGATGTTTTAATGTGGATCTCACTGATGGTGATCAAACGACAAATGAAGTGAGCGAGTTCACTGCCATTGTCCGCCTTTTGAGATAGGAACACTGCAATGCTGCTAGGGTAAAGGGTACTTGGCTGGTTGCACGTCAACACATACTCACATGTGTGTGCACACCTGTGCGGCCTGTGCATTTGAGAATATCATTGTACACAGCCCAATAGCCGCCCACAGGTAGCCTGGCACTGAGGAGACTTTCCAGGATTAAATAGTGACCTGAGGTACGTCTTATATTGTTAGCGTACAATCTTAAGGAAAGTCAATGTGGTTTACTGGTTTGACTGCAGTGACACATTATTAAATACATATAGGGCAAACTGCCTTAAGGAGCAGTTTCCCCTCCCTATGCTTACAAAATCTAGTGACATATTAAAGTGGGTTGGAATATGTACACCAAAATCAAACCTGCAAATTCCAAAAAGGTATCAGTCAGTAGAATTGTCATACTTCTGTGGCCCAACTCAGGATTAGGGCCCTGGTCTTTTGTCACCATGCTGGCCATGGTAATTACATTTCTCCCCAGCATGGGGAACTCAAAATGAGTAATCAACAGTGCTTTTCTCCTCTCCTAAAGAAGAAAGGGTGGGGATAAAAGAAATCTGCATCTGTTAACTACCTGTCATATGGTAGGACAGCCCAAACCCACTGTAATAAGTGCTGTGTATGATACGAAGTTGGCGTAACCCTGCAAGATGTGCTTTCCCACTCATTGGTGACACGGGTAAACTTGGTTTAATGCACCATAGATGAATTTGATAGACAGGTTATTTTAGCTTCACAAAACTCTATTCAATGAGTAATAGAAATATTGTGTTTGGGTTACAAACTATCCCATAAAGGGATCAGGGGCACTGTAGAAACAAACACCCAAATGTCTACTTCTATGCACTATATGAGAGCATGTAGGGGAGAGCAACTTGCAGCATGGAATTTCTTATGGAGAAAAGGCGCTCTGCATTCCTTGTTGACAGCAAAGGCTGTCTTCATCAGTGGAGGTGCAAAGATGTGTTCATCACAATTGGCAGACACACTCTGCAGTAGTACTCAGTCAGTATTCCTCCTGGTCTCAGGGTTATCAGCTTCAAGCAAGATGTGTCATCTGCGACAAGTGAAGTGTGCAGCAGTAGGTGAGACCATTTCTGGCAGGGTCTCAGGCAATAATTTTGGCATAGGATCTCTCTTGACAAGTGTACTAACAACAACATACTCAACGTCTCCCAGTCTGGATTCCGTAAAAACCACAGAACCGAGAACACCCTTATTGCCTGTACAGACAACATCAGGACCAGATTGGACAATTGCGAAACCGTCGCCTCATCCTCCTAGACCTCTCTGCAGCTTTCGACACCGTATGTCACCAAACCCTTCGCACACGCCTCTTCGATGCCAGAATTCGCCACAAAGCCCTGGACTGGACTGGCTCACCTCCTTCCTCTCCGAAAGAACCCAAAAGGTTCGCCTCACTCCTTTCCAGTCTACAGCCACCAAGACCATCTGTGGGTCCCCCAAGGATCCTCCTTCTACAAAAGGATCATTTTCAAAACCCTTGTCCACGCTCACAAAGCCCTCCACGACACCGGACCGGCCTACCTCAACGAACAAATCAACTTCCACAAACCAACTCGACAGCTCCTCTCTGCCGACCTTGCCCTCGCTACAGTCCCCCGCATCCAATGCACTATCTCCGGTGGTAGATCCTTCTCTTACCTTGCCGCCAAAACCTTGAACACCCTCCTCACCAACCTATGCAAGACCCAGGGCCTCCTAACCTTCAGAAAGCACCTAAAAACATGGCTTTTTGAGCAGTAAGCCCCCCTCCTACTCTCAGCGCCTTGAGACCCTACCGGGTGAGTAGAGTGCTTAAGAAATTTGTTGATTGATTGATTGACAAGTGGTCACGTTGTCATCCTTATATACTAAACCTCATCAAAGATTAGAATTCCTGACATACCTTTAAGAATGTCTGACATAGATTGTGTGCATCATGGTATGCATCCTACAAGTTTACTTATGATGAACAAATAAGGTAAAAGGATTTCAATCCAGAATACACTGTTTTGGTTATATGTCAGTGTGTGTTCTTACTTAACCTTGACATAGTAGAAAATAGACAGTTGACCAGGACAAATGGTGCCTTATTTGTGGTATCTGGATAATTGAGTGAAAGGATAGACACTTTCAAAGATCTTACAAAGATAAGGTCACGGGATATCTGCATCCAATAGCAGACATGACAATGATTCTGCACAAACTGGGAAAGATGGCAACTTCTGTTGTTTGAGAGAGGGAAATTGTCAGCCTCCATTAGTCAAGATGGAGTCATGGCCTGCATAAGATGGAGTCAGACCTTAGGGACTTTATGTCAAAAGGAGGAAGCTCAGACAACTTGAGCTAACGCAGGAGGGGGCTTCTCTGTCCACATTTTGGTGATCAGTCAGTGATGGCAGCAAGGAGCTGAGCTGAGATCCCAGGAGCAGATGTGACGAGTCACTCCTGGATGACACCATATTGAAGTGTCCTGCATGTTGTACAAGAGGGTTGGGAAAGGGGTGGAGAGGTGATGTGGCACTTTAGGATTCACCAAGGGTGCCTGGCTCTAGAGCCTTCCACCCCCTTTTTAAAACTCTTGCATAAGGGAGATAAGGTGTTGTTGGTGTTTTTATAATTATCACTGCTGGACCCTGGGACTGCAACAGCCATGGACAACTGGAAGGAGAAACCACCTGATACAAAAAAGGACTAAGGATTCTGACCCCAGTTAATTCCAGGACCTATGAGGCTGACTCCTTTACATCCCAAGGACCAGTTGGGGGAAAAAGATGCATTTCTGCACCCAGGAACAACAATCAGGGGAAGAGCTAGCACAGGGAAAGTGGAACCAGCTCCCTGCAAGGTAAACACTTTGTAGGACAGAAACCCTGCTGGGACTGTTCCGGGTGGCTAGTGCTCTCTGTCAGAAGTAAAACAAGCCCATAAGGTATCCATTGATCCAATGGGGCCCGAGTTATGGCAATTTTAAGGTTGGTGACCTTTGACCCCTGTGGAAACCGTGAACATGCCGCTCTGGCAATTCTTCTAAAATTACACCCAGGGTGGGCCCAGGCCTGATGGTTGGCACAAGATTAACTATTTAATTTTTTTCAGGGAGGGGGCATGCATGGGGTCCCCTCACCAGACTCTCTATTGGCCCATTGACCCCATCCTCTGAACCGTCCCTCAGCTGTATACACTTTAAAGTGGGATGGGTCCCCAACCCTGACCCCTGAAGCCAAGGAGTAAGGGAGAACACCTCTGCGCCCCACATTAGTGACAGTGTGCTCATGCCTGCTCTCCATGTCTGTGTCTGTGGGGGCAGGGCAGCTACCAGAATGAAACAACCTGCCCACACTGAGCAAACAGGGAGAACACAGCTGCCAGCTCCTTCACCAGGAACAACAAGTGTCCCCAACAACAGAAGCACCCAGGTATCCAGTGAGCAGGGACATCCAGTATTAAAAGCCAGTAAAAAGAAAAAAAAGAAAAGAGAAAAATTACCACAGGTTCCCCAGCACAGTAGAAGACCTGCTGTTTGAATATTCACTGATTTCCTCAGAGGAGCACCCAATATTGCCTCAGGAGAGGCTAATTTTCATATTTTTCTTGCTTTGTGGTAACACAAGGATGACAGGGGCACCACCAACAAAACTGGAAAGTGTTGATTAGTGGGGCTGTAGGAATTAGAGCATGGCCTAGAAGTAATGTTTGTCAGACTGACCCTACGTTTGTATGGTCAAGAAATCCATGACCCCCACAGAGCTTCTCATATATTTTTTTTTAGCACTCCTGAGACTGGAGTCTTTTCTCTACAGCTAGGACTGCAGCGCCCTCTAGGGCTGGTTCTTTGACTGCATTTCATGTGGCCTGAAGTGTAAAAGGAAGATATAGGGGGTCATTACAACATTGGCAGTAAAAGCCGCTTACCGCCGTGCAGAAGACTGCCAATACACAGCCACGGCCGCGGAATTCCGCCACAGCTATTATGACCCACATCTCGGAATCCGCCGAAATTTAGACACCCACACAAGTCCACCACACCAAAGGTCAGTGATAAACTAGCGAAAACAAAACCTCCACCGTCACGCCAAAAGAAACACGCCCATGCTATCACGACCCACGAATCCACGCGGCGGTCTTTCAACCGCGGTATTCCATTGGCGATACACACTGCAGGGCTCAAAATACACACACATCTCCAAAACACCGCCACATTGGACAATTCCAAATACACACACCTGACACACATACAAACACCACTCCCACACACCCAACACAATATAAAACACACACCCACATCACCCACAAACCCCTACGACCAAAAAATCTGAAAGAAGGCCAGAGAGAGACTACAGCAATAGACAACCCCACCACACAGAGGCACACAACACCATCACCCATACAACATCCACGCTCAAAACACCCCACACCACCACACATCACCACACTCATCAACACATACACCACCCCACACATCACCTACACCACCACATATCACGCCAAAGACACCCCAGGTTTTCCGAGGAGGAGCTCAGGGTCATGGTGAAGGAAATCCTACGGGTAGAGCCACAGCTATTTGGAGCACAGGTGCAGCACACCTCCATAGCCAGGAAGATGGAGCTATGGCGAAGAATAGTCAACAGGGTCAACGCTGTGGGACAGCATCCAAGAAATCGGGAGGACATCCGGAAGAGGTGGAACGACCTAGGGGGAAAGTGCGTTCAGTGGTCTCCAGGCACAACATCGTGATTCAGCGGACTGGCGGCGGACCCCCACCTCCTCCCCCACAACTAACAACATGAGAGGAGCAGGTCTTGACCATCATGCATCCAGAGGGCCTCGGAGGAGTCGGTGGAGGAATGGACACTGGTGAGTCAAATCTTAACTATCATATCCCCCACCCTACCTGCATGCTATCACACACCCCCACCCTCACCCCCTCCCCTATCACTCCAGCTCCTCACTAATGTACTAATAACACAAACCACACATCCCAACACCAAGCCCTGCATGACACAACTAAGCAAGGACACCCAGCACTAAAGCATGCTCACTGCACATACCCATAACAACCCCCCAACCATCATCATACAAGCCCCCACACAGGAATGCTTGCACTGGGGTACACGCACACCCACCCATTGCACACCATGATACACACACATGCAATAATCATGCTCTTATACACCTGCAGGATCACTACGTAACGTCACCAAACAGGAGGGTCCAGACATCTCCACTCCACCCACAGAAGAGGCCCACAGTGACGACATCAGTTCTGGACAACTGGATCCAGATGACCAGCCCGGACCATCGTGGGCCTCGGGTCAGTCGGTTCCCCTTGCACAGGCACAACCCAACACTGACCTTCCACCCTTTGGTAACACCAGCACAGCACCCACCCAGCGGGGCCATACCTCCGTACCCAGGACACGTCAATCAGCGGTGTGTCCACCACTACAGGGAACCCAGGGTAACCCGCCACCCCAGCAACAACAGGGACCTGGGGGCAATGGTAGTGGGCACACGGTCCAGGGGACGGAGGCACAGGAACACAGGGGAACTGGGAGGGCTGCTGTGCGACAGGGGCAGACAGGCCAAGGGAACCCACCCTCCACAGGGCCCTCTCCTCCATCATGGGAGCATACCACCACTCCCAGGAGACGATGGCTACGGTCCAGGCCACGTTTCAGGAGACCCAGCGCCTGCAGGATGAACAGTATTTGGGGTTCAGGGAGGAGCTCAGAACCATCAGCCCCGCCCTGGGCACCATCGTAGGGGTGCTGTAGGACATACAAAAGACCATGAGGGACACCGTGGCACTCCAAGGGGCCCGTGACACTAGCATGGATGATGAACTGCCCACCACCTCCGCCGGTGCTAGTGGACAGGACGCCCCGCCACAGGACCACCGCACCAGCACCCCACCCCCTGCAGACAGACAACAACCCCGCAAGCGGTCCCTGAGATCCAGGAACAGGACAGATCAAGATGGCAAGACCCCCGCCAAGAAATGAGACCACCCTGATTGTCCTCCCACTGTCTCACTTTGTTACCCTGTCCAGATTGGAACTGCCCCAGCTCCACTTCCTATGCCCATATGGGCAGTGCAGCTGTGAGACTAATGGACTGGACTCTGCCATGGACATTCCTCCACCATCACCCATCACCATTTTGCCACCCCCTCCAATAATTAGCACTTCAATAAACACCCTTGAACCACAAAACAATCTGGAGTCAGTCTGTGATTTTGAAAATGTATATTAGCAATGACAGTGACAAAATGCGTTTTCAAATGTAATGCCAATATACCTATGTCACACATCACAAGTCCATGAAGGAGGCAAGCAGATGACACACGTTGGTGACCACACCTGTGAAACCGTAATGGAAATATACAACTCAGTTACCAAATACTGCTACTAATTGACAGACAGGATAGAGGTAGAAGTGTGAAAGTGAATGTAATAGTAAAAAAATTGTTCTCACCTGTGTGTCACTGAAAATATTGCTGTATGACTGACTCCCTGTTGTCTATGTCTTCTTCCTCAGCTTCCTCCTCATCACTGTCCACAGGCTCCACAGGCTCCACAGCTGCCACAACACCGTCATCTGGACCATCCTCCTGCAGAAAAGGCACCTGGCGTCGCAAAGCAAGATTGTGAAGCATCGAGCAGGCGATCATGATCTGGCACACCTTCCTTGGTGAGTAGAATAGGGAACCACCTGTCATATGGAGGCACCTGAACCTGGCCTTCAGGAGGCCGAAGGTGCGTTTGATCACCCTCCTAGTCCGCCCATGGGCCTCATTGTAGCGTTCCTCTGCCCTGGTCCTGGGATTCCTCACTGGGGTCAATAGCCAGGACAGGTTGGGGTAACCAGAGTCCCCTAATAGCCACACACGGTGCCTCTGGAGTTGACCCATCACATACGGGATGCTGCTATTCCGCAGGATGTAGGCGTCATGCACTGAGCCAGGGAACATAGCATTTACCTGGGAGATGTACTGGTCTGCCAAACATACCATCTGTACATTCATAGAATGATAACTCTTCCGGTTCCTGTACACCTGTTCACTCCTGCGTGGGGGGACCAGAGCTACATGGGTGCCATCAATAGCACCTATGATGTTGGGGATATGTCCCAGGGCATAGAAGTCACCTTTCACTGTAGCCAAATCCTCCACCTGAGGGAAAATGATGTAGCTCCGTACGTGTTTCAGCAGGGCAGACAACACTCTGGACAACACGTTGGAAAACATAGGCTGGGACATCCCTGATGCCATGGCCACTGTTGTTTGAAATGATCCACTTGCCAGGAAATGGAGCACTGATAGCACCTGCACTTCAGGGGGTATTCCTGTGGGATGGCGGATTGGTGAGATCAGGTCTGGCTCCAACTGGGTACACGGTTCCTGGATTGTGGCACGGTCAAACCCGTAGGTGATGATCAAATGTCGCTCCTCCATTGTTAACAGGTCCACCTGCGGTCGGTACACCGGAGGATTCCGCCATCTCCTCAAAAGTCCCAGCTGACGGTGCCTAAGAAGGACAACAGAGACCACAGAGTCAACAAATTTCCAGGTATGTACCCACAGCTACACAGAACACGACACCAAATACAAAACTCTTCCTGTATGTGTGTTGAGTGTAGGCCTAGGTATGTGTGAAACAGTAGTAAATGAAGCCATGTGGGCCCCTGAAATGGCGGCTGCCTGACGTCTAAAGTGGGACAATGGGATGGGAGGTATCTGGGCTGGCGTACACCGTCGCAGTAGGCGGTCGTAGACCGCGGCGCAATGCTGCATTGGTTAACATTGGACCCTATAGGTCCCAGGAGCCAATGATGAAGTGCGCCGGCGGTGATGATACGCACCACCGCGAATGTCACCGCCGCGGACGTGACCGCCATTTTCTATCTGTTCAATCACTCAATACCTGATCTTCGACAGGAGAGGACCTACACTGCAAGTGCTGCTGTGACCTCGGTCTGGAAGAGACAATGGCTGCTGCGTCTGGGGAAAGGGCCCCTGCCTTCACTGCTCAGGAGTTGGAGAAGCTAGTTGACGGGGTCCTCCCCCAGTACACGCTACTCTACGGTCCTCCAGACCAACAGGTAAGTGCACAGGGAGCACGTTGTATGGGCTATGCTGGGTGGAGAGGGCTGGATGTCAGTAGGAAGGAGGAAGAGGTCAGCAACCATGAAGGACTGTGAATGCATGTGCAACACAGCAAGGGTAGGGATGGGGGCCACTCACTTCGACGGTGCAGTTGGTAATGACTTCTCTTCTTCCCCTGTACATGTCATGTAGGTCAGTGCCCACCAGAAGAAGGACATTTGGCGTGCCATCACCAAAGATGTCCGGACCCTGGGAGTCCACCAGAGACGGGGCACCCACTGCCGTAAAAGATGGGAGGACATTCGCCAGCGGAGCAAGAAGACGGCGGAGGCTCAGCTGGGGATGGCCTCCCAACGTGGGAGGGGTGCCCTTCGCACCATGACCCCCCTGATGTTCCAGATCCTGGCGGTGGCCTACCTTGAGTTGGATGGGCGCTTGAGGGCATCACAGCAGACACAAGGGGGTGAGTACAACATCATTCAGCGGACTTTGCGCGCAGTGGAGTGGTCTGGGTGGGGGAGGAGGGCCGTGGGTTTCCCTAGGCCAGGGCGAGTTATGTAGGCTAGGCCCCTCCGGAATGCAGGCCATGTGGCACTCCACCCCACCTCTGTAGAGTGCCAAGTACAGGTATACATGCCCCTGTGTCATCTATGTGTGCAGATGTCCACCATAGCCATGTAGGCCAGATCCCAGGAATTGCTTCTGTAGAGGCCAAGAGCACGGCGTAGTGCAGGGGGCTGCTGTGTCTGTATTGTCCGCCAACGGTAGCGGTAAGCCATGCACTCAACCTGTCTTACTTCTGTTGTCCCCCCCTTTTTGTGATCTCCCTGTTCTTTTGTGCATCAGCATCATCAGGCGGAGGTACAGTGGCACCGGAGCACGAGGGAGCTGCATCCCACATGGCCATGGTGGGCCACACCACAGACTCTGAATACACCAGTGGGACGGAGGGCGAGGGGAGCTTCACGTCGGTCACCGGATCACCAAACAGCGACACAGACTCGTCCGCCGATGGGAGCTCCCTTGTGGTGGCAACACCAGCTGTGCCCCCCACTTCTACAGGTACAGCCGCCACCCCCCCTACCAGCACCGCCCTCCCAGCAGCCCCTCAGCCTTCGCTCTGTGCCCGCTCACCCAGGAGGGTGGGCATCACCTTCGCCCCAGGCACCTCAGCCCATGCCCCAGTCACCCCTGCTGCCCTCAGTGAGGAGGCCATTGACCTCCTCAGGTCACTCACTGTTGGGCAGTCTACCATTGTGAATGCCATCCAGGGTGTAGAAAGGGAGTTGCAACACGGTAATACATTCCTGGAGGGCATTCATTCTGGTCAGGCTGCCCTTCATCGAACCCTGCAATCTCTGGCCTCAGCACTGATGGCAGCCATTGTCCCTGTGTCTAGCCTCCCCCCTCCAACTTCCTCCACCCAGACCCAGTCCCCTGTAGCCCAGCCTATCCCATGCACAACATCAGACAAGCATGCACACACCTCAACACACAAAAGTAGCTCAGGCAAACATAAGCACCACACAACCCACAGGCACGCACACAAGCATCACCCACATACAGACACAGCAACATCCACTGCCTCCACTGTGTCCCTCTCCTCCTCGTCTCCCTCCTCCCTCCCAGTCTTGTCTACACTCTCACCTGCATGCACTACATCTACAGGCACTAGGACTCGCACCAGAACACCCAGCACCACACCCCGCTCACCTGCACTCACCACCCCCACTACCATTTACACGTCCCCTGGTTCCACTCCCAGTGTGTCTGTGACGCCCCCTCCCAAAGTACACAAACGCGGGCACCCACACACCCAACATCCATCCACCTCTCGACAGCCTCCAGTACCAGCACCTGCACCCAAATCACCTAAAGTTACACCTCCTACAACCACCTCCTCTTCCTCCACTCCCAGACCCCCTCCAGCTACCCATCCCAGTGTTCGTCTGAAACTCTTCCTCAGCAACGTTGACCTCTTTCCCACCACCCCCACCCCTCCAATTCATAGGTCCCGTAGTAGCACCTCAGACAACAAAAGTCCGGTACCAGTGGTGCGTGTTAAAGGTGTGTGGAGTGCACCGGCCACCAGGGCAGCCAGTGTGACACGGAGCCAAAGCACTGCCAGTCCACCCCCTGTAAAGCACCTTAAGTTGGAAAGTGGCATACGGGAGAGGGTGAAGACTCCTGCCGGCAAAACAGCTCACAAGGGCCCCGGGGGGGAGTGCTGAGTCAGCTGTGACTCCTCCCAAGGTGGTGAAGGGGCAGAAGAAGTCTCCAAAGTCTAGGAAGAGCAGCATGGCGGAGAAGGCCGCCATCCTCCCCGCCGGCCGGGACGCCACCGCCAGCACTGTCATCACGGGTCCGGAGACCACTGCCAGAGTCAGTGCCCTGGAGGGCAGCAGTATCGTCACTGGTCCGGAGACCTCGTCACTGGTCCGGAGACCACCGCTAGAGTCAGTGCCCTGCAGGGCAGCAGTATAGTCACTGGTCCGGAGACCACCGTCAGGGCCAGTGCCCTGGAGGGCACCAGTATCGTCACTGGTCCGGAGACCACCGCCAGAGTCAGTGCCCTGGAGGGCAGCAGTATCATCACTGGTCCGGAGACCACGACAGAGTCAGTGCCCTGGAGGGCACCAGTATCGTCACTGGTCCAGAGACCACCGCCAGCGTCAGTGCCCTGGAGGGCCCCGGCAGCCACAGCCCCGCTGGGCACTGAGAGACCGTAATGCCACACACCGCTGCACAGGTCAGAGACAGCAAAGGGAAGCACCGCTGAACAGGGCAAAGACCGCCATGGTGAAGACCACTGAACAGGGCAAAGCACCGCTGCACAGGTCAGAGACAGCAGAGGCAAGCACCGCTGAACAGGGCAAAGACCGCCATGGTGAAGACTGCTGAACAGGGCAAAGCACCGCTGCACAGGTCAGAGACAGCAGAGGCAAGCACCGCTGAACAGGGCAAAGAGCGCCATGGTGAAGACCACTGAACAGGGCAAAGCACCGCTGCACAGGTCAGAGACAGCAGGGGCAAGCACCGCTGAACAGGGCAAAGACCGCCATGGTGAAGACTGCTGAACAGGGCAAAGCACCGCTGAACAGGCCAAAGACCGCCATGGCAAAGCACCACTGAACAGGTCAGAGACAGCAAAGGCAAGCACCGCTGAACAGGGCAAAGACTGCCAAATCAAGCATCGTTAGCCCATGTGCAGCTGGGACAGTGACGGAACTGGGACCGTCACGGGGAGCGTGATGCACTCTGGGCACCATTCCTCCTCCAGAACCAGTGGAGACCTGCATCCACTCTGTCTGTCCTTCACAGATTGAAGCACTCTGGGCACCAAGCCCCCTCCAGAACCAGTGGAGACCTGCATCCACTCTGTCTGTCCTTCACAGGATGAAGCACTCTGGGCACCATTCCCCCTCCAGAACCAGTGGAGACCTGCATCCACTCTGTCTGTCCTTCACAGGATGAAGCACTCTGGGCACCATTTCCCCTCCAGAACCAGTGGAGACCTGCATCCACTCTGTCTGTCCTTCACAGGATGAAGCACTCTGGGCACCAGTCCCCCTCCAGAACCAGTGGAGACCTGCATCCACTCTGTCTGTCCTTCACAGGATGAAGCACACTGGGCACCAGTCCCCCTCCAGAATCAGTGGAGACCTGCATCCACTCTGTCTGTCCTTCACAGGATGAAGCACTCTGGGCACCAGTCCCCCTCCAGAACCAGTGGAGACCTGCATCCACTTGAGAGACTGTGGCTTTGCACTCCCCAGGATGGTACAGTGGGCAACCCACCCACTGTAGAGACTTGAGAGACTGTGGCTTTGCACTCCCCAGGATGGTACAGTGGGCAAACCACCCACTGTAGAGACTTGAGAGTCTGTGGCTTTGCACTCCCCAGGATAAAGCAGTGGGCAAACCACCCACTGTAGAGACTTGAGAGACTGTGGCTTTGCACTCCCCAGGATGGTACAGTGGGCAACCCACCCACTGTAGAGACTTGAGAGACTGTGGCTTTGCACTCTCCAGGATGCAGCAGTGGGCAAACCACCCACTGTAGAGACTTGAGAGACTGTGGCTTTGCACTCCCCAGGATACATCAATGGGCATGGAGCCCCGTTGTGGATCTGGCGTGGTGGTGTAATCTGGCTGAGGTGCCCCCCCCCTCCCTTCCCCCTGAGGTGCCTGTTGTATTTCTGATGCCCCTGCAGTGTTCTCTCCGTTTGTGGACAGGTATCTAGTGTGGGCCTCGCCCATGCATTTTGGGCACAGTGGTCCACGGACATTGATATGTGCATACCTGCAGTACTACTCGTGATGTATGATTTTCAATTGTTTATATATATCTGGATATAGTTGGTTACTGTATTTTGATACATTACAATGTTTGAACTGATTTCCTTTTGTCTTTGCATTCTTCCGGGGGGGTTGTGGGTTGTTACTGTGCTGTTTGGAAATGCATTGGTGTGTGTGTTGTAGTGGGTGAGGGTCGGGTTGGGGGTGGGGATGTTGCATGTGTGTGTCCGTGACTTTTGCCTCCCCCCTCTTCTATGTCGTAGGTGCAGTACTCACCGTTGTCTTCGATGCCTACGTTGCTGGTGATCGTAGCGGAGCAGGAAGACAAGAGCAGGGAGTATTTGTAGTTCGGGCTCCATGGTGGGCTCCTTGGTCGTGGTGTGTGTTAAGGTGAACGCTTTCCCATTGCAAAAGCTGTTTCCGCCGTGTTTTTATCCACGGTGAATCCACCCCGGAAAAGGTGGCGGATTGGCGGGTTGTGATACTGTGGGCGGTACATTGTCTCCCGCCTGTCTGTTGGCGGTGACCGCCGCGCTGCTTGTCTGTACCGCCGTGGTGGTCGGAGTGTTAAAGTGGCTGTCTATGCTGGCGGTTTCCGCCACAGTCATAATTTCCTTTTTTTGTCCGCCGCGCTGTTTGCGGTATTACCACAGCTTTAACACCGTCCGCCAGGGTTGTAATGACCACCATAGTTACATGGAGTGCAACATCTTCTATAGGCTGATTTTATAGTAGTATTTTATGTATCCTGAAAGTGGTGCTCTCTATGGGCTGATTTTATATTTACATTTCATGTAGCTTGAGAGTATATAAAAAGCACATACATCATGTTCAGTTTAAAATGTTTTATTGAAATAATACTGCTGACGTGAGTACTAATGAAGAATGAAATGCTTTATTGGCATTGACATTAATACTTTCATTTACTCATGGTTATTATTAATCAATGCAGTTACTCACAAAATAATGTTTTTTTAACATGGTTTGCTGTTCTACTAATATGGTGAACTCTCGATAAAGCTAGTAGGCCTATTTTTATTTAAAGTGATACACTCCTATATTGTGATTTGCTATCTGGCATATGTTGGAGGGTTATTGTGACTTTGGAGGTCATGACCCTTCAGGGGTCATATGCAATTTCACGATCATCTAAGATATTTTTAATTGGTCTTATGTATATATTTGTAAATTAATGCATATTTTTTGTAGTAGTGTGTCTAATAAATGGCACTTTTCTTTTGTAAAGAAAAACAATGGCTGGACAATCATTTAACCCATGCCGCCTCCTCTGAGAAGGCCTTGGATTGGAGAGTCAAGTGCTACAATAGGGGGCTTTGTTCCCAGTAAGGGGAAATTGTGGACCTGTTAATTGTGCAGGCTTCCAATCCTGTACAACTACCCAATTTTGAATAACACCCTCAGAAGGTGGAGGGGGCTCATTGTTCTCTGCTAGTCGAGGGGGCTCCTTGCCCTCTGCTGGTGGAGTGGGATCCTTGCCCTCTGCAGGTGGAGGGGGCTCTTTGAGTTCCTCTGCAGGTGGAGGGGCTCCTTGCCCTTTGCTGGTGGAGGGGGTTCCTTGCCCTCTGCAGGTGGCAGGGGCTCAGTGGTTTTTTCTGGTGGTGGAGGGATATCCTTGGCTTTCTTTGGTGGTGGAGGGGTATGCTTGGCTTCCTTTAGGATTGGAGGGGTATCCTTGGCTTTTTTTTGGTGTTGGAGGGGTATCCTTGCCCAACAGTCTCTGGAGGGGAGTGAAAGGCCACAGTCTCTGGAGTGGGTAACATGCCCACTGGTTCTGGAGGGGGCTCCTTGCCCAACAGTCTCTGGAGGGGAGTGTGAGGCCACAGTCTCTGGAGTGGGTACCATGCCTACTGGATCTGGAGGGGGCTCCTTGCCCAACAGTCTCTGGAGGGGAGTGTAAGGTCATAGTCTCTAGAGTGGGTAACATGCCCACTGGTTCTGGTGGGGGCATCTTGCCCAACAGTCTCTGGGGGGGAGTGAAAGGTCACAGTGTATGGAGGGTGGGCTAAATGCCTTCGGATGGTGGAGGGGGCTCCTTGCCCTCTGCAGGTGGAGGGGGCTCTTTGGGTTCATCTGCTAGTGTAGGGGGCTCCTTACCCTCTGCAGGTGGTGGGGGTTCCTTGGCTTTCTTTGGTGGTGGAGGGGTATCCTTAGTTTTCTTTGGTGGTGGTGGGGTATCCTTGGCTTTCTTTAGGATTGGAGGGGTATCCTTGGCTTTTGTTGGTGGTGGAGGGGTATCCTTGGCTTTCTTTGGTGGTGGAGGAGGATCCTTGTCTTCCCTCTTGTGACGGGCCCCCTTTGTCTTTATCATGTGACTTGTGTCCTTGCCACCAGGTGTAGAAGGTGCGTCCACTGACCCTGTCCTCTGTCCCATAGGTTTTGCTACGCTAGTCCTCCCTCTCTGAGGTGGAAGTGTGGACTTACTAGGAGTGGCTGCTATCAAACTCAGGGGGCCCTTAGTGCCAGCAGCAGTTTTTTTGGTGGGAGCAACAGCAGACAGTTTTGCTGAGGTGCTGGACTGGGTTGTTGGGGCCTTGCTCTTCTGGGAAGGACGACGGTAGGGGTGGAGGGAAGAGGTCAGAAGGGCAAGGACATTGGGGCAGGATGTGGGAGGAAGGATGGGAGTGGAGGTAGAGGGAGTGGTTGTAGGGGTGTACTTTTGCTGGACTTGGGTGCAGGTGCATGGACAGTGCATGTGTGTGAGGTAGATGGCTGTTGGATGTCTGAGTGTGAGCGTTTGTGTTTCTTACTAGGCAGACAGGGTGGGAAAGGACAAACAGGACGTGTGGAGGGATGTCTTGGAGGTGTCTGCAAGTGAGGTGGGTATGCTGCATGAAGTGGTGATGGTGGTGGTGGCCGTTGATTCAGTGCATGCAGGTGTGTGCGGATGTGACTATGAAGGAGGAGGAGGAAGGGGAGACAGTGGAGGCAGTGGATGTTGTTGTGTGTGCAACCGTCTGTTGTTTGTGTGACTGCTTGTGGGTTGAAGTTTGCCGCCTGTGCTTGTCTGTGCCTCTCTTGTGTGATGTTTTGTGGGCATGCTTGTCTGTATGTGTGCATGGGATGGGTTGGAGTTGAAGAGACTGGGACTGGGAAGTGTAGTTGGAGGGGGGAACAGTAGGACCAGGGACACCGGCTGCCATCAGAGAGGAGGCCAGAGCCTGAAACAATCTCTGTAGGGCCGCCAACTCACAGTGGATGCCCCTCTAAGTAGGCATCGCATTGCTGCATCTGGGATGCCAACCCCTGGATGGAATTCGCTATGGTCGACTGCCCTACAGAGATGGATCTCAGGAGGTCATTAGCCTCCTCACTGAGTGCTGAAGGGCTCACTGGGTGAGCGGACACAGCCAACTCAGTGGGGGGCTACTGGGAGGGCGGTGCTAGTACGGGGGTGGCAGGAGTACCTGTAGCTGAGGTGGTCCTAGAGGTGTCCGCCACCACCAGGGAGCTCCCATCAGAGGAGGAATCAGAGTCAGTATTGCCACCACCTGTCCCCACCGTGGTGCTCCCTTTGCCCTCCGTCCCACTGGTCCTGTTGGCGTCAGTGGACTCTGCCTCCTCGGTCCCGTGGGCTGCAGCTCCCTCACTCGCCCGTGCCCTTGCTCCTCCGCCAGATGGTGCTAATGCACACATGGACAAGATGACAGAAGAAAATAGGTGGGAGAGAAAGGGAGCACTGGGTCTCTCACAGCACCAACACCAAAGATAGCATACACATTACCATCACACACAGAGAGCAAGATTGAGCACTATGCACCGCACTGGCATTCCATTGGCTAAGTACCACAGCAAGGTAAGAGCCAACCACCACCATCTGCACCCCTCCTGAGACATACTAATCCCTGTCTGACATGGAATGCCACCTAACTAGCTAGCAAGATTTTGCTATTCACCTATATACCCTTCGCTGGGCCACGCAGCAATATATGAGCGTCATTAAGGTGCCCCACTGACTGCAACCCACCACCAGCATTCTATGCCAGGCAACAAAGATGGGTGTTTCACACACTGTACTTACCTCCGTCTGGCTGCTGTGCTGCCCTCAAGTGCCATCTAGCTCTGGGTAGGCCACCGCCAGCATGCAGGCCATTGGGCGGTCAGGTTCCGATGGACACCCCTCCCTCGTTGGGAGGCCCTCTCCAGCTGGGCCTCCGCAGTCTTCCAGGCCCATTGTCTCAGGTTCTCTCACCGTTTCCTGCAGTGGGTGCTCTGCCTGCTATAGACCCCCATTGCCCGTGTGTCCTTGGCGATAGCATGCCACAGTCCCTTCTTCTGATGGGCGCTGACCTCCAGAGGAAACACAGACAGGAAGACACCATTAACCATACAATCCAGCCTGTCACACATGTGGCGCACAAAAGCCGTTTCTCCTAAAATGGCACACACATCACCCGGAGCCCTGCACGTACACTACCACCATCCATAACCCCCACCCAAATGACACACTGCCAGCACACACACACACCTCCATGCAGCCTTGTCGCATGCATCGTCCCCATGGAGTACTCACTTGTTGGTATGGAGGCCCATACAGCTGTTCATACAGGGGTAGGACCCCATCCACCAGGCGCTCCAAATCCTCTAAAGTGAAGGCAGGGGTTATAGTCAGAAAATGGCAGCCAAGTCTGTGGTGGTGTACACCGTCACCTCCACCAGTGATCCTCATTGGACACCGCACTCCATCGAGCCCCATGTAAGCCAATGAGGAATAGCACGGCGGTGCAAGACCGCCTTCCCCCATGACGCCCAACGCCGGCGGAGTTACATCACTTCCACCTGTCCCTACATATAGGACAGGCTGTCGCCATTTTATGGTGCAGGTCAACATTCTTAAATTGAAAACTGCGCCATTGCTGTCAATTGTAAATACATTGCCATTTACATAGTCCAGTTATACACATGGTCAATGTACGCTGAAGTGGTGGTTCCATTGTTCAGTTTATCACTCCCTTCTCACTCTTGTGTCCCTTACGTACCTACCACTATGGAGGAATAGGAGACGGAGGATGAGGCAAGCCCCCATGTACTTTGTGGACTTGGCTACACTGGAGGACAGGCACATTCTACTCACCTATAGACTGAACAGGCCCACAATCACAAAACTGTGCGCACAATTGGAGCCTAATCTGATATCTGATATCCGTCAACCCACTGGGATTCCCCCTCTTGTGCAGATCCTATCAGTGCTCCATTTCCTGGCAACTGGTTCTTTCCAAGTGACAGTGGGCTTTGCTGGAAGATTGTCACAGCCAGTGCTCTCAATATTGCTGGCAAGGGTTGTGGCTACCCTGCTCAAACACATGTGCAGCTACATCACTTTCCCCCAAGTGGATGATTTGGCCAAAGTGAAGGCTGGTTTCTTTGCAATGGGACATTTTCCTAATGTTATTGGGGCCATTGATGGATCACATATGGCATTTGTTCCCCCTCCCCTGGGCCAATGAACAGGTGTTCAGCGCTTGGAAGAGTGTCCACTCACTCAATGTGCCAATGGTGTGCCTGGCTGACCAGTACATCTCCCACGTCACTGCCAAGTATCCTGGATCGATGCACAACACCTTCCTCTTGAGGAATAGCAGCATCCCACAAAGGCACAGGGTGTGGCTAATAGGTGAGCCTGAGACCCTACCCAATGCATGTCCGTGTACAGCTTAAGGAGTCATCTCCCATATCATTGTGCAAGGCTAATGTTTGTCTCTCACTTCTTGCAGGTGACTCTGGCTACCCAAACCTGTTGTGGCTCTTGCCCCTGTAAGGAATGCCAGGACTGGGGCTGTGAATAGGTATAATGATGCTCATGGGCGAACCAGTAGAACAATTCAGAGGATCTTCGATCTCCTGAAAACCAGGTTCAGATGCCTCCATCTGACAGGTGGATCCCTCTGCTACTCCCCTGAGAAGGACTGCAAGATAGTTGTTGTATACTGCATGTTGCACAACCTGGCCATCAGACGACATATGCCCTATCTGAAGGAGGAGGAGGGTGAAAATGTTCCTGTGGCAGCAAGGGATCCTGAGGACAGTGAGGATGAGGAGGCAGAGGATGAGGATGTGGTCAACAGGACATCAGTCATACGGCAGTACTTCCAATGACACACAGGTAAGACTGTAGAGCTGATCATTCCCCTGATTATTTATTTTTCTGTGTGGCTGTAGCATGATGGCAGTCACTTCCTTAGCATCCCAACTGACTGTCAACTATGCCTTCCCATTTTGCAGATGTTGCTGTGGTTACAACAGTGTACTGATGTGATGATTAGAAACTGCTACAGACCATTTTATGGATGGAATCACAACATTCAGGACAATTGCACAAGATGAAAAAGTTATTGCACTTTTTTGTCACATAAAGCCCCATCACTCAAGTTGTGTTCAAGGGTGTTTATTGAAGTGAAAAATATAGAAGGAATAGTGCAATGGAATGAGGTGATGGTAGAGGTAAGTCCAGGATATTGGTCCAGTCTGTTTGTAGCACACGTCACAGTGTCCAAGGGGCCATATGAAGGGGAGCAATGGCAGATCAAAGTGGACAAAGTGACAGAGTGGAACACAAGGGGGACATTCAGGAGGTTCTTATTTCCTGGCAGTGGTCTTGGTCTTGGCAAGTGTCTCTGGTGTCTGCCTGGGACACAGGGACCGTTTGCGGGGTGGTTCACCTTCTCCAGGGGGAAGGGTGTTGGTGGCCTGTGGTTCCTGTGGCAGGGCCTCCTGTCCACTAGCTGCAGCAGATGTGGAGGGATGTTCAGTTGACTGTCTAGTGGTAGAGGCCCGCTGGTGTGCAGTGTAGTCCCTCATTATGTTGGCCATATCACCCAGCACCTCTGTTATGGAGACCATGGTGGTGTTGAGGGCCTGCAATTCTTTCCTGATATCCTGGTGGTGTTCCTCCTGCTTGATGTCTATCACCTGACCCATCATGTCCTGGGATTGTTGGTAAGCCCCCAGGACATTGGTGAGTGCCTCCTGAGCAGTCGGTTCCCTGGTACTGTCCTCCCCGGCACACAACTGTCCTCCGTGTGTCCCTGTCCCCCTGTGTCTGTGTCCCCCGAATGGTGTGCCCACTGCACTGACCCCAGGACCCTGATTGTCTTGGCTGTGAGGTGTAGACAGGGGTCCCTGTACAGGTGGGCACACTGCTGATTGACCTGCCCTGGTGACAGAGGTGTGGGGGCGTTGGGTGGCTGCTATGGTGTCGGATTATAACGGGGGAGGCTCTGTGGTGGACTGGGTGTGGGCTGAGGTATCCGACTGACTAGTGTCCCTGATGGGCCAGGGAGTTCATCCAGATCTAGTAGTCCAGAGTTGCTGTGATCACTGGGGGCATCGTCTTGTCACGTAGGCTCTCATTATCCTTAATGAGACTACTGGATTTTTGGGCGGCAAGATCGTTCACAGTGTGGGGGACTAAGTTTGACGCACGGCGAAGGACCCTTGTCACCCCAAATCCAGGGTAAGCTCCGGCTAACTAGCAGTGCCTTATCCTTCCCAAAGGGATGAGACAATTGGGCAGCCGAGCGCATGACATCTTAGTGCTTCCCAGGGAAGTCGTGGTCACTCAGGTCACAACCAATTCTCTCATACACAGTGTGGTCTCATATATAAATGACAAAAGCAGTTTGAGTTTTGAAGATTGGTTTAATAAAACGACTGCATTTTAGATAATAAGGCATGAGCCGCAATAACCAGAACCATACAACACAGTAGGATTGAAATAGTAACGAGGAGAGTGAAACATAAGAATAATGCTATCATATTGCAACTAGGTTACGTTCTCTCTCTAAGTTATATTTTGAGCACAGCATGTTAAGCTCTAAGCCTGCCTTTCAGGTTCCCCCGGGAGGACCTCAACCCTCATACCTGACAAAAGCCTGTGATCTGGATCAGCATCTGCAACAGGGCAGTCAGCATCTAGTTGTGGGTTCCTGGTTGGAATCTCCCTCATTTGTGCACCAGGACTAGAAAGTGTTTTTATAACTAACATGCCTGTGTTCTAAGAAACGTCCCTACGTAAGAATGTGTACTGTCTACAAACCCTAAAAACTAAACTTCTACCACGTCTGTGCGCAATGTACCAGACAGTATCCTTGACTGAAGCACAGAGCGAGCAAGAATGTATTGTTTGAGAACTTCAGTGCTGAAGTAAGCTAAACAGTGTGATAGAAGAAAATAAAACAAGGCCGTGAAACTGGTTATTGTGAAATAACAGTGCGAGGCTAAATAAAATGCATCTAGGGCAAAGTGCACAGAGGCCTAATACTTTAAGCAAACGTGCATAAAGCTACATTAAAAATGGCTACAGTACAGTCTGGTGACTGGGCCGCCGTGGCACCTCCTTACCGCTAGGATTGACTGGGGCATCTGTGGGGATATAAGTTGCTACATGTCTGTGACATATTCTAAATCCCTAGCTTCCCATGTATCATTGCTTTTGCCCTGCCACATTTGTTTGTGTATAGTGATGTATTGTGGGATTGTTAGTTCTCCATGCTGTACATACATTGGTGGTGGGAGTACATGCAGGGCTGGGAGGGGTGATCATGAAGTGGGTATAGCATACATGGCTTAGCAATTACGATTGTTGTTTTTGTTGGTGCACTGTGTGGGATGGAGTGGAGTGATGGGTGTGAGGGTAAGGGGTGGTGTTGGCATGCAGGTATGGGGGGATAGGTAGTAAATATTGACTCACCAGTGTCCTGTCCTCCGACAACTCCATTGAATCCCTCAGGATGCAGTATTGCCAAGACTTGCTCCTCCCATGCTGCCAGCTGTGAGGGAGGAGGTGGGGGTCCACCGCCAGTCCTCTGGATGGCGAGCTGCTGCCTTGTTGGTATGGAACGTACCTTCCCCCGTAGATCGTTCCACCACTTCCTGATGTCATCCCTTGTTCGTGGATGCTGTCCCATGGTGTTCACCCACTCTGCGATTCTCCGCCATAGCTCCATCATACTTGCAATGGAGATTTGCTGTACCTGTGCTTCAAACAGCTGTGGCTCTACCCTGACTATTTCCTCCACCTTGACCTGCAACTCCTCATCAGTAAAACTGGGGTGCCTTGGTAGGGACATAGGTGTGGTGTGGTGTGTGTTGTGCAGTCGGTGTTGTTTAATGTGGTGGGGTGTCTGGGTGTTTGTGGTGTGTGTGTAGTTGTGTATATGATTTGCGTGGATATCTCTTGGTTATTTTTTATGCTGAGAAAGGGTTGTGAGTAATGTGGGTGTTTGTTTTAGTGTGCTGTGGGTGGGTGGGTGTGTTGTGTGTATCAGTGTCAGGTGTGTGTTTTTAGTTTTGGCCAATGTTGAGTTGTTTTATATTTGGGTGGCCATTGTGACTGTGCCGGTTTATACCGCCAATGGTTTAATGTCCGCCGTGGTGATTCGTAGGTCATAATGTGGAGGGCGTTGTTTTGTTGGTGTAACGGTATGGGTGTTCATACAACACTTTAACACTAACCTACGGTCTGGCAGATATGTGTTTGTGGCAGTATTCTGTCAGTTTAGTGTGTGTGTGTCATAATATGGCGAACGGATGTTCGCCTCTGTGATGGTAAGTTGGCGGCCTTCACCGTGGCGGTAAGTGGATTTAATGCCAAAGTCATAATGTGGGTCTTATTGTCTTGTCCTGTAAGTCATATTCCTTTAGCAAGGCAAGGCTGTAGCTGAAGCAGGTTTAATCTGTTGAGTATGCCAGTCAGCATTGAGACAGCTGAAACAGAATTATGGGCAGTGATAAGCGCAACGGGTGCTGTTGTACCCAACACACAGCAACATTGCCGCCGGCTCGATTATGAGCCAGCATCATTGTTGCAGTGAGTTTCCCACTGGGCTGGCGGGCAGAAACTCTGTTTATGCCCCTGGTCCAGCAGGAAAAGCATAATAGGGCCTGTGGAGACATGGCCACATAGGCGGTCAGCCAGAGGCAGGCCGCCCACCAAAGTGATCAAGAGCCTCTTAGTCTCTGAAGTGAAAGTCAAAAATCCTTATGGGAGCAAGGAGGCAGACCATGGCTGATGAGAACTCGATGTCGTCGGAAAGCTGCTGGATGAGGTCTCGATAAAGCTGCTGACTTTTGGCAGGAAAGTTGAAAGCGGGAGAAATTTGCATTTCGCGTCCAGAAAAAGTGCCTCGTCGGACACATATTTTTAGCACCTTTACCTGATTAATATTTCTACTTTTGTACTTAGTCACTTTTTGGGATCCCAGATTCTTGCAGCAGGGAAGGTTGCAGGCTGTAGTCCATGAGTGCCTCACATGCCAAATCCTTCTCCAGGTTGGTCCCGGTGCTCCGGAGGTCTTTCAAGCCAAAAAGATTCCAGGTCCCAGGTTTCAGGGAACTTTAAAAGGAGTGCACTATCACACCCAAGTGGTCAGGCACCACAACACTTGAGGGTCAGGATGTACTCCAGCTGAAGCCTCCTTGAGAGTCCAGGATAGGTTTCAGCTGAAACTAGTCAGCTGGGCTTTTCCAGGTTAAGTGGCCTTTTTTAAGTTTTTGTGTCTGTGTATCTTAAAAGGATGTCAGAGAGGTGACCCTTGCAGTGCACTTCTTTCTTCTGGGTAAACGCGGGAGTAGTTACTTCCCTTGGGGTTCACTCTACAGATTACAAGAGCAGGTGTAGTCCTTATTCAATGTTCCATAGGTTCAATACTGTCATGAAGAATGTATCCAGGGGTGCCACATTTATGCCTGGCACTAGCTTTTGGGTGAGGGTGACTCCTGGCCACTCCCTAGCAGATACGGAAAATGTTCGCAGGGGCTACCATTCCCACTTTTATAGCAGTTCCTGTTTGTCTGGCATCAAAAAAATCACACATCGCATTTATCTAGCTAACACCAACAGAACCTTTCTTTCCCTGTGCAGAGCTCCATGTGCCCACCCAGGTGGCTATGGAAATAGGAAAACTCTCACTCATGTCACTCTAAAACCAGCTCTCAGGCAGCACTCCCTTCCACTGGGTTTGGAGCCATATGCCTAGGATAAAAAAGGGGGTCAGGTCAATGTGGGAGCTATATCTGCTACTGAGGGAGTGAACATCCTTTACAGATATCCAAGGGGCTGAGCACAACTCCAGGCTATTCTTTCAAGGGAATGGCTACAGTCTTCTGTTGTGGTGCAAGTTGGCATGTAGAAGTATGCAGGTGCCAGTAGATTAAGAGAGGGTTTCCTGTAAGTTGAATGGATACCTAAATGGCCCCACCAGAAGTACAGGTAGTTAGATGCTCAGCCCCTGGCCTGACACATCAATGTGTCACCTGACTAGCAGGATACAACATCTCTCTCCTTTTGCAAATACAAAAAATAAATGTCCTCACCTTAAGAAACACATTGAAAACATGGACTACAAAAACATCAGACTGCAACATTTCACATCTTCAAATGTTGCACACTAAAAGGACAGCACAAAACATGCCAGTAATATAACCACCACCAAACTACACCACTTGGCCAGATAAGCATAATTCGGTGGTGAACACAAAACTATCAAGGGAACAATAATAAACGTAGAAACAGGTATGCTATTGTCACAGGATCACAAATAAGGAAGACTGGATACTGAGGTGGTGTGAAATGACAGAATTTATTGTTTGCCTTTCTTAAGGTCTTCTTTGGTATGTTTTGCTTTTTGGTTCTTTTACAGACTTTGAATAGTCTTCTTCCCCAGGACCACTCCGACTCCAGGGATCCAGAGCAGCCATTTTTCAGGTTTTCCTCAGAGGAAGAAGTTGGCTCAGGTAAGTGTTCTCTACTTATAAATTAGGTATGATTCACCACATGTTTATTTTGAGGGTGTTTGTGTCGCCACCACCCCTTGTTTGCCGTACAGGGATTATTTAATTATCTCTCGACTCTACTAGTATGTCCCCGGGTGCATTTCTAGCCCCAACAGTGTTAGTAGGTTCATGTACCACTCTTAGGGGAACAATACAACCATTGGTAAAGGGGAGGGAGAAGAACGAAAATGAATAAGAAAAACCCAGGTCTAATTTTATGAAAGAGGTTAGTTTTGTGCTTATAAACTCCTTACAAGAAACCTTTCCCTCCCCTTCCACCCCACCTTCCACAAATTCCAGTATGTACCTGTCCGAGCCACATTCTTCCCAGAATGTGGTGGGACAATGGGTCCGAACTGCATCCTTCTTGTTGGTCTGACGTTTCTGGTATCTCCTCCTTTGCTGTCTCTGGGGAGATTCCTGTCCTTGGGCTGTGGGAGCTTCTTGCTTTAGTGTCTTTCCTGAGATTTCCTCTTCTCACCTGCAAACGCTGTCTCTGTTCCATCCTTGGCGGCCAGAGCAACCTCTTCTGGGTCAGTCTCCTCTTTCAACCAAACAGCTTCCTTCTCCGGACACACTCCCTTAAAGTGTCCTGAGTCTTGCTCGGTTCCTCGCTGTTGCCACTCCGTTAAAGCAACAGGCATCCCAGGGGCTCCTTCCCGCCATGGGTGGCCATCGGGGACTTCTTTCCCAACTGGGGCCGATTTTAGGAAATTGGCTGGCTAGAAGGAGAAGGAAGGAATACCAATAATACTGTTCCTCTCCCAGCGCCCTGCCTAATTTGGCTATGTAGAGGCCTTAGGTCAGAGTCATGAGTCTCTGCTTCTTGACACATCCCCTCCCCAGTGTTCTTGGTCAGGGAGCACAGGATATCTGGCAAGGTAGTCAGAGTTCCCTCGAGCAGAACATCCACTGTGGCAGACTTGGAATTAAAAAGGTTGTAGGGACAGGAACCACCTTAATACTTGTTTTTTTTTCCCTTTGTTATGGCTCATCCAGGTGAGGGGGGCATGGTTTGTACAGAGGAGGAAAGGCATACTCTCCAGATAATAACATAACTTCTCTATTGCCCACTTTATAGAGAGGCACTCCTTTTCAATGGTGACATATTGTTGTTCTTGAGGAAATATCTTACAACTTATAAGCAAGATGGGAGCCCCTGCACCCTATGAATTTTCTTCAGGTAACACAGCCCCCAGCCCTAGGTCAGAGGCATCAGTTTGTAGAATAAATATGTTCTCAAAATTAGGGGAGGCCAAGACAGGACTCGGGGTGAGGGCCGTTTGAGTCAGTGGTACCCTCCCTTGCTCTTGGTGAGAGGTTTTGGATAGCACTGAGAGGTATGTTGTTCTTTAGGAGGTTGGTTAGGGGAGCATCTAATTCCGAGTACTTAGGGATAAATATCCTATAATAGCCTAGGAGTCCAAGGAAGACTCCGATGTCCTTCCTTGATTTAGGAAGGGGTCCTTCGGTGATATCTCTGATTTTCTCATTTTGGGGATTGATACTTCTGTTTTCTAGTAGATTACCCCAATATTTTGTTTTATGGAACCCCACCTTGGATTTTACTGCATTTGTGAGCAGGTTTGGGTCCTGGAGAGCTCTGAAGACATTTTTACAATGTAAAAGATGGTCTTCCCAGGTAGGACTGAATATGATAATGTCATTTAAGTAGGCGGAAGAGTACAGCTGAGATTGAACACCTTGTTCATGAGCCTCTGGAAAGTGGCTGGTGCTCTGTGCAAGCCAAAAGGGAGCACAGTATATTCAAAGAGACCAAAAGGTGTGGAAAAAACTGTCTTCTTTCGTCTTCTTATCTGAGTGGAACCTACTCAATAAACTTTAGTGAGGTCAATGTTAGTAATGTACTTAACTTCCCCTAGTTTCTCTATTATTTTATTGATCCTAGGGAGGGGATAGGCGTCAAATTTAGAAATCTGATTTACAGCCCTAAAGTCAATACAAAATCTCATCAAGCCATCCAGCTTTGGTACAAGGACTATGGGAGAAGATGAATTGCTAGTTGACGGTTGGATTACTTGAATCTCTAGCAAGTTTTGGATTTCTTTTTGTGTGGTTACAGGCCTAGCGGCAGGGATCCTGTAAAGTTTTTGCTGTGCTACCATCCCATAAGTTGTCACTATATTGTGTTCCGTCAAATTAGTTTTCAGTGGAGTGTCTGAGAACAATGAGCTGAAGGGTTCAACCATCTCTTTGAAGTCTTCCCTTTGTCACAGGGTGAGTTCCTCATTTATGGGCATGCGGTATAGAGTACTCATGGAAACAAGTAAGGATTGGGCTACTTGTAGTGTTTTGGGTGGGGGCCCTGACCATTTTTTTGCATATTTATGTGATAAGTCTGTATTTTGTTTAGTTCCATCTTCACCCTATAGGTCGAATTTCCCACTCTCTTATGAATCTAGTAGGGGCTCCTCCAATTCGTTTTCAATTTATTCGTGACCGAAGGCAGCAAAATAAGCACCCAATTACCAAGTTGTAAGAGGCTCACCTGCGTCCCTTTATCGTAGTGAAACTTTTGCTGTTTTTGTTTTTGTTCCAAGTTCTCCGCTGCTAACTCCCTGAGCCTTCCCAACCTCGATTTTATGTGGTTATTGTACTCTAACAGGGATCCTGCTTCTCCTTCGGTATCCTTTTCCCTTGCCTCTTTAGTCATTTCTAGTAGCTCTCTTGGTTGTCTCCCATTCAGGAGTTTAAATGAGGAATATCCCAGGCTTATCTGGACCTGCCCTCGGATAACAAAAAGGGGCAATGGTAGGAGTTGGTCCAAGCCTTTCTCTTCCACCACTAGCATTTTTTAAGCATAAATTTAAATACACCATGATATCTTTCTACCAGACCATCTGTACACCGAAGTCTTGATATGGGTAATCCCTAACATGGCATTAAGTCGTTTCATTAGTCTAGAGACAAAAGGGGTGCCCTGGTCTGTCAGGATTTCTCGGGGAAAGCCAACTCGACTAAAGACTTCGACCAATAACAGTGCTTTGGGAGTAGGTAGAGGAATAGCCTCTGGGAATCTAGCTGCATAATCTACAATTACTAGGACATAATGATATCCCGTTTGGGATTGGGGAAGAGGCCCAATTAAATCCATGTCAACCATCTCAAAGGGTGTTCAAATAATAGGCAGGAGATGGAGAGGTGCTGGGGGAGGTTTGTAAGGGTTGACAGATCTCACATTCTTTGCACTATTTCTTAATGGCGGCGTATATCCCTGGCCAATAAAAATACCTGAGGAGGGTTGGGCCTTTTTCCAATACCCCACATGCCCTACAAGGAGATGGGCATGGGGAAAAAACATGACTTGATACCTGAAATATTTAAAGACTAATAACTGGGACTCTGCACCTTTCTCCCCAACCTGATATAACAAACTCCTATTAAAACAAAAGTAGGGAAGGTAGTCTGGGCTTTCCCCCTCATTCAGATGGGCTATGTTCCAAGCATTGCTTAAGGTGGTGTCATTCACTTGGGCATTCTTGAAGTTTTTGTCTACGGTCTAGGGTTCTGAGTTAAGGAGTGCATCTTTGTTTAGGGGGTTGCCAAATGTGGAAGTCTGGTTTGTCGACCCCTAGTATGATCTTTTTAGGAAGGTGGTTTACTACCCCTAGCTTAAGTTTCCTCTTTAAGTCATCCAGAGTGGCCACTGTAAGATGCGTAATAGGATAGGGTTTTGTATCTCACAGCACAAATCTTATGTGTATGAGATAGTCTGACGTGATTTGGGTTGGGACTAGGTGATCATTTCTTACTACAGATTGCTTACATCTTGAGTCTAACAGTGCTTCTACCTTGTGGCCATTCACGTAGAGACTTACGCAGAAACTAGCTCCCAGTTCCTGTGTATACAATATAGAGCGTGGTACGTAATTGACCTCCATAGACTCCTTTCCACTTTTCTTTGTAGGACATAACCTAACGTTTGGCCCGGGTTAGCACATTCAAAATATTGGGGTACCCGTGTCATGGGACTTTCAACCCGAGGGGGTTTTGCATTTACCTCCTCTTGTTGTCCTTTTGTTGATTTTATCTCTACTTTGTGTCTTCCGACTAGAGGGTCAGTTTTCTGCCCTTTGGAGGTATCCCAAAAGGGGGGCTGTGGTTGGCCTCTTCCAAAGGTTGTAGCCATCTCAACTGCTTGTTCCATTGTAAGGTTTGTATGCTGGCATAGCCACTTTTGGGTTGCCAAGGTGAGAGTCTCCACGTACTGTTCCGGATAGATCTTAGACATTATTTCCTCTTTGCTACTGTCCTTGGGTTTCAACTATTTATCCACTGCTGCTTTCAACTTGAAAAACAGGGTCTTTGGATTGTTTCCTCAGGCTCCTTTACCCTTTCTAAAGCATATCTGGTATGCCTAAAGCACATCTGGTATGCTTCAGCAACCATTCCCAGATGGTCGAAAATGATATTCTTGATTTATTCGTGAGGGGTGTTACCATCAGGATTCACAACTAGATAGCCTGCTTGGGCCTCGCTATTGAACAGAGGGGTGAGACAGAAAGGCCATTTCATTTGCGGCTATCCACAAGCCCTTGTGGCTCTTTTGAAATTTAACAGGAAAGCATACTGGTCTGCTCCGGGATTGTACATCTGCAACGTTATGCCAGGGCCTGTTCCTTTACACTCGACAGGCAGGTAGTCAGCTGTAATTGTTCATCTACTACACTTTTAAGGTTGATAACTTGGACACAAACCATATCCCTAAGCAATTCCCTGTCCTCCCTGGGGGTGGACATTTGCTTTTCGATGGCTCATTCCAGCTTTCGCTGGCCTTGTTTTAGATGTTGCACCACTGCGTCCATTTTAGCTTCATTGAACAATTGCCCAAATTGTCCACCACTTGTCGCAGGATCACGAAAAAGGAAGAATGGATACCGAGGTTTTGTGAAATGAAGGACTTTATTGTTTGCTTTTCTTAAGGTCTTCTTTGGTGTGTTTTGCTTGTTGTTTTTTTCACAGACTCTGAATCTTCTCCTTTCCCAGGACCACTCCGACTCTAGGGATCCAGGACGGCCGCTCTTTAGGTCTCCCTCAGAGGAAGGAGATGGCTCAGGTAAGAGTTCTCTACTTTTAAATTAGGTATACCTTATCACATGTTTATTTTGAGGGTTGTTTGTGTCACCGCAACCACTTCTTTTCTTTAGGGAAATTATTTAAACATCTCTGGACTTTACAAGTATGTCCTCAGGTGCATTTCTATCCCCGTGAGGGTTAGTGGGTTTGTGTAGCACTCTAAGGGGAACAATACAATCATTGGCAAAGGGGAGTGAGGAGAAAGAAATTGAATAAGAAAAACCCAGGTCTAATGTTATGAATGAGGTTAGTATTGGGCCAGTACATTTTTTACAAGGAACCTTTCCCTTCCCTTTCACCCCACCTTCCCCAGGCTCAAGTATGCACCTGGCTGGGACAACAGGTCCGAATGGCACCCTTCTAGCCTGTCTGATTTCTGGTGTCTCCTCTGTTGCAGTCTCTGGCGTGATTCCTCACCACGGGCTGCGGGAGCTTCTTGCTTTGGTGTCTTGCGTTTTCCTCTCCTCATCCACAGAAACCGGCTCTGTTCTGTCCTTGTCATCCGAAGCAACCTCTTCCGGATCAGCCTCCTCTTTCAACCAAACAGCTACCTTCTCCAGACACACCCCCTTAAAGGGGCCTGCGCCTTCCTCCGTTCCTCGCTGTCACCACTCCTTTAAAGCAACAGGAATCCCTGGGTCTCCTTCCCGCCATGGGTGGCCGTCAGAGACGTCTTTCCCAACTGGAGCCAATTTTAGGAAATAATCCCTCTGGAAGGAGAAGTTAGGAATGTCAATAATACTGTTCCACTCCCCTGCGTTCTGCCTAATTTGGCTATGCAGAGGGCTTAAGTCGGAGTCATAAGCCTCTGCTTCGTGACAGTTATATATTTCAACCCAGGAATGTATCCCCTTTAAGGGAATCTTGTGGTTTAGCAATGACAATCTTTCACCCTCCACACTCATCCCCTATAAGGACATCCAGTGTTTTAGCAGCTGGTTATCTTTCAACCCACACACTGATCCCACATAAGGGCATCTAGTGTTTTTGCATCGGGTATCTTTCAGCCCAGTATTCCCCTGTAAAGGCATCCAGTGTTTGAGCAACAGATATCTCTGAACCCACACACTCATCCCATGAAGGGCATGAAGTATTTTTGTAATGGGGAACTTTCCCTCCACACAGTCATTCCCTGTAAGGGAATCTAGTGCTTTAGCAATAGAGTTCCGTACCACTGAAGGAGAATCACACAGAACAGGGTTCAACACAGCCAAATCACTTACTTGCCACAAAGGGGAATCACGTAAAACAGGATTCAACATAACCCAAGCACCACCCTGCAAATGAGGGAGAATCATGCATTACAGGGTCAAACACAACCCTAGCACATACCAGCCAATGAGGGAGAATCATTCAAAACAGGGTTAAAAACAACCATAAGTACCAGCTACATGTCACCTATATTCTGACGCACTGAGAACAAACAACAGATAGGGACACCACATTAGTTTCAACCTGCTAAAAGAACAGGGTACTAACATCCAACGTGAAACAGGGAAGAGATCTCAAAACCAAATAAAGTGAAATGTCGGTGCCTTATCAGACCACTGCAGTACAATAAAAACATTTACTAATTTAAGTCTTAACTCCTACACCAGCTGCACTGTGGAGCAAACTGTACATATCAAGCAACCACATATATTTTAAAATACAGTAAATAGTAATCTGTATAGCAAATGCAAGTGTCTGTGTCTGCTTCACTATGTTACGATTTTTTTTAACTTGCAATCTGAAAACATTTGAATGATGTAACGTGATTTATACAGCCACCTGAACACTAAATTGCACTCATTCACAAAAATACATGCCTTTAGATTGTGTAAATGATTACATGATACATAACATCAAAATATTAACTAAAGATATGTATAGGCCTGAGTGATAACATGTGGAACCTCTTTAGAAATGCCCAGCACAGATCAGCACATCTGAAAGAAAATTACAGACCTTAAATGGTTCAATAGCACAAGGAACTCAGGCTAACACACATACTTTTGAATCACCTTATTCACATATTCAAATCATTAATAACAAAAAGGAATACAAAATTTGTTTGCAGGCAGCTTCTTCCTAACAATGGCAATGCTTTGATATAATTGGATCAACTCACCACTAAACAAGCCATAGAAAAATATTTATTGGGAGCACGAAGAAGTCAGTGGTGTCTAACTCCTTGCGATACATATAGCATGGAATCCTGTAAGTTCTATAGCAACTTGGTAGAAGTCAAACACCATCGGGGGGGAAGAACATTCAATATCCAACATATCATCCCTGGATGATGCAGGCCCCACCGAGTGAAAGTGAAAACAAAATAGCAGAATTGTTTTCTTTTACCTTTTTTGTGCCAAACTAGCTTCATGATTTACTATAGCCACTGCACAAAATCCCTCCAAGACCATGAATAAGACTTGAGGATTTATGCGTGACAGAGGCATGAAGAGGTTGAGAACACTTCCCTGTTGCATCTCATCAGAGACGCAATAGGACAGCCAGCACTTGGCAAGGAAAAAGAGAGATCACACACTGATGATAGTGTAAGTACGCACCTTAACACCGCAGTCTTGCAGAGTCAACTCGAACCTTGGTATAAATCATGACATACTGCCAAATGCCCACAACAGAGGTACTTCAAGGTGCCTTTCAAGTGCAATCGCCATGGGATATGTTAGTGCTAGAAGTGCAACACAGCTGTAGCACACAATGGGTTCTTGAAATGGTACACAGCACTGTCATTAGCTCCTCATGGGTCTTATCACACAGCAGAAGCAGATCTCCTTCTGGTTTAACCACTTCGCTGCCAGGCCTTTTCCCCCTCCTGTGCCAGGCCTTTTTTTGCCTATTTGGGGCAGTTCGCGCTAAGGCCCGCATAACTTTTTGTCCACATAAGCTAACCAAGCCAAATTTGCGTCCTTTATTTCCAACATCCTAGGGATTCTGGAGGTACCCAGACTTTGTGGGTTCCCCTGAAAGAGGCCAAGAAATTGGCCAAAATACAGGGAAAATTTTGTTTTTTTCAAAAAAATTGGAAAAAGTGGCTGCAGAAGAAGGCTTGTGGTTTTTCCCCTGAAAATGGCATCAACAAAGGGTTTGCGGTGCTAAACTCAGCAGCTTCCCAGCTTTCAGGAACAGGCAGACTTGAATCCGAAAACCCAATTTTTCAACACAATTTTGGCATTTTACTGGGGCATACCCCATTTGTGCAATTTTTTGTGCTTTCAGCCTCCTTCCAGTCAGTGACAGGAATGGTCATGAAACCAATGCTGGATCCCAGACACCTAAACATTTCTGAAAAGTAGACAAAATTCTGAACTCAGCAAGGGGTCATTTGTGTAGATCCTACAAGGGTTTCCTACAGAAAATAACAGCTGAAAAAGAAAAATATTGAAATTGAGGTGAAAAAAACATCAATTTTTCTCTACTTTTTACTCTGTAACTTTTCCCTGCAATGTCAGATTATCGAAAGCAATATACCGTTACGTCTGCTGGACTCCTCTGGTTGCGGGGATATATAGGGTTTGTAGGTTCATCAAGAACCCGAGGAACCCAGAGCCAATAAATGAGCTGCACCTTGCAGTGCGTTTTCATTCTATACCGGGTATACAGTAATTCATTTGCTGAAATATAAGGAGTAAAAAATAGCTATCAAGAAAACCTTTGCATTTCCAAAAAGGGCACAAGATAAGGTGTTGAGGAGCAGTGGTTATTTGCACATCTCTGAATTCCGGGGTGACCATAGTAGCACGTGAATTACATGGAATTTCTCAAATAGATGTCTTTTTTACACACACCCCTATATTTGGAAGGAATAAATGTAGAGAAATACAAGGGGCAATAACACTTGTTTTGCTATTCTATGTTCCCCCAAGTCTCCCGATAAAAATGATACCTCACTTGTTTGGGTAGGCCTAGCGCCCGCGACAGGATATGCCCCAAAACACAACGTGGACACATCACAGAAAACAGAGCTGTTTTTAGCAAAGTGACTACCTGTAGATTTTGGCCTCTAGCTCAGCCGCCACCTAGGGAAACCTACCAAACCTGTGTATTTCTGAAAACTAGAGACCTAGGGGAATCCAAGGAGGGGTGACTTGTGTGGCTCGGACCAGGTTCTGTTACCCAGAATCCTTTGCAAACCTCAAAATTTGGCTAAAAAAACACATGTTCCTCACATTTCTGTGGCAGAAAGTTCTGGAATCTGAGAGGAGCCACAAATTTCCTTCCACCTAGCGTTCCCCCACGTCTCCCGATAAAAATGATACCTCACTTGTGTGGGTAGGCCTAGCGCCCGCGACAGGATATGCCCCAAAACACAACCTGGACACATCACAGAAAACAGAGCTGTTTTTAGCAAAGTGACTACCTGTAGATTTTGGCCTCTAGCTCAGCCGCCACCTAGGGAAACCTACCAAACCTGTGCATTTCTGAAAACTAGAGACCTAGGGGAATCCAAGGAGGGGTGACTTGTGTGGCTCGGACCAGGTTCGGTTACCCAGAATCCTTTGCAAACCTCAAAATTTGGCTAAAAAAACACATGTTCCTCACATTTCTGTGGAAGAAAGTTCTGGAATCTGAGAGGAGCCACAAATTTCCTTCCACCTAGCGTTCCCCCACGTCTCCCGATAAAAATGATACCTCACTTGTGTGGGTAGGCCTAGCGTCCGCAACAGGATATGCCCCAAAACACAACGTGGACATGTCACAGAAAACAGAGCTGTTTTTAGCAAAGTGACTACCTGTAGATTTTGGCCTCTAGCTCAACCGCCACCTAGGGAAACCTACCAAACCTGTGCATTTCTGAAAACTAGAGACCTAGGGGGATCCAAGGAGGGGTGACTTGCGGGGCTCGGACCAGGTTCTGTTACCCAGAATCCTTTGCAAACCTCAAAATTTGGCTAAAAAAACACATGTTCCTCACATTTCTGTGGCAGAAAGTTCTGGAATCTGAGAGGAGCCACAAATTTCCTTCCACCCAGCGTTCCCCCACGTCTCCCGATAAAAATGATACCCCACTTGTGTGGGTAGGCCTAGCGCCCGCGACAGGATATGCCCCAAAACACAACGTGGACATATCACAGAAAACAGAGCTGTTTTTAGCAAAGTGACTACCTGTAGATTTTGGCCTCTAGCTCAGCCGCCACCTAGGGAAACCTACCAAACCTATGCATTTCTGAAAACTAGAAACCTAGGGGAATCCAAGGAGGGGTGACTTGTATGGCTCGGACCAGGTTCTGTTACCCAGAATCCTTTGCAAACCTCAAAATTTGGCTAAAAAAACACATGTTCCTCACATTTCTGTGGCAGAAAGTTCTGGAATCTGAGAGGAGCCACAAATTTCCTTCCACCCAGCGTTCCCCCACGTCTCCCGATAAAAATGATACCTCACTTGTGTGGGTAGGCCTAGCGCCCGCGACAGGATATGCCCCAAAACACAACGTGGACATATCACAGAAAACAGAGCTGTTTTTAGCAAAGTGACTACCTGTAGATTTTGGCCTCTAGCTCAGCCGCCACCTAGGGAAACCTACCAAACCTGTGTATTTCTGAAAACTAGAGACCTAGGGGAATCCAAGGAGGGGTGACTTGCGGGGCTCGGACCAGGTTCTGTTACCCAGAATCCTTTGCAAACCTCAAAATTTGGCTAAAAAAACACATGTCCCTCACATTTCTGTGGCAGAAAGTTCTGGAATCTGAGAGGAGCTACAAATTTCCTTCCACCCAGCGTTCCCCCAAGTCTCCCGATAAAAATGATACCTCACTTGCGTGGATAGGCCTAGCGCCGGCGACAGGAAACACCCCAAAGCGCAACGTGGACACATCCTAAATTTTGGAAAAAAACAGAGGTGTTTTTTGCGAAGTGCCTACCTGTAGATTTTGGCCTCTAGCTCAGCCGGCACCTAGGGAAACCTACCAAACCTGTGCATTTCTGAAAACTAGAGACCTTGGGGAATCCAAGGAGGGGTGACTTGCGGGGCTCGGACCAGGTTCTGTTACCCAGAATCCTTTACAAACCTCAAAATTTGGCTAAAAAAACACATGTCCCTCACATTTCTGTGGCAGAAAGTTCTGGAATCTGAGAGGATCTACAAATTTCCTTCCACCCAGCGTTCCCCCAAGTCTCCCGATAAAAATGATACCTCACTTGCGAGGGTAGGCCTTGCGCCGGCGACAGGAAACACCCCAAAGCGCAACGCGGACACATCCTAAATTTTGGAAAAAAACAGAGGTGTTTTTTGCGAAGTGCCTACCTGTAGATTTTGGCCTCTAGCTCAGCCGGCACCTAGGGAAACCTACCAAACCTGTGCATTTCTGAAAACTAGAGACCTAGGGGAATCCAAGGAGGGGTGACTTGCGGGGCTCGGACCAGGTTCTGTTACCCAGAATCCTTTGCAAACCTCAAAATTTGGCTAAAAAAACACATGTCCCTCACATTTCTGTGGCTGAAAGTTCTGGAATCTGAGAGGAGCTACAAATTTCCTTCCACCCAGCGTTCCCCCAAGTCTCCCGATAAAAATAATACCTCACTTGCGTGGGTAGGCCTAGCGCCGGCGACAGGAAACACCCCAAAGCGCAACGTGGACACATCCTAAATTTTGGAAAAAAACAGAGGTGTTTTTTGCGAAGTGCCTACCTGTAGATTTTGGCCTCTAGCTCAGCCGGCACCTAGGGAAACCTACCAAACCTGTGCATTTCTGAAAACTAGAGACCTAGGGGAATCCAAGGAGGGGTGACTTGCGGGGCTCGGACCAGGTTCTGTTACCCAGAATCCTTTGCAAACCTCAAAATTTGGCTAAAAATACACATGTTACTCACATTTCTGTGGCAGAAAGTTCTGGAATCTGAGAGGAGCCACAAATTTCCTTCTACCCAGCGTTCCCCCAAGTCTCCCGATAAAAATGATACATCACTTGTGTGGGTAGGACTAGCGCCCACGAAAGGAAAGGGCCCAAAACACAACGTGGACACATCACATTTTTTTATAAAAAGCAGTGCCTACCTGTGGATTTTGGCCTGTAGCTCAGCCGACACCTGAGGAAACCTAGCAAACCAGTGCATTTTTGAAAACTAGAAACCCAGGGGAATCCAAGATGGGGTGACTTGCGGGGCTCTGACCAGGTTATGTTACCCAGAATCCTTTGCAAACATCAAAATTTGGCCCAAAAAACACTTTTTCCTCTCATTTCGGTGACAGAAAGTTCTGGAATCTGAGAGGAGCCACAAATTTCCTTCCACCCAGCGTTCCCCTAAGTCTCTCGATAAAAATGGTACATCACTTCTGTGGGTAGGCCTAGCGCCCACAAAAGGAAATGGCCCAAAACACAACGTGGACACAACATATTTTTTCACAGAAAACAGAGGTGTTTTTTGCAAGGTGCCTACCTGTGGTGTTTGGCCTGTAGCTCAGCCGGCCCCAGGGGGGGGGGGGCAGAAATGCCCTAAAATAAATTTGCCCCCCCAACCCCCACCCTCCCCCGCCGGGAGCGACCCTTGCCTACGGGGTCGCTCCCCCTGCGTGACATTGGCACCAAAAAACAAATCTCCGGTGCCTAGTGGTTTCTGCCCCCTTGGGGGCAGGTTGACCTAAACTCAGCCAATCTGCCCCCAAGGGGGGCAGAAATGGCCTAAATACAATTTGTCCCCCAGGGGAGCGACTTTTGCCTGATGGGTCGCTCCCCATCTCTAAAAAAAAAAAACAAAGAAAAAAAAGAAAAATTCCCCTGGCGCCTAGAGGTTTCTGCCCCCCCCCCCCCCGGGGGCAGATCAGCCTAATAATAGGCCGATCTGCCCCCCGGGGGGGCAGAAATGGCCTAAAATAAATTTGCCCCCCCCCAACACCCACCCCCCCGGGAGCGACCCTTGCCTACAGGGTCGCTCCCCCTCCGTGACATTGGCGCCAAAAAACAAATCCCCGGTGCCTAGTGGTTTCTGCCCCCTTGGGGGCAGATTGACCTAAAATTGGCCAATCTGCCCCCAGGGGGGCAGAAATGGTCTAAATACAATTTGCCCCCCCAGGGGAGCGACCCTTGCCTGATGGGTCGCTCCCCATCTCTAAAAAAAAAAACACAAAAAAAAAAAACACAAAAAAAAAATTGCCCTGGTGCCTAGAGTGTTCTGCCCCCCCCCCCCCCCCGGGGGCAGTTCAGCCTAATAATAGGCCGATCTGTCCCCCGGGGGGGCAGAAATGGCCTAAAATAAATTTGCCCCCCCAACCCCCACCCCCCCCCGGGAGCGACCCTTGCCTACGGGGTCACTCCCCCTGCGTGACATTGGCGCCAAAAAACAAATCCCCGGTGCCTAGTGGTTTCTGCCCCCTTGGGGGCAGATTGACCTAAAATTGGCCAATCTGCCCCCAGGGGGGCAGAAATGGTCTAAATACAATTTGCCCCCCCAGGGGAGCGACCCTTGCCTGATGGGTCGCTCCCCATCTCTAAAAAAAGAAACAACAAAAAAAAAAAACACAAAAAAAAAATTGCCCTGGTGCCTAGAGTGTTCTGCCCCCCCCCCCGGAAGCAGTTCGGCCTAATAATAGGCCGATCTGTCCCCCGGGGGGGCAGAAATGGCCTAAAATAAATTTGCCCCCCCAACCCCCATCCCCCCCGGGAGCGACCCTTGCCTACGGGGTCGCTCCCCCTGCGTGACATTGGCGCCAAAAAACAAATCCCCGGTGCCTAGTGGTTTCTGCCCCCTTGGGGGCAGATTGACCTAAAATTGGCCAATCTGCCCCCAGGGGGGCAGAAATGGTCTAAATACAATTTGCCCCCCCAGGGGAGCGACCCTTGCCTGATGGGTCGCTCCCCATCTCTAAAAAAAGAAACAACAAAAAAAAAAACACAAAAAAAAATTGCCCTGGCGCCTAGAGTGTTCTGCCCCCCCCCCCCGGGGGCAGTTCGGCCTAATAATAGGCCGATCTGTCCCCCGGGGGGGCAGAAATGGCCTAAAATAAATTTGCCCCCCCAACCCCCACCCCCCGCCCCCCGGGAGCGACCCTTGCCTACGGGGTCGCTCCCCCTGCGTGACATTGGCGCCAAAAAACAAATCCCCGGTGCCTAGTGGTTTCTGCCCCCTTGGGGGCAGATTGACCTAAAATCGGCCAATCTGCCCCCAGGGGGGCAGAAATGGCCTAAATACAATTTGCCCCCCAGGGGAGCGACCCTTGCCTGATGGGTCGCTCCCCATCTCTAAAAAAAAGAAAGAACAAAAAAAAAAAACACAAAAAAAAAATTTGCCCTGGCGCCTAGAGGTTTCTTCCCCCCCTGGGGGCAGATCGGCCTAATAATAGGCCGATCTGCCCCCAGGGGGGGCAGAAATGGCCTAAAATAAATTGCCCTCCCCCCCAGGGAGCGACCCTTGCCTAAGGGGTCCCTCCCTTTGCGTGAAATTCACGCAAAGAAAAAACGCCCTGGTGTCTAGTGGTTTCTACCCCCCTTGGGGGCAGATTGGCCTCATCAAAATAGGCCAATCTGCCCCCAAGGGAGGCAGAAATGGCCAAAATATAATTTTCCCCCAAGGGGAGCGACCCTTGCCTAAGGGGTCGCTCCCCACCAAAAAAAAAAAAATGAAACAAAAAAAAAAAAATGGTCCCTGGTGCCTAGAGGTTTCTGCCCCCCCTGGGGGCAGATCGGCCTAATAGTAGGCCGATCTGCCCCCAGGGGGGGCAGAAAAGGCCTTCCCGAAAATATGCCCCCCCTGGGAGCGACCCTTGCCCAAGGGGTCGCTCCCTTTTGTCAATAACAATAAAAAATAAAAAAAATCCCTGGTGTCTAGTGGTTTCTACCCCCCTTGGGGGCAGATTGGCCTCATCAAAATAGGCCAATCTGCCCCCAAGGGGGGCAGAAATGGCCAAAATATAATTTTCCCCCAAGGGGAGCGACCCTTGCCTAAGGGGTCGCTCCCCACCTCAATAAAAAAAAACAAAAAAAAAAAACAAAAAAAAAAAAAAATGGTCCCTGGTGCCTAGAGGTTTTCAAAACAATGCCCCCCCTGGGGGCGACCCTTGCCCAAGGGGTCGCTCCCTTTTGTCAATTTCAAAGAAAAAAAAAAAAATCCCTGGTGTCTAGTGGGGTTTCAAAAGCCGGATTGCAAGCAATCCGGCTTTTGAAACCCTCGGAGGGACTTCAAAGGGAAGGAAATACTTTTCCTTCCCTTTGAAGCCCCTCCGGGCCTCCCAAGTGATTGAAAAAGAAATGCTTTTGCATTTCTTTTTCAATCGCGCTGGAAGCAGAGCTTCCAGCGCGACTAGGGAGGCCCCTGTGACAAATCAGCGCGCGCTCGCGCGCTGACGTCACGGGGGGGTGGGGGGGGGGGTCGGGTGTGGAAGGGGAAGGGATTCCCCGGTCAGCCCTGACCTAGGGGGGTGGGGGGGCGGCCCTCGGGAGGAGCGCTAGCGCTTCTCCCGAGGGAAGCATTCAGGACGTAATGGTTACGTCCATGGCGCCACACGGGCGCTGCCATGGACGTAACCATTACGTCCGTGGCGGGGAAGGGGTTTAAGAACCTCTCCTAGAACAATCACCACTGTGAACCGGCACAGGAGTGTTATCTTGGGCAGAGTTCCTCCAGGGGAAAAGCACTCATTGAAACCACTTCAAATGTAGGTTTGATGTAACCTCAAATAAATCTGCGCCTTTCTCACTGGAAGTTTCTCGCAGGAATAGTTTCCAATTCAACATCTTAGCAATAACATAGTCTTCCAGGGGTATTGGAGTAACATCCTGACAACCAAAGACCATAATAAAAATGCCACTCCGAAAAGCATGGTTTCTCTTTTTGTAGTGCAACTTAATTACCATAGGGTGGACAGTTGGAAAGGCACTGGTGGGGTCATAGTTACGAAAGCCAAATCCCTTTTTTAAGTTGTGAAGAGAAGGTTCTTTTCTCTTAACCTCCAAGTCCATCTAGAAGAGATCAGCAGTACACAGTGATGGGTCCTTTACATTTCATCACCATTGTTGAAACACAGGTTGGTATGTAGAAACATGCAGATGCCAGTAGATTATGGGAGGGTTTATTGTAAATTGAATGGATACATAAATTATATCACAAGGAGCAGAAGTAAGTAGATGCTCAGCCCTGATCTGTCTGGCTCAACTGCTCTTCAGAGAGCCCTCAAACCCCTAACATTCCATGGCATCATTGAGTAACCTGACAAGAAGGATACCACATCTTCCCACATCACAGGCCTTTGTCTCAGCTCTGGGACTTAGTTTACACCTCATTAAGGAGCTATTCGGCTCCTGCGTTACATATGGAAGCTCACATAAATGGGCTACTAGAGGGTTTAGGCAGGCAAAAGGTGACCTCTTAAGAGAACCGTTTGTAAAATATAATACAAATCCAACTTACCAAGGAATTGAGCTTGCAATAATTATTTTAAAAAGTTGAGCTATTACATTTTCATCTGCTTCGTAGACAGAGGTAACATTATTTCATTTTAATAATAACTCCCAATGTTTTCCTGTGGAAGAGCTAACCCTGCTGCAGTGAAAATGGCTTTAAGGGTCTTGTCACCGTAGAGGCATGTTTTACAATAAACCTTTACATGTACCACTTTTAAATATCATGCACTCTGCCTTAAGGCATTAAGGCTTACTTGGTGGTGAAATATTAATCTTTTAAAGTAGGGTTTAAGCCCATAAACTGTTATTTTGCCAGGTCGCATTTTCAGTTTAAACCTGCACAGCCAGGGTACTGGTGCTGGGTCTGCAGTCAGATTTTGCAATGTCACTTTAGTGTGCAGCAGTCTACTATTTACAGTTATCTTACAGGCCAAGCGCACACTTTGTAACGTCATACCAGGGACCTATTTGTAAGTTGACAAATCCATTTAGGAGTATAGCGAATTTCAAAATGTTTAAACATTTTTAGGGGCCAGAGGACAAACACTGGAGCCTGGTTAGAGGCCCAGTGCACAGTAAAAAAAACAGCATTCATGAAAAAAAAAACTTTCCTCACAATGACTATAGGTTAGAGGCCCAATGCACAGTAAAAAAACAACAGATCACGAAAAAGAGCGATTTTCCTAGAGTGAATATGTCTAATTAAGTAAAAAATGTAGTGTCTTTGATATCATTTGCGTTAGGAACCTTGCAGTACTGGGTGGATTCTAGACAGCAATAACATAATCTGATGGGAGGTGTTAAGGTGTGGTTATACAAGTTTTGATGTAATGTGTGAAGAGTGCGATACTATGTTGCGGAATAAAGTTGGTTTAGGGCTCTGTGGTGCATATTTATGGAAAAGTGGCATATCATTCTTGATGCGCCACTTTTGAAATGCTCCATTGCATCCCCCTAATGACACCATGTGTGCTCTGTATTAATAATTTGATGCACTATGGCAGTCATGTCCACATTAGCATCAGAATTTATGGTGCTAATGTGGCACTTTGCTGAATTAGCACCATAAATTATGTCACTAATGAAGCAAACCAATGGAGGCCTATTGTTTTCAATGGGAACACGATCTTAATGCCTGCCATAGACAGGTGTTAATAATGACCTTAAAAATGGCGCAGTGAAATCTAGTAAATTTCACTGAGCTATTTTTCTGGGCCTCCCAACATGGGAATGACCCCTTGCATACATTATGACTGACGCAGGTATAATGTGGTGCAATGGTTTACAAAGTGGCGCAATGTTTGCATTGCGTCACTTTGGAAATATGGTGCATGGGAAATGCCACCTTAACACCACATATGTGTAAAACAAATGATGCAAATGTGGCGAAAGGTGGCACTAGGGGCATCATTTATATGTCCCTTTGTGTCGCCTATTCATTTGTATGTGAATGCGCTGGGGAAGACAGTACAAAATTCATACCAATAGAGATATATAGAGCTGGGCTACCTTTCCTTTTTTAAACCCTTTGCTCAGCCTTCACAATTTAAAAAAGTCATAACCAATGAAAATCATGAACTACTGAAGACACACTGACAGGATGGGGAAATAAGGGAGTTAAACATATTTTGATACTCATACCACTTGTACATTTGGGAAAACAGGCATTAGTATGCAAATGGTTTTTACACAGTAGCTAATTTCAAGGAAGTTGTATTGAACACCAAGCCAACTATTCTAACCCAGATTTCTGATTTTTCACAAGAAGCAGAGCAGGAACCTTATTTGCTCCACTGTGTGTGCTGCATTGGGCAAGGGAGAATAACAGTGCAAATCTCCTAAGATTGGCCTTTTGCTCCTTTCATCCTCCACAACGGTACCTCAAATAAAGCTGCCTTGCTTGAGACAAAACCTTGCACCATTGTATAGAGGTGAGGGTGAACAGTCTAGCATAGATTTTGTTTTAGAAGCATTCCCTTCCAGTAGAGGTTTATATGCCTATACAAATTCTAAATGACCCCATGCATTGTATGTGTGCTGTACACTTCAGCACACATGCAATGCATGAGTATTTCGAGAGATAAACACAATTCCCTCATTAATGCCTGCTTCAAAGGAACATTATTTGTTGATGCAAGGCTCAGTTTGCCTGTCTTAGTGGATCAAGCTTTGTGTCAAAACTTGTGGATGTTTGCATAGTGAAGCAGCTCAAACCACTTTTTCTACTAAAAAAAGGGCACCTTTCCAGAACTAGATCCCAGGTGTGGCTCCTCCGCTCTGGTGGGGAAGTGTCACCCCTCCACCAGCAGCAGTAGCTGCAAAACCTTTACTTTAAAATAATAAACTTAGGGGCATAGTTAAGAGCCCCTAGTGCCACCAGAGCATCACTTTTAGTGCCACTCTGGTGGCGCTATGCACTGCACCGTATTTATAAGGTGGCGTTAAGCCACATTTTGTGGCTTAAAGCCACCTTGTAAATACGGCCCCTGAACACACAGCACTTTGCGTGGGAGGGGGGTGCAATGGGTGTTGCTGTGGGTGTGCAACACCTATTGCATTTTTGACGCTGCCCCAGATTTATGAGTTTTCATAAACCTGAGGCAGGGTCAAAATTTAACGCCACCCTAGGGGTGGCGCAACGAGAATAATTACTTTCATTTCTCTTTGTTTTTTGCTCTTTCTATGTGTGCTGCATCTTGCGGCACACATAGAAGGAGAAAACCCTCATTGAAGATTGTTTTGTGGAGGAAGGTGTCCCTTCTATGGAAATCATAATACAGCAGACAAGATATCTGTCACGTTTGTGATTGTGTAACCCACACACCGATGTCTAACTCAGGCCTTTAGTGCTTCATTTAGAAGCTATCAGCAATGGCTTTGTGCCAAAAACAACCAAAAACAACCAACCTTATCATAAAGATAGGGCTGGACAGGCCGTTCATTCTACTGAGCAAATACTGTGTGGGCTGAAATCCTAAAAGACCAGTTTGGTAGCCCAGGCCACCTTTCATGCCTTTGTCACTTTCCCCAGCTCCCGAAGGTTAATTGCAGTAGGCATAAGAGGCTTCAAGAGAGAGAGAAAGAGAAAAAGTTAGGGGGAAGGTAGAGGCAAAGCAATCAGAGAGGGAGAAGTGAGGGAGGAGAAAAAGGAGGAGAGAGAGAACAGATGGATTGAAAGAGAGATTTTTCAAGGTGTTGAAGGGAGCGAGGCTGGTTTGAACATTTTCCAGGGCTGCTTTTAGTTCCCCAGTCTGGCTTGTCTCTCTGACCATCACTAGAAGAAATGCATTCATGACACCATGGCCCCATTATGAGTTTGGCAGGTGGCAGAGGCCACACGCCAAACTCGTACCGCCATCAGGCCGCGTCTGCAGCCTGAACACCATCGGCCCTATGAGGAGTTCACTGCAGGGCTGGCAGCCGGAAACAGCATTTACACCCGTCGGCCCTGTGGTGAACAGGGCCTTAACTTTGACGAAATCGAGCTGGCGCCAATGTGGCAGTGCGGAGGGTACAGTAGCACCTGTTGTGCTTTCTACTGTCCGTAATTTGGGCTTTAGAAAGTGCAACAGAGCTGTCCATAGGGCCCCTGGCACCCCCTTTCCGCCAGCCTTTGCATGGCGGGGCTACCGCCATGCAAAGGCTGGTGGAAAGGGGACTTGTAATCCCCAGGGCAGTGCTGTAAGCAGTGCTGCCCAGGCAGATTACAACCGCTGAGACCGCCAGGCTGGCGGCAACCAGGCAGAGCCAACTGTCCAACTGTGGGGCTTTTGCCACAGTTGCAAAATCACGGCCGAACCACTGCTTTGGTGGCAGTCTGACCGCGACCAGGACCCTGTCGGTCATAATTAAGCCCCATGTCTGCTGAGTGTTTATTCTGTCCTGGTGTGCCAAACATAGTCTCAAGGTACCTGGCTTGATCAAATAAATGGCCACTGTATGCTAGGAGAAAACTCCCAGTGCAACAGAACCAATGATTTTGGATTTTACAAAGACCAACCCTTGAATTGTGGGTTTGGATTTTGAAAACGAAAATAAATGCCTTCTGGACCACTGGCAGACCATTTGGCATTGTCAGTTTTCACAGAATGAACACTACCAATGTCAGAATGAGCAATTTCAATAAAACAACCCCTGACAACACTGATGGAAAACCTTACAAGTGACAGATGATTTCACTGAGGCGCTCTGCCACTTGGGAACCTACTATTCAGAGAGTTGATTAGGCCCTAGAAACAAAGAAACTTTGGGGGTCATTTTGACCCCAGCGGTCAGTGGTAATGCGGCAGTGGTACTGCCAAAAGGCTGGCATTACATACCGCCACATTATGACATTGGCAGGTTGGTTGAAGCCAACCCCCCCAATGTACCACTCCGACCGCCATGGCGGTAGCAGCTGCCAGGCTGAGGATAAGAATCTCTAACCCGGCGGCTGCGATTGTCCCGCCTTAGGCATTTTGACCCTGCCTACCGCCATGGAACGCCACGAAGACCATGGCGGTAGGCCCTATAAGTGAGAGGGAATTCCATTCCCTCTCACTGATAGCAGGCCCCCTCCCCCCAAACACTCTCCAGATGCCCTGACCCCCCCTCGATCCACGCTACCCCTTCCAATCCCCCACAGCCCACATACACGCAGACATGCACCACGCATACTCACACTCACTCACACAAGCATACATGCATGCATCCATTCATTCATGCACACATCCTTACCACATTCACACAGACAGGCAGACATGCATTCACACATCCATTCATACACGCATTCTCACACATGCATCGATGCACACAAACAACATTACACATACATTCGCTGTCACGCACACACTCATACATTAATGCACACACCCCCACACACACAACCCCCACGTCCCCTGTTGGAGACCCAACTTACCTATAGCAACGGGGTCTTCTGGCAGGGTACGGGACGGAATGCTGCTACCATCAGGAGCCCACCAGCAGAACACTGCCAGGCCATATTATTTTTCATAATACGGCTGGCAGCGGTCTACTGGCGTGGCGCTGCTGGTGGTAGCAGTGCCACCTTAACGCCATCTGGCAGCATGGCCACAACCGGATTTTCGCCCTTCTTGTGGCAGAAATCCGGCTGTGGTCATTATTTGGTGGATGGCGGTTAGCCGTGGTGATGGTCTTTTGGCAGCCGTCACTGCGGCGGTAGGTGGTACTTACCGCCAAAGTCATAATGTAGTCCTTTGTTTGTTGAGTTACATCCCAGTTAGACTCCAATTAGGTCCACTAAAATCCTTGCTTGCAAATCATAGCCGTGCTGTACTATAGTCAATTTGGACATTTATCCACTCTGACAAATTTTAATTCACCATGCAATAACTGTTTATTTTAGGATCTTATCCATGAATTACATTGGTTGGTTTATTTTATGTTATTCAGACTAGGCAACTGTTTTGTGTTTTGCCACCTATTAATATCAAATAAATACATGTTCTCTGTTTGTTTTTTAGGGTCGAGCACACAAGCGCTCCTGCCTCTGTTGTAATCTCTCTGTGAGCTTTTAACCGCACCCATGTCATGCCCATCGCTTTCGTTGGTTCATGGGCTTGCCTTTTAAAAGTCACTTGATTTCGTTTGTGAAAGGCATGTATACATCATGGCTTTTTGGGTGTTTAGCCCTTCTCGAGCGCACCAGCCAAATACTGATGACATACAAAGCTCCATTTTTTCCACATGGCTTCTGGACTACTTTTTCTTTTTATTTCCTACACAGCGCAATCTTGCATCTTTTTCCTAATAACGCTTTGAAGTTAACTTAGAGCTGTACCAGTGCACCATTTTCCCATTCTATCTATTTTTTAGTTCCTAAATATGATTTAAAGCACTGTAGGGGTTGGTGATGTATTAAAAGAGAGTGAAGGAGAAAGAAAACAGAGCTGTGACTGCACAACTGTGCTTTCTCAGCAGCTTCCTCTCAGTGGCACAGGCATGCAGCTGTTCACAGTCCACGTGCATGTAGTTCCAGCTGCTGTTTGTGCACCATCTGAGTGCCCGTGCTAGAGCCAGGGAATGTACGGGAACTTCTGTGTGACACTCTTGGCTACTCTCAAGCTTGGCCTCATGCCCTTTGGTGATCCGTGCCCTCAGTGATGACGTTGTGAAACCTGAGATGCCAGCTTGGGTACCGCAAAGTGCCCACTTCGAACTATTATTGTGTACAGGTCTGCAACAGCAGTGCTTAATTTGTAAATTAAAAGGTGCCAGTGCCCAAAGCCCTTCCCTGAAACACGCGGCTGCTGCAGTTAAAGGTGCGAGCACAGAGTACTGAGGCAACATAATCCTGAAGCCATCTCCGGCCTCTTAAATCCATTTACAGCCACTCCAGGCCCCTTCAGCTCACTCTTGCAACTTTTTCATCCTGTGTGACGCTTTTCCGTTTTTCTATTCCTCTGTCTTTTCCATATGTGTTGTTTGCTCGCAGTAACTGCTTGAATAAGAAAAATAGTAACTGGTTGAGGCAGAAAAATAAGTGGCGGCCATCAAAAATTAGTGCCGGTGCCCTGCACAGGAAACCACTGACTCAAATTAAGCACTGGCCAGCAGTCCACAGCACATGAATCACAAACCCTTTAGATGTTTTCCAAGGTGTACATGAGCGAGTCCATGTGACTCCCAGTGCCACATGAGAACCCCAGCCATGCCCCAGAGTCTGCAGACATGCTTTGATACAGCGCTTCAGGAGTGCATCAGAGACACCTGCTGCACCCCTGATGTGTCCCAGGCATCTCCCAGTTTTCTCCAGCACAAATCCTTTTCTGTCACATGAGCTAAGCTGGGGTAAAAATGACATGTTCTTGCCAGGAGCGGCTCACGGTGCTAACAGGGGCCGGGCGGCATGCGGGGGAGAGTGAAATTAATAAAAATAATAATAACCTTACCTTCATCATCTCTGCCGTCACTGCCTCCGCCATTACCGCCGTGCTGCTCTTCTAATGCAGGAAGGTTGCAGGCACAGGCTCCCAGGTTGCACTGCGGCCAATCCTGAGGCTGCTCAGAGCAGCGTCAGGATTGGCCGGGACCACCCAGCCAAGGTGCACCCAGGCAGACTGGGAGCCTGTGCAAGCTGGGCTGGAGAGAGCCTACTGAGGATGTATGTTTGGCCAGCTCGAGACAGCCGGCCAAACGTACATGCGCAGAGCCCCACACAGTGCTCACAACAGCCTGTGGCCCTGCCCCTTTTACTAAAAAACAATAATAAACATAGTTTATTATCGTTTTATAGTAAAAGGTTTTCAGCAGCAGCTGCTGGTGGGGGGCAACGCTCCTCTTCCCTAGAGGAGGAGCTGCGCCTGGTTCTTGGTCTCTTTTAAGTTGACATTGAAGTGAATCTTTCAGAGAAAGTTGAAATGCAGCTGGTGTAAATTTCATCAGATCTAGGCATCGCCTATGTTTACTTCACAGTGCTAACTAACCTTTGCTCTTGTCATCCTGAATGTGCACTGCAGTGTAGTCTTTTTAAATAGAGTTTAGCACAGCTAGTGTACTTCTGAAATCCTCAAGGGCACCCCGAATTTTCTCTGGAGGGAACTCTTTCACTTTGTTAAAAACGGACAGCGTTAATCTGATATGTTCAAGTTCTCCCTATTTTATAGCACAGGGAAGTGTTGTTGCAGGAAGGCCTCCTTAATTTGCACCATAATTACATATTTCTTTTCAGGCATCCCCTATTTTGTTTCACAGTAAATACATTTTACTCCAAGCAGTCCTTAATTTACACCAAATTCTAATATTTTACTCCTGCTATCCCTCAATTTGTACCATATTAAAATGTTTTACTCGAGGCATCCCCTAATTTGCTCCATAGTAAAATCGTTTGCTCACGGCATCTCTTCACTTGCACCATATTGAAATATTTAACTCTAGACATCCCCTAAATTGCTCCATACTGAAAGCTTTTCCTTAAGGCATCCTTTAATTTGCACCATATTAAAATATTTTATGCTGGGCATCCCCTAATTTGAACAATATTAAAATATTTTATTCAAGGCATCCTCTAATCTGCTTCATAGCAAAATATTCTACTCCAGACATCACCGAATGTTCTCCCTAATAAAATAAACAACAGCAATAAATGAATAAGATAATAAAATATTTAATCTGGCGTCCCCTTACTGTCATCATGGTAAAATCTCCCACTCCACGCATATCCTACTTTGCATGATAGGAAAATTGTTTACGTCAGACATTTCCTTATTTGCTCCATAGTAAAACTGAGCATGGTAGAGATTGGCTGATGTTTTTCTTCTTTGCTCCAGGTACCCTGTAATTATCTTGCATAGAGGTAACGTCCAAAATACTCCCGTCATCTCCTAATTAGCTCCCGAGTAAAATCTTTTTAGTATAGTGAGAGCTGGTTGGTGTAAATTAATAATTTTACTTGCAGTAGAAGATGGATGGTGTTAATCGAAGATGATCCAAGTGTCATTTGATTGGCCGGGAGAAAAATATATGTTAGCATGTAAAAGCTAGGTCGATACTAAGATGCTCGAGATACCTCATAATTGACTATATCACTGTACCCTTCCTCCATCAGCTAACCTTTGAAAAACCATACTCTGCAACAAATTATTTCCTAGACTCCAGAAGGAGCAAAGTGAAGTTTGTCATGTGCCACAGTGACCTCAAGGCGCATTCAAGTGCCAGGTGTTACTCACACACTGAGCCTTCTGCTCTGGGTTGAGGTTGTCCACTGTTCTGGTGCTGAAAGCTGCATCTACAGTGTTTTCTAGCCCAAGAACTCTTCTCAGCAATGCATAAAGAACATCATTTGAGGACAATCAAGAAGGACCTTTTAAGAGGGAAAGAGGAAGCGTTTTATTTTCTATGGGACTTGTATTAGTGTGGGTAATATTTTAAGAGGGATGAAGTAAAAATTTTTTTTTATTGTAATTGCATTTACATAGTGCTTTCTAACCCTGACCAGGCACAGAAGCACTTTCGGCAGGCAGCACAGTACTCCAGAACCATAGGTCCGTCGTTAATCCAGTGGTTAGTGGCTTTTGTTAGGATTTATTGTGCTCAAGAAACCCATGTCATGTATGTAATTCAGTTTGCTTGTGGCAGAATAAATTAACAAGAGTTGATGTGATCACTGGTGGTGAATACGTGAGTTCATGTAAGTGGCTGGGAGGATGAATTAATGGATGAAAGGATAGTTGGCATTTTTAAGTTGCAGGGATGGGATATGATTTCAAACTAGACTGTAATCTATGAGATGAGGTGATGTGTGGGCAAATTGTCAAAATCCAACAATACAAAGTATTCAGACTGGCATGCAGCTGAGGGTAGGTTACACTCGGAAAGAGTAAGGCATGCAGATGATAGAGGGTAAGGAGAGGGTAATTCGACAACAAAGAAGAAGAGAGAACATGTCCTCGCCTAAATCAAGGTCAGCAACAGTCAGTGCGTAATTTGAGCCATGGTTATCTCCTTAGGATTTTTCTTTACCTCCTTGGCCTTCGACCCTGTTACATGGATAATTGCACGTTTTGATATGTTTGACTGTGAGCGAACTTCTTTTTCATTTTGTGTGTCTCTTTTGCACTTATGCTTATGGCGGCCATAGCTCTTTTGAATTGACTTGCTTATGTCAACTGTTTTACTTTACATTTCCAATTTATGTGGCACGAAAAGTCCAGTTAGGAATTTACAACGCTAATAGCTCTAACACGAGCAAACGCGAGACTCATTGCATTGCAAATGCTTGTTTAATATTAAGTTGACTAGCTTTCAAGCAAGTTTCATATTTATGAGTGTGGTGACTCAGGGCAGCACAGCAAGTCACCCTGCTACGCTGCCCTGCATCACAGGAAAAGGGCAGAAATGCTCCAGATTTATACAATGTGACACTTACCTATCCTTCCCCTCTGTACTGGCACCAAGTTAGGAGCAAGTGCCAATGCAGGCACCCTTGCCGCAGGTGCAATGGTGCCTACGTTGCATGCAGGATTGTTTTTGTGCAAGAAGAAGCACCTTCCTGCACAAATACAATCCTGAGAGGATTTTCCTCTTGCAGCACAGATAGGAAGAGGAAAAAAATGAGGAGAAATAAAGATATTGCTCCTTGTTACGCCTATCCTAGGTAGGTGTAAGATTTTGGTACATTCCCAGGTTTCCAAGTCCTTGTAAATATGGGAATGCATCAAAATCCTTTGGAGCCATTATGGGAACATTACCACAATGTCCAAGGAATGCCTTCCCAGGGCAGAGTAAGACAAAGGAGTGATTTGCACTGTGTTACCGTACTCCATATTTTTTAAGCAATTCAAAGCCACGAAAAGTCGCTTTGCGTGGCTTCAAAAATATGACTTTGTGGTTTGCAAAATGCATTTACAACGTTGTGTGGTGCAAGCATGGCGTAATCCACTCATAAATATGCCCCTTAGTGTTACCTTGGGTGGGCCCTGTCTGGCAGTTTGGGATGGAATATTTCCATGCGAGAAATGGTCAGAGAAGATAAGCATAAGGTGGCCCTCTGTCTGAAGTGAAATTATGGGCAACAACTAGACTGAGCGACTGCCAGCAGCTCAAATTAATTCAAGCCTTCCATCCATCACCTACTTGTTTGTTGCAGTTGATGTCCTAGGTGTGACAAGTATGCCCAGATGTGGGTCACATGCTCACTGTGTCATAAATCAAAAGATGCACCCTACTAACAAGGCCCAAATAGGCTGAAACTGCCCTGGGATTGTCTTCTCTTCCCAAGGGGGGCTTTCCTGGGAGATCGAGATGATCTGTTCCTATAAAGAATAGGATTGGTACTGATTTGTTTAAGGTGATCCTCTATGGTGGGCAAAAAGGATGGACTAGAATACACCCTAAGTGACCACCAGCAACTGAGATTAATTCAAGAATTCCATCACTCACCTTACTGTTTACAATAGTTGATGTCCTGAATGTGACAGGTATGCCCAGATGTAGGTGCCATGATCACTATACCACAAGATGCCCCCCACTAGTATTGAGGCCTTTCCTGCCAGTTCGAGATTGTCTCTTCCCGTGATGAAAAGGGTCAGTTCAAATTTGCAATAGTCAGGACTCTGTCTAGAGTGACATGGAGGGTGAAAAACGATGACTGAAGTGCAGCCAGAGCGATTGCCAGAACTGAGATAAGTTCAAGCCTTGCATCCATCACCTTTTCGTTTGTTTTATTTTTTGCATCGCTCTGTCATCTCTTGCATATTAATGCATTCAGTTTGGTGAGCTATGAAAAGTGAGACAAAGCTACCTCAGATAATCTTTGGAGTGTCTATTTTTAGGTATAATATGCTGTAAAAGCAGTTGCGCCCTGCGGGCATCATGATACTTTGAACAGTTTTTGTGTAATTACTTATGTACTAACACTGCCAGGTGAGAACCATTTAGCAAAAGGGGTAAGAAATGACAAAAGAAGGACAAAATCTTTTGTGAGTGGAACAACGTAACTCTGTAAGGGAATCATTCTCTCTTTCAGCAGGTATAACACAGGTCTAGCTGTGATTTGCGCAGCATGTATAATGGCGTCAGCAGACTGAGAGGTCTACTGCATTCCAAATATGGCTGTCATTTACTAATCTGACGAGCTGAAATGAACCTACTTTCCTTCTCTGTCCTAAGGCCCATGGCACCCTTCCTGAGCCGCAAACTTACTCCAAGTTGGATCAATACTTTGGTAAATTGAAACACGCATAAATGCCATATATTGTGCGTATTTACTTTATTTCTATTGTACTCCCTTCATTTCGGCCACTTGTTAGTTGTGACAAATGTGAACGTCTCTACCAATAAGGAGATACATCTCGACCAGTAAGTTGTTCTGGACTCTTGTTGGAGGCCCGCCTGGTTTGTAGTGGGTACCAAAGGTACTTACACCTTATACCAGGTCCAGTGATCCCTTATTAGTGGAATGTAGTCAGTGTCAAGAAGCCATGCTGTCTACAGGTAGCTGTAGCTGAGCAGCCAAGGCTGAAGTAGGAGACATGCAAAGCTCCTGCAATACCACTATACTGTAGTCACACAGTACTCATAAACATGAAAGAAAATACTCAGTGTTACAAAAATAAAGGTACTTTATTTTAGTGATACAAATGCCAAAAATACCTTAGAGACTATGCTCCCTTAGGAGGTAAGTAATATACACAATATATAGGACCAGATGTATCAAAAAGATTTGCACTCGCTAACGGTGCGAATCGGTAAATTTGGCCGTTTGCGAGTGCAAAACAGTGGTCTGCGATGCATGAAATGCATTCACAGACCACAAATAAGAAATCGCTAAATTTGTGATTTCTTGCGTTGCGACCTGGAAATTGCGACTCGCAATTTGCGATTCGCAATTTCCAGGTCGCAAGGCTATGCTGGAAAAAACCGCAAATTGTGATTTTTTCAAAAATGGCATTTTGCACTTGCAAAATACCATGAAATGCAACCAGGTGGTAACCTGGTGCAAAATTTTAAAATGCAGTAAAACTGCTTTTTTAAATTTAACATGTAAAGCACACACGCCCTTTTGGCATGTGTGTACCTTACATGTTAAAAAAAATAATTTTGGGGTGCAGGAGAGGGGGCCTTAAGCCCCCAGCACCCTGGCCTTTTGCAATTCCAAAATTGCGATTTCTGGTTCAGAAGTCGCAATTTTGGAAATGCAAAAAATTTGCAGCTATGGGCCAATAGGCCCATAGGTGCCAATGGGGCCAGTATTGTAAATTGAGATTCGGTAATAGCATTTGCGATTTTTAAGAAATCGCTATTACCGATTCGCAAATGTGATACATGGCCCTTTGCGAGTCGGTAATAGCGATTTCTTAAAAATCGCTATTACCGAATCGCAATGGGCCGTGATGATACATATGGACCATACACTAGTATCCAAAAACAGGTAAGGAAACAGTTAGAAAACAGTGCAAATAGTGAAAATCACAACAGGTTGCAAAAGGCCTAGGGGGAACACAAACCATATACTAAAATAGTGGAATGCCAAATCCGGTTTCCCCACCTAGACAAGTGTATTGTGTAGAGGGGCACTGGGAGTGTAAGAAAACACCAAAGGTAATTAATAGACCCCACACCAGAGCCCAGGAAAACAGGAGTAAATCACAGTAAGTTTCCTAAAACACACAGTTGTGATAGAAGATTATGCAAGAACTAGAAGAGACTGCAAGACACCAACAATAGATTCCTGGACCTGTGGAACAAGGGGACCAAGTCCAAGAAGCACTGAAGAGTCCAAGGAGACCAGGAGCCCCTGCTAACTCGGATGAAAGTGCAAAAGAAGAACCATCAGTGAGAAGACAAAGTCAGTTATCCACCCAAGAAGACATATGCGGGTTCCTGGTTGTTGCAGAAGATGTCCCACATTGGATGCATGATTGAAGTCTGGTTTGCGTCGCTGGATTCCACCAATAAGCCTTGGCACACACAAAGCTCGTGGTTAGCAGAAAATGGCACTGCACGGGACCGGGAGGGACCTGGTGGCCTCTACCCAGGAGTGGGAGGCAGAGGGGACTCTCAGAGCCCTCAGAAGACCAGGTAGCTCAAACAGGAGTCCCACAGCACAGGGTCAAAGAAGGTGCGAGTGGAGGCCCATGTAGCACAACACAAAGGGATCCCACGCCGCCGGAGAACCACTCAGGAAGCTGTGCGTCACAGGATGGAGTGCTGGGGGCCTAAGCTGTGCTGTGCACAAAGAACTTCTTGGAAGGTCACACGCAAGCCTTGGCAACTGCAAGTCACGCAGTGCATGGAGGTACTGTCTCGTATGGGAAGGCAAGCTCTTACCTCCATCAAAGTTGGACAGCTGGACCTTGGGACTGTTGGGGCCACTTTAGTCCATCACCTGTGTTGCTGCATCCACGCTCGTCATCTGGAGAGGGGACCCACGCCACTGGTCGTCACTGTAGAGAGGTGCCTGCTGAAGTGAGGAAGTGACTCTGTCACTTCACGGGAGATTACTTCGGTTCTTCTGGTGCAGGCTGAAGACAGGCAGTCCTCAGAGGATGCATGACCTGGAAACTGTTGCAGTTGCTAGCAGCAGCAGAAGATACAATGTAGCAGAAGTCATCTTTGGATCTTTGCTGCAGTTTGCTGGGGTATTCAGCTGCGGTTCCGTTGTTAGAAGATGAAGTAAAGGATGCAGAGGATTCCTGCTGGAGTCTTGCAATCCGAAACTGAAGAGACACCCAGAGGAGAAACCCTAAATAGCCCTGAAAGGGGGATGGGTCACCTAACCAGGAAAGCACCTATCAGGGGAGGGCTCTGATGTCACCTGCTGGCACTGGCCACTCAGATTCTCCCTGAGTGCCCCACCACCTTGGAATCCAAGATGGCAACACCCAAGGAGACTCTGTAGGAGCTCTGGGCCCCACCCCTGGTGTGGTGATGGACAGGGGAGTGGTCACTCCCCTTTCCTTTGTCCAGTTTCCTGCCAGAGCAGGGACTAGGGGTCCCTGAACTGGTGTAGACTGGATTATGGAAGGAGTGCACCATCTATGCCCTTCAAAGCATTTCCAGAGGGTCTGGGAGGCTACCCCTCCCATGCCTGTAACACCTATTTCCAAAGGGAGAGGGTGTAACACGCCTCTCCCAAAGGAAATCATTTGTTCTGCCTTCCTGGGCTTGAGCTGCTTAAGCAACCGGAGGGCAGAAACCTGTCTGTGAGGTGGCAGCAACTGAGGCTGTCTGGAAAACCTCGGAAGGCTGGTTTGGCAGTACTGGGGGTCCACTGTGGAGCCCCCACAGTGCATTGGATTGTACAACCAATACTAGAATAAGTATTGTTGTCCAATTCTCAGTTGTTAGACACCTTACATGGGCATATTCAGGGTTACCATAGTGAAGCTAGACATAGGTATTGACCTATGTCCAGTGCACACGTAAAATGGCATCACCGCACTCACGAAGTCTGGGAAAATGGTCCTGGATGTTGTGGGGGCACCTCTGCTAGTGCAAGGGTGCCCTCACACACAGGTTCTGCGCAACCAGCCTTCAGGGTTGGAAGGCCTGACAAATAGGTGACGTATAAGTTACCTGGTGCAGTGTAAATGGCTGTGAGATGGTGCATGCACCATTTTACACAGGCTGCAATGGCAGTCCTCTAGAAGCCTTTGCATGGGCTCCCTTTGGGTGGCAAAAGTAATGCTGCAGCCCACAGGGATCCCCTGGAACCCTAATGACCTGGGTACCTAAGTACCATATACCAGGGACTTATAAGGGGCCACAAGTATGCCAATTTTGGATGAAATATTGGGTTACCAGTATGTAGTAACACATTTGGGAACAGAGAGAGCATAAGCACTAGGATCCTGGTGCACCAGGATGTAAAAGAATATAACAATCATTATGTGGTAGAGGCAAATGAGGACGACCCCGGTGCATACTAGGGTGTACACTGATGTTCTGAATGTACCACTGACAACATTGGCTCCATCCAAGGGGTGTAGCTGCTCGTTGCTGCCCTCAAGGTACACACAAGTACCACTTGGGAGAGAAGTGGTTCTGCAGACTGGTCAATTGATCACCAGATGCAATCTGCCTGTCTAGGTCTCTGCTCCACTGGGATTGGAGTGTGTGCCACACTAAGTGAGGGATATACTCTACCGCGTTATAATTATTTTGGGGTTAAGAAGAGCGAAGGATGGACGCCTCAAAAACGTACCCTAGTAGTAGTATGCACAATAACTGTAGAAAAACAAGTTAACAAGAGAAGGAGAAAATACGGTATGTTAAGCGAAAGGTAATAATCAAGAAGGATGAGCATTCCCGGAGGGAAACGTGCGTTTGTCTTTAATTATCGTCTAGTGCCAAAGAAAGTACTGATACCTTTCTTTTTCCGAATAATTGTGTAATTTTTACCACTCTCTCTCCAATTATTTGGAATTTTCTGCAAACCTTAGCCACGCAATCTAAGTAACTATACAGTGTCTATTAGTGTTGATACACACAAATATGTTATTAAATCTATGTATAAAACTGCTTCCAGAAATAAAAAGTAGAAGGGTATTTTAATGTCATTCCCCTCAAACTATCTGGGTTAGTTATGCGTTTTTCTCAGAGGCTTTGCTGCAGCATGATATATTTAGAACTTAATTAATATGCATAAAATGCATGAAGGATTAGCATACTCTCTTTTCTAGTGAAGGTGGTTTTAACTTGCTCATTAAAAAGGTAATAAATATAATTCAAATCAATTTAAATATAATTTTATATAATACAATTAACTACGATTCCAAAAGAGATAATTAATGTAGTCTAAAACAAATATAAGGCACACTTTTTTATGTTTCCTGCAGGTAATTAGAAGAATAATGCGCATTTTGCTTTGTGACATGGTAGTACAGTGGAACAACTAATTGAGCGAAAATATCCCGATATAAGGAAACACAGAGGTCAAGGTTCCATAAGCGCTCCTTTTGAGGGATGCTGGGAAATGCTGGGACACAGGTGGTATGTTAAGTGAGTGTATTGGTACTTTGCACTGAAACTTTCATCAAAGCAGAAGGCCAGAATCCAGCACTATTGATTACGTGATTCACCTCCCTCATTACGGGCTCGCCAGCTGTTTCAGTTGACAAGCCCATGGGAATGAACATTTTCTTTGTAAACAGGTGCTTGTCTCATTCTCATAAAACAAAAAGCAAAATTAATGTGTGCCTCTTTATAACTGTGAAAATTGGGTCCAAAATAGGAGGTAGCTAATGAACTAGATTGGAAATCGTTTTGTTGAAAATGAGTACGAATACCTGAAACAAAAGTTAGGTCTCATAGGTAGTGATTTATCGTACTTTTTCGCATGTGGTTCACCCTCTTTTTTTAAGTCTAAAAATAAAGCTCTACATAGAGACAGACAACAACAATCCAAGCAAAAGCCGTATGTTGAAAATTCAACGCCAGCTGCTTTCACAAAAGACCTTAGTATGGGTCTTGTGGAAACAGACATTTAGTAAGCACCCATTTATATTAAGAAAAAATGCAAATTAGTCTACCGGTATCATTCCAAACTACAAAACACGACAGAATGACTCCCATGATCCATTGTGTTTTGTGCGATTATCACTGAATAGAAAGTGCCACAGCAATGTGACTATTAGACGTGTCACCCTACTGACACAATGTTCTAAAAAATTAAAAAATACAAGCACATAACCAGTGAAAAATGTTTAGTTGAGAAGTTCAACCCAATTAAAACAATCAATGGCAGAGTCGATAGGTCTAGCTTTAATATGCTCGTACAATCAGACATCATTAGTATTTGCAATTGTTGACATGAATTAGCAGATTAAAGACAGACATGTTAGGTTTGCCAAAGCTTGTTGTAGTTTGTTTGTAAGAAACCCCACTGCTGAATTTACAGATATTGAAAAAAGCCTCCCTTGTGTGGGTGTCTCAGGTGCCTGCAACAGGAAACCGCTAGAAAACGTGTAGAGATTGAGGGGGTAGCACAGTGAGTTGATAGACACAATTTTTTCTTTTATCCATTTTTAGGCTGAGTCTGCTTTGGGGACCCACACAAGTGAGGTATCATTTTACTTGGGAGACTGAGGGAAACGCTGGGTGGTATGAAATCTGTGCCGGCATGGGGATCCTACAAAGAAAAGTAAGGAAAATATGCTTTTTAAGCACAATTTGAGGTTTGCAAAGGAGTCTGGGTAAAAAACTGTTGGGGATGCATGCAAGACACAACTCCCTGGACTCCTCCGGGTGTCTAGTTTTAAAAAATGTCTGGGTTTGGTAGGTTTCCCTAGATGAAAGCCACACCCAGGACCAAAAACGCAGACGACCACTGCCCCTGAAAAAGAGGCAGTTTTGTAATAGATCATTTTGATGTATCCACATCCTTCTGTGATGTTCCAAACACAAAAATTGTGAAAAGAAACACCCTTCGGTTATGTTATAAAGACCCCTCACCCACAAACCAAGTTGGTGGCATCCTTCATCATCGGGGTCCCATCCGAGACACCTAGGCCCATATTTATACTTTTTTTAGAGCCGTATTTGTGTCATTTTTTGACGCAAAAGCGTCTCAAACTTGCAAAATACAATTGCGCTAAAAAGTATAAATATGGGCCCTAGCATGTCATGGTTATGCTGCGATGCCTGATTAGAGTGGAGCAGGTTTTGTCATTTTTACCACACATACTGGTTGAATTTGGCACAAGGGTGAGTGATGGTTCAGTAGATCAAATTTAATTACCAAGAGATTTCACAAAAATGAAATGCACTGTTAATAACTGAAATACCAAAAAACTGAACCAATGACTCAGGTCGTGAGCTGTAAAGCCGCGTCAAGACACCAACCGTTTTACAGCCCATTCACACACCTTTCATACATGACATGCACAAGACCATTCACGCCTCCAGCAGCAGACCCAGCACATTACAACACTTGCATCAACAGAGAGCGCCATTCAAGGGCCCATCACTTTTACACACCCACATGACTGATACAGCAAGCATAGCACTGATGAGAGTGTGTGGACTGGCGTTTGGCTGGCATTGTGTTGCAGTAGCCAACATCAAGTCGCTATTTACACCACCAGCTAAGCACCACTGCACGCACACCGCCAGCCAAGCACCACTCCATGCACAACGCCAGCCAAGCACCACTCCATGCACACCACCAGCCAAGCGCCTATCCACACCACCATCATTTTTCTTTAAACAACAAAGAACCACTAACTAATTAGAAATTCATAATAAACTATAAACACAAAAGCTCTAACTAAATACATGACAGAAATGTCAACTGTGAAACTGAACATATGAAAATATAAAACAGGCACGGTATTCCCAGTAATTCTTCTGGGTGTGGTAACTCATGAAACAGCCAGGCACACACAGCCCAGGCTTTGAAGGACAGACTGGACAGTACATCTGGCTCTCCCTCTGGATACCTCTTCTGGCACAAACTCTACATTTGTTAGTGGGCAAGTCTTTTTGGGGAGTGGTAGGAATGTGATCAGGAAAGTAGCAATCTTTCATTCTAACAACATCCTCCACTACTGCTTCTCTAGGAACTCTTACTTGTTCCACCAAATAAGGTTCTCTATCACTGACACCTGAAATTTAACAAATTTCATCCTTGACTCAGGGCAACAATCCTTGAACACAATAAAAGCATTAAAAGTTACCAAATGAAACTGATGGATGGCCAACTTTTTATACAACACGTAAGACTTACGAAGAGCAGTGTAAGGTTCCAACCTCCTGATCTACTCTATCAACACCACTCATGTGCTTATTGTAGTCCAAAATACACGCAGGTTTGCGCATTTCTGCAACCTGACCCAAACAGTCACAGGGGAAGAACTCTCATCATGGATGTAGTTAGCATGTACACATCTCTCCTGTCTGCAATTTGCAGAGCTAGCAGCTCATTCGTATGCAATGCACTGCACTGTCCCCTCTCAAGTTTTTTACAGACAAGCTCACTAGGATAGCCTTTCCGGTTAGACTGGATTGTGCCACGAGCAACAGTGTTCACTCTGAACAATTCCTTGAACAACTGCACCCTAGTGTAAAAGCTATCTACATACAAATGGTGACCTTTGTTAAAAAGTCATCTACCAAGTTCCCACACAATTTTCTCACTAACTCCAAAAGTGGGCGCACAACCGGGGAGGGGTCAATATTGGAAACCCTACCCGGTGTACACCCAGAAATTATAAACCTATCCTGTACTACTTTAAGAAGAGCATATACAATTTAATTCCATACCATGCCCTCATGTTAGGAGTTTCGGGCCAGATGTAGGAAGGTCCGGATTTGCAATCCGGAAATTGCGAGTCGGTGCGACTCGCAATTTCCGAATCGCAAATCCGGATGCAGTACGGTGTCTCAGACACCGACTGTGACTCGCTATGGGGTCGCAGAGACCCACCTCTTTAATATTCATGAGGTGGGTCGCATTTTGCGACCCCATAGCGAGTCCCTGCACTCACAAGGATGGTGGCCTGCTGAAGTCAGCAGACCTCCATGTCTGTGACTGCTTTTTAAATAAAGCAGTTTTTTTTTTCATTTTGCAGCCCGTTTTCCTTAAAGGAAAACGAGTTGCAAAATGAAAAAAATAATGAAATCATTTGGTTTCGTTTTTTTCAGAGTAGGCAGTGGTCCATAGGACCACTGCCTGCTCTGAAAAATATTTTTGTCGACATTGACAAAGGGGAAGGGGTCCCATGGGGACCCCTTCCCTTTTGCGAATGAGTTACCACCAGTGTGACACTGGTGGTAACTGCGAGTTGCTTTGCGACCGCATTCGCGGTCACAAAGCAAGTCAGAATTTCGATGCGAGTCGCAAATAGGAAAGGAAAACCCCTTCCTATTTGCGAGTCGCATTCACAAATTGCGAGTCGGTACCGACTCACAATTTGTGAATGTGCATCGTGGGAGGCCGTTTGCATGGCGCAAACTGCGATTTTTGCAGTTTGCGACATGCAAACGGCTTGCTGCATCTGGCCCATACTGCCTAAAAACCACACAACCCTTGAACAGGACCAAAAACTCAACCACAGCTATTTGTTTCCTTGGAACATAGACCTCTGAAAACCAATCTACAAAATGATCAAGGACAGGCCTAATCTTAAAAAGACAGTCACAATCAGGGTGATCTCGTGGCAAGGCTAAAGCATAGTCAATAAAATGCAGCAGTTGAAGAAGTAGCAAAAACCGATTATGACTCATGGTTGCAGGAAATATAGTCATTGCCATCAAGGGACTAGTAGACCAATAAGAAGTCAGCGATGGCTTCTTTATCAACCCCATTTAAAAAGTCAAACCCAGGAACGCTTTCAACTCTTCTGAATTAGTGGGAATCCACTGGTTAGCTATAGACAGAGGCCTAAGTCTGGCAGCATCAACCCTCAAATACTGCTCCGCATACAAATTAGTCTGCTCAACAATCTCTTCCAAAAATACTTCGTCCACAAACAACTGAAAGAAATTGGCAGGCAAAATGTTTTCTGTATTCACTCTACATCTTGGGAGACCAGTAAAGGCAGGCAACTGTGGCCGCTCCATGTTTGGGGCAACCCAGGTGTCAGGTCATCCAATGGGAATCCTTTCAGCCCCAGGCTGCACACATCAGTGTCCTCCTCTAAAACAGGCCCTTTATCTGCACTGAGGGTGGCTTCCTCATCAGAAAATTCCTCTTGGACAGAAAACTCATTGGCAGAATCTCTCACTTCCTCCTCTTCCTCAGATGCAGAGTCAGACTCATAATCATGGTCAGAAGACGATTCAAAAAGCATGTCAACAACCTGCTGCGCAGTCATTCTGCAGCTAGCCATGATCCTTTCTAAGAAGTGTAACTTGACAAATGCACCAACAACAACCAACACTGTCTAAAATAAGTAATAAACAAAGTGTGGCTTGATCACATAAAGTTACGTACTCAAAAACTATACCACACACTTGCCTGAAAAAGCTAGACTCACCAGCAACTACTCTGCACAGACAAAGCAATCACCAATGATATACCACTAAAAATAAAAAAGAAAAGCAAATTAGACATAAGACAACACAAATATCATTGTGCATAATTCTAAGAACAATTTCACACACAATCCTGCATTTAGTAAACCACCTACAAACATGTCATTCATGCATGGCAACAATGCTCCTTTGGAGTAAATTGTTTTTACTTACCTAAAAGATTCAACTATGCAAACTGCAGGTCAACCAATGCCAAATGCAAGGAGCCACAATAAAGGAAGCAAAAGCATTGACCTAGAACAAAAAGGAGAAATAAAATGTTATATTCACAGCAAATACTTTGTCAGTTGACAAACTCCCCGCAACCAAGCATTTCAAATTTTTTCCTGGTGCCTAAGTGGATTCTGCCCCATCTCAGGGGCAGGTGGGCCTAAAATATAGGCCAATCTGTCCAACAGTTCAGTGTCTGCTTTGGGGAGCAACTCTTGCAAAAGGGGGCACCCTCAACACAAAAAAAAAGAAAAAAAATCCCTGGCGTCTTGGTGGCTTCTGCACCTCCTTGGGCAGAAGGGCCTAAAAGAAATAGGCCTATATGCCCCAAGTGGGGCAGAAATTGACATCAGTCTTATAACCCTTTTGGGAGGGACGACTCTGGCACAAGAGGTGCCCCGAAAAAACAAAAAACACAACACAAACACAACAATCCCTGAAGCCTAGTGGGTTTTGACCCCCCTGGGGGCCATATTGGCCGAAAACACGGCCGATCAGCCCTGGGGGCGCAAAAAATACCAAATAAATTATGTCCCCAGGGCAGCGAACCTTCCATTAGAAGTTACTGCCCTAAAATATAAAAAATAAAGTGATCCCTGGTGTCAGTGGGTTTCGTCCCTCCCCGGGGATGAGATTGCCCAAAAAAACAGCCAATCTGGCCCCTAGGGTGGTCGAAACACGGATACATTATTGCCCCCAGGGGAGTGACCCTGGCATAAGGAGTCGCTCCCCAAAATATACACATAAACAATCCCTGGGGTCTAGTGGGTAGATTTCTGCTCCACGATCGCAAAACTCGTCCCCAATCGTGGAGCAGGAATCCACTCAAAACAGGCACAGGGGGAAAGGAAAAACTCTTTCCTTTCCTCCTGTGTCTGTTTCCTCCACCAACCCCTGTTCCCCCCCAGGAGAAGGACTCACCTATTTTGTGTGTTGTCCGATGGACGCGCGGAAGCAAAATGCTTCCAGCGCGTCCCGGCAGCATCCGATGATGTTGGCGCGACATGAGCATGCTGATGTCATCAGATTAACGAGGGGGGTTCGGGGTGGAGAGGAAGCGATTCCCCTTCCACCCCAGATTGGAGGGTGTGGGTGGGAGGCCCACGGAGGAACAGCGCTCCCCCTGTGGGCCAAGTGCAGGACGAGCTGGTCTTGGGAACAAGGCCACCTCGCCCCAGGCACTCAGATGGTTAAAACAGGTTTAAGGAAATGTCATAAATGACAAGATCAGTTGTACATATTGGTTTTCTTGTATTTTGTTGTGGTGGTGATGTGTTCTATTATTTTTTTGTGCTGCTGTGTTTTCATATTGTGTTACCACAATGTTATACTGTTACTTATTATTGTGGTTTCAATGTTGAGTTCTGTGTTGCCTACTTTGTTGTGAGCACCCTGTTATGATTTAATCACATTATGTTGCCTTTCATATGGTATTGTGTTGTGTTTTATTGTTTATTTCAGATATCACAACACATGGTGCTACATTTCCACCCAAAAAAGCTGGTCTGTAAAGTTCCTCCAAAAACAACCACTTAACAATGTTCATGATGGTAAAATCGTGCTGCTCAAGCTCTTCAATTATTTAAGAAGCAGGTCAACCAAAACTATGTCAGAGACTGTGTGTTAAATTAGCAATTGCTGTGCTCACTTTATGTGATCAGGCCCCTTTCTTGATACTTTCACCATGATGTGGGAGACTTTATTCTAAAGTCTGCTAGGTTTAGAATAATGTTTACAGGAATGCCCTCTGGTATTGTGCTACTTCTGGATCACTGGCAGAATATTGAAACCCAAAAATATTGTGTGGCAGAATATCATGTGAAAAATATTGAGGAGCAGAATATCAAACACACAAGAGCAAATTGGTAAGTATATATATATATATATATATATATATATATATATATATATATATATATTAAATACCAAGTGGCGGTCCCCATAGGTAGTTATGGGAAGGACTACGTTTCTGTAGAGAAAGCGTTTCTTTTACTTGCCTATATCTTTGGCACTGCTTAACAAATCTTCACAAAACTTTCCCAAGAAATTGCCAGTTCTGTCAGCTGCTGCCTGGAAAGTTTTGGGGTGATTAGTCCAAGGGGGGCCGAGAAAACTTGTTTTTCCCCATTCATTTTTCCATAGGAATTTTGAGCAGTGATAGGCAAAAACTACTGAATGGAATTACACCAAATTTGTCAGGAAGGTAGGTCCTGGTCCAGAAAGAGTGTTTTTTTTTGTTTTAGTGTATTTCCGTTCAGTAGCTTTTGCGAAATTAAGGGCAAAACTAGTTTGTATATCTAGGGACACAAAGAATTTGTGACCACTAATGATCTTGTGCTGAGATCTGATTGGCCGATAACACTTCAACAACAGAAGCTGTTGAAGTGTTGTCAGCCATCTTGGGACTCGCCTTCAGCCGAGCCCCACAAAAAGTGAAAAAAAAAGAAAAGAGGCCAGGGTAGGACACTCTAACCCCTTATCTCTGGAGGTGGCATCCCAAAGGGACCCCCCCCCCCCCCCAGGACTAAAAGGCATTTTTTTTTGTTGATTTTATGAGCGGAGATACAGTGGCTCTGTGAATCTGCTTGTGAAATCACAAAAAAATGAAGCCTGGGCTCCTGTGCTTTTTTACTCTAATGCCCCAGGGTGGGCCAAGTCAGCTGCCTCAGGGACCACCACCTCCCCAGGGCATTATTGTAATATGTGGGAGGGGGCTCCTGGCCCCCTCCGGCTGCTTTGGGGCCCAACACCTCACCAGGACAATCCTGTAATTAAAGCGGGGGCCCCGTGGCTCCACTGCTGCCCCAGAGACCACCACCTCTCGGGCAAAATTGCAATTAAAGCAGTGGGCTCTGTGACCACCCCACTGCCCCGGGAACCACCACCCGGGTGTAAGGATGGCTGCATTGAGGGAATGATTGTTTTTGTGCAGAAAGGGACACCTTCCTCCACAAAAACAATCTTCAATGGAGATTTGCTCCCTCTATGTGTGCTGCAAGAAAGAGCAACAAATGAGGAGAAATGAAAGCATTTCTCCTCATTGTGCCACTCTAATGCCACCCCTGAGGTGTTGTTAGATTTTGATCTTGCCTCAGGTTTATGAAAACTCGTAAATCTGGGGCAGCATCATAATGCAATGGGTGTTTCTGTGGCATGCCCACAGCAACACCCATTGCACTCCCCTTCCACTCAAAGTTCTGCGTGTGAAGGGGTCATATTTACAAGGTTTCTTTAAGCCACAAAAAGTGTCTTTACGCCACCTTGTAAATAGAGTGCAGTGCATAGAGCCACTGGAGCATCAATGTGGTGCTTGGGGGTATTAGATATGCCCCAATGTGTTTTATTATGTGCATTATGATTAGTTTTATGAGTCTCGCGGACAGTTACCAGTGGCAATATTCCAGACTTAAAATAAATCACTCTTTTCACTCACTTCAGTCCCTCAAAATCTTTTTGTTGGGGTAGTGACACTTTCCAGAGCAAGACATATGAAACACTATCAAAGATCAGTCTGCCCAATCAACCTCAGTAGAACCATCTCTTCTTGAACCTGCAACCATCTTCCTTCTGATAACATAGAAGTTGCCCTGCTAAACCTCACCCATGACTGCCATCTTCCAGACAGTGCCCTTCATGCTAGAGCACTCATGGAATCTGATTCTGGTCATCCTCAATATTAGTATCTTGCCATAAGGATATAACATCTTCCACCTCAAAAAACAGTATAAAAACAGGTGGGTGAATACCTAAAATGAAAACTGATTAACTGATGCACTCACCCTCAATCCAATGCCGTACTCTGAGAATTACAAACACAATTCCTAAACCAATGATCCTAAAACTCTTGTACCAACCTCATGGTAGCAAAAGGAGATTTTCTCAGAATACTTTAACTGCTCCTATGTTGGTTATATGATTTGGGTGGTTATGCTAAGGTATGATGTTTTTTAAAGGTCTCATGTAATTATGCAGTGGAAATGAAATGAAAACAGATTACCTGATGCACTCATCCTCAATCCAAAGACTCGCTTTGACAATTGCAAACCAGTTTCAAAACCACCAATCTTAAAACCCTTGTGCTTATCACATGGTAGCAAAAGGAGATTTATTGAAGATATCCTTGATTGTAACTTGGATCAACTCACCTTTTACTGTGATTAGATGTTCTTTGAATACTTTTCCCACTACTATGATGATTTCATGATTTAGATGGTTATGTTAAGGTATGCTGTTTTTCAAAGACCCATGCAGTGGAAATGGCCAGTGGTGTACATCAGGTTTTTTCAGTTGTAGCTATCAAGTCACTGTTTCCAGGATCACTTCTGCCATTGGTCTATTGAATACGTTTTTCCCTTTGCCTGCTTTAGGAATGTGGTAACATCTTAAAAGGGGCAATAACCCAGCTTCTAGACCACTACTATTATTGTTTATATCTGTGTCCAAGGAAGCTTTTAGATATTAAAGTGGTGTAAGTGTGTGAGATGGGAGCTCAAATTCCAGGAACACTTTTAGTGTTGGGTTCATGTTTGACACAGTGTGCATTTGATTATTTCCTCTTACAGTGTTATGATTTTCCTGGGAGGCAGGAGCTGAACCTCTAGGACCACTGGTGTGGCTGGCTGTGGGACAGTTCTTATACAGAAGTAAAGTGTTAAGTTTGGGCTGGCTGAACCTCAACTTCCAGGAGCAACTATTACTATTAGTTTTGTGCCTGAGGGAACCTCTGTTTACTTGGTTTAGTTAATAGTGTGGGTCTGCCATAGGCACAGGGACTTCAGGTTACTCACCCAATTAGAATAAAAAATAACACAATGAGACCCAAAAGAGGTGAAAACTACTGAGAATGTGGGATGAGTAATACAGGAGAAGTCACAGCTACAGAGGCAGATAGTTTGCTGTTTCAGGTCTGTTGAGGAGCCTAAGAGAGCCACTCTTAGAAAAGAACTGAAGAGGAGAATAGGAGATATGCTGTAAGTGGTTCTCCCAGGAGTGAGAAAGCAGGAGCATATAGTAACAGAATGTTGTATAGTGAACATGAGCTAAGAAGTCTAAGGAGGAGTGACAAGGATACCCTACAAAAAGACAGGAAATTATCTCAATAGGGTCAGTAAGAAGCAGGCAGGGGGTGAATGGTAGAACCCAGGGATGTAGGCATTGGCAGGAAGGTAAAGCTGTACAATGATGGTTTAGAGTAATAGGAGGCTATGGTGAGTGAAATCTGGGAAGGACAAGGTTTTTAAGAGGATGAGAGGCAGGGATTCTGGCAGTTGGCCAACGCTGGTAATATATCACTACATTACTACTCAAACAATTGGGAGTCACAGCATCATAATCACTGCATCTGAAATCATTTCATCAGGGATACAATTACATTACAAAGGTCATTAGGTAAATAATTAACATTTGATATGTGTTTGTGTGTGTATATTTGTGTATCTATATGGACATGTGTATATGCACATAGAAAAACCAAGGAGCTAGAAAAATCATTGGAAAAATACAAAGAGACTGTGGAAGTAAAAAAAATGTTTTGAGGAATTTGAAAATAAATTGGATAAGCCTGAAAAGAAGTCCAAACCGAAAAAGTTGAAGAAGTACAATAGAGACAAGACTGACTACATCATAGGAAGGGTCTATATATGTGCTAGATGATTTGATGCAATGTACAGCAGACAAGTCCAAGTTAAGTTGGAAGTGCCATCCAGTGCGAAAAGCTCTAAGGTGAGTTTGGGGGGCAAGGGACCATCAATGGCACAAACCAAGCTGCACTTTTCAGGAGAAATGAGATTGCTGCAGATGCCAACTTGCAGAAAGGGCAGGGGAATGACAAAATAAGGAACCAGATCAATCAAAGAGAAAAAGGCAGAGTAGGAAGAGGTGTCAGGGGTGCTAAAAAAAAAAAAATCAGGTTTGAACATCAAACTTGTAATCAATCTATCCTCAAATATCCTGAACCTCAAACACAAGAATCCTTAAAATAAAGGATTGACATTTTATCCAAGTGCAGGAATGGACTTGGCAACAGCAAGGATTGGTTTATACAATTATTGAGGGAACTAAAATTAAAGAAATATTTTGCAAATAAGCCTGTTGGAAGTAAAAGCTCAGGAGGGCCCCAGCCAATTTATGTAATTTGGAACAGGAACCAAGTACAATTCCTATTTTGAATAAAAAAAGGTCTATCTGGTTGGCAATTTTGTACAGAAATGGAAGTGGAAACAGACAGATCAGTGGCAAGCGGATACAAATCAGAATCCCCATTCTGCTCACAGTAACCACCAGGCAATAAGGTGGATTTGTTTCCATAATTGATGGCGGAGGTCCTCGTGATATAATGAAAAAGGAGATGGCAAATTGAATAATATGATGAGAGGTGATTGGTGGGCATTGAAAGATCTAGAGGGGGACAATAGTATTGTGATGAAAACATCTGACAAAGGGGAAAATACAGTTGTAATGGGCCATAGTAGATACTGTCAAGAAATAAAGAGACAATTATTGGTTCAAGTTACCTATGAGAGATGAAAAGAAGTTCCCACAAAATAAATTATGAGGGAATTTCATGAAAGACTAAATATATGGCAGGAAAGGGGCTTGCTGGAATACGAAGAGTTGGAGTATTTGAAAAAGAGATATTCTATAACATCTACCATGTATTTTTTACCAAAAATAATCCCCTGGGACATCCAATAGTCAGCTCCAGTGACTCCTTACCGGAGAATGCATTAAGGTTTATAGATATTTTCCTGTTTCCCTGAATAGCGCCCTTCCATCTTACATTAGAGATTGCATGGATTTCTTGAACTGAATTAATGGTATACCATGGAAAAAGGAATATATAATGGATGTGGATGTGGATGTTGTGGTACTATATACCTCAATAAATCAAGAGGATAGTCTAGAAGCCTGTGCATACTTCCTATGCATTAGATCATTGAGTTTATTGGAACACACATATGCTGCTGGAAATGATGTTTTTTCCCACAAACAACATCTTTATTTTCTAGGGAGAATTTTATATTCAGAAGAAAGAGATAGCCATGGGAATGTCTTTTGCTCCAACGTATGCTAACCTTAAACTGGGGCACTGGGAGGCTGAATGTGTGTGGACAGAAGAGAATGCTGAGGTCCTCAGTAAGGCCATCTTAAGGGTCTGCTTTATAGATGATCTATTCCTAATCTGGGAGAGTGAGCAGGATTAATTGGAGGTATTTCTAAATTTCCTAAAATATAATCCACTTGGGTTGTAATTTACATTTTTGAAAAAAGCTAAGAAAAAATAACCTTTTTGGATATAGAGATTTATGTTCACCGTGAAAAGGCCTGCACAAGATTATGTTGTAAACCCACTAGTTGCAACATGATCTTATTTGCAAATAGCTCACATCTAAAAGCACTTAAGTGGAGCATGTCTTATGGAGAATTTCTAAGGGCCAGGAGAAATTGTTCGGAGCTGAATGACTTCAAGATACAGGGTGATGAGATGTTCTCAGGATTTATTAGATGAGAATACCTGGTATCCGTATAAGAAGATGCTATGAAGAGAGCAATGGAAATAATAGAGAGGACCTATTGGTCTCAAAAAGTGAGAGAGGGGAAAGGATCAGGAAAACATCATTAGATATATCATGGACGATAACCCCTCAGACAAGGAAATCAGAACAGCTGTCAGAAAAAATGGAAGTGTTATAAGAAAAGATGATGAGCTAAGAGATTGAATTACAGAGCATCCAAAAATAACAGACAGAAAAACACTATCCTCAAATGATCTGCTATTTAGAAGCTACAAATGTGTACAGAAAAGTGGAAAGAAGAACTGGCTTCAAAGTAAGGGCTTTTTCAAGTGCTCCAAATGCAAGGCCAGCCGGTATAGCAAGAATATGTCAGATATTAAATGCCTTGATGGGTCCATAAGGACAATTAGAGCACGGATATCATGTGAAACATCATGCGTAATATATTCTCTGAAGTGTGGCAAAAAGTACAAAGGAAGTACTGTAAACAAACTGAAACTACGTATTTTGCAAAATCAAAGCACAACAACAAATAAAGATTATTCCTGTGTGATTGCAAAACATATTTGGGAACATCACGCTGGGGAACATAACAACTTACGTTATTATGTGATCCATTATGGGAGGGCTATTATAAGAGGGGGCAATTGTGAATTGACTCGAGGACAATCAAAGTAAAGGTGGATAACAACAATTGGAACAGAAATACCTTGGGGTCTGAACACGTACTCTGAACTTTATGTACATCTTTTAATGTATTCCCCCTCTCTTTTTCTTCCTTTTCCTCTTTTTTCTTCTCTTTCTTTTTTCTTCTTTTTTTCTTTTTCTATGACTTTTCACCTTTTTGGGGGGGCTGTTATTTTTGATATATTGATATTATGGACTTGATACTTTTGGACTTGATACTTTGGAACTTGGGGTGTGGTATGCAACAAGATAAATCTACATTGTGTTCTTTTTTTTATCCTCTCCTGCTGCCTTTTTTCTTCTTTTTTCTTCCCCCCTCCCTCCAATTCCCCTGTAAACTGAAATACTGGTGCTAGAATAAGATCATGACCAGGGGTGTGTATGGAGGGCTATATGGGATTTCTGTGATTTGGTATCTCCATTATTTAATAATGAAATGAGTACTGGGCTAATCGGTTGAGGTTAATTTTTTGGAATACATTTTTGGACTAAGACCCTTTGGTTTGGAAGTATTCTTCTAGAACACAAACTATATAGTGGAAGACCTGTATCAGTTAGGTGGGGATTAATATAATACATTACATGGGATTTTGTCAGAGTCACCAGATCCTCGGGGTCTGTGCACGTTCCCAACACTTCCACCACAAGACAGCTCCAATACTCTGATTAGATTTATCACAGAGTCTAAGAGAATCCAAGTGGGGAAAAGGGTATTAGGACGGGAACAGCTGGGAAGGAGACCTGTAGGAAGCAAAAGGTTAAAACACAACATCAAAATTACATCTCATGAAATCAGTACCATGTTACAACTCTAAGCTTCGTCTTTTCCGAAAAAACATGAACAACCCTAGAATAGTCCTAAAACTGACTAGGCTTTAGATGACCGAATGCCTGAGGAGGAAACAGGAAACGTTAATTAGGACTTTCAGATTCGAGTACTTTCTTTAGCATGAGAATCAGGAAACACTCTGAGCAATTTCTAAACAACCATATGAATCTCCTTTTAAGAATATATATCAGGAACACACAGCATTACATCTAGATCTCTGGTATTGTTGTGTTCATCTCAGAAAAAACATTGGGAAGTTAATTGCGCACATTGCAGATTTTTATATGAGTATTAAACACCATAAAGGATTGTGCACCATGAAATCACATAACATAGATTCAAGGAATAAATCACGCAACATGTCAACTTGAAATGCTACCAAGAAAATGTCTTAGAATAGTAGCGCACAGTAATTTACATTATTTATACACGAGGAAAGGAATTTGATTGATGTGTATCAACATTTTTGTGAGATCAGTAGAGGACCTTGGAAAAGGATCGGGTATGGGGGATGGTTTGTAGCTCTGGAGGGCAGATTTATCTATAGATGTCATATAGTATTCTATAGAGCACATTTAACACTTTATAAATTAATGCACATGAAGAACTTTAACTATGATATTTGAAATTGGACTCCAGTTGGTACAAATAAAGTCTTGAGTAATTTACTGTGTTACATTTATAAACATGCATTAAAAAGTACTTTACTATCAGTTAGAGGATACCTATGTGATAATTGGGCAAATATTTGATGAAATGCATTACTACTATATTAATTTATTTTCTAAGGTTAGAAACACAGTTTGATTCCAAAGATTGATTTTGCAATAGTGAATGGTATATTTTTTACGGTCTTTGTGGTCACCTCTTTATATGTGTAGGTATAAGGAGGATGTTCCTTTAAATAGATGCTTTGCACTGCATCATGTGAAAGCCCAGTCAAAGGCTTTTTGCCAAAACACGTTGGCCAATTTGTTTGTAGCGCCTCACACTTTGCACTTTGGTAATGAAATATATGAAAATAAATTCCTTTAAAAAAGCAAACAGTTCATACCGGCTTGTGCTGTCTCATGGATCTGCCCAGGCGAATGGATTGTTGACTAGGGCAGGAATTCTCAGGAAAGAGGATCATATATAAATATATATATATATATTCACTTAAAAAACAAAGGTTACAGGGACATTATGGCTTGATTCACATTTTGTTCACTCAAAACTATAGAAATGCAGCAGTTATAATTATGGGAATCTCAAGTAACTATAATTCATGCCCCAAGGTAACTATTTGTGCCCTCATCATGCACAGTTATCTGATCAATAATTTTACTGCAAATGTTACATTGATATTATTAATGATGTCAGAAAAGATGCCACAAGCGATGTAATATCTAGGGTAATTAGAAGTGCATGGCATTGTGCTTGTTTTTTTCTATCTTTCACTGGATTTGGGATCCTCTGCGAATGCCACCAACAATGTTACAAAAAGCCGTTTTGCCCTGGTGCGGTCCCAGGGTGACCCTAGCACCAAGGCTAGGCATCAGGGTATATCTACTCTCTCGCCATATTTTTCTTTTACATGGCTGCCAATCCTGGTTAAAGTGATAGCAGCCAATCAGATCTCACCATGAGATTTCTTGAATCCACAGAGACACCACGGGGGTGATTCTGACCCCGGCGGTTCACTACCGCCGGGGCCAGGGTCGGCGGGAGCACCGCCAACAGGCTGGCGGTGCCCCGCAGGGCATTCTGACCGCGGCGGTTTTGCCGCGGTCAGACGTGGAAAACCGGCGGTCTCCCGCCGGTTTTCCGCTGCCCTGGGAATCCCCCATGGCGGCGCAGCTTTAATTTTAATTTAACTAATTTTGAAAATGTCATGAAGATTTGTCAAAGTGCACCAAAGTTATTAGCAAAACAAAAATTGCCTTTCCAATGGAAACCAGGTCCTATCTATCTATCTATCTATCTATCTATCTATCTATCTATCTATCTATCTATCTATCTATCTATCTATCTATCTATCTATCTATCTTTCTATCAATCTATCTATTTACATGAATTATAGTTATAGATGTCATATTAGTGTTATCAAAAATGTTTTAGAATATGTCATAGGTGAGGCAATAAGTAGTGCATGACAAGGTTGTGAGTTATAGTTATGTCAGTTAACTATAACCAGTCAATTTCAGTGTTTTATGTTAGTTTCAAACATTACGTTTTCACTGACATGGTCACTTAACTATAACAACACATTAACTTTTTATTTTTTGTGTGAATTTGAAGTTTTCTTTTTTAAAGTAAATTAAAATGGTATTACCATATCTAGATATATTGTCACTTTCACCTTTGTTTCTTCAGTGATTTTCTGAGGTTATTTTAACATAAGGTAAAAACATAAAGATTTCAATTTAAGTAAGGCAAGCTGTTAGACATGGCCCTCATGCAGAATCATCCCCACACATTTTGCCTTCACCCTCTTGTTTTCTGAACCAATTTTTGTTGGATTTTAGGACTCTACACATATTTACTTTTAACTTTATAATGCCCTGGGTTGACTTATTACATTTGATAAGTGATAACTTTCAACTGGGAGAAGTAGAAATGCCAAGTTTCATGTCTAAAGATTTGCAATTTAAAGTCTTCTTTAATGGCAATGTCACATTTTAAGCTACAATTCCTAAAATGCCACTTTTAGAATGTAAGCATTTTCTTGTCCCAACCACTTGATGTCTGCTGCCTACATCTTGGGTCACTTGACTAGGTGTAGCTGGCAGTTGGACTTTGTTTATTTCTCCCAGACAGTGAAACAACTAGTAAGAGGTGTTGGCAGGATTGTCCATTTCTGACTTCTGAGAGGGAAAACCTCTCAGATAATACCTTTGCACATCACAGAGGCTCTGCCTGAGCACACTCACAAAGGGCTTGATACTAGACTATTGTGACGGCAGACAATCTTGGGCCAAGGCAGGGAGGCACGAAATTTAAAATGTGGAACACTCAGAAGGACTGCTGTACTGCTGTGCCAATAGTCATTTCGTTGCCCTGCTGCCTGAGTGAAGGACTGGACCTTCATCTTGAATCCAGGACTACCAGACGGACGCAAGTTGGCAGTCCTTCAAACAAAAAACCTCAGGGACAAAACAGGCTCCAACAACTTTGAACCCAGTGCCTGGACTCTGCGAGCTGTGAGTCCTGTCTCTCCAAATGGTGCCACCACCAGTCCTGGACCCTTAGAAGTGGGCCTGAAGGTGCAGCCAGCCTAACTGTGGTCTCAGCAAAACCAACACAGCGCGATGCTTCGCCCAGCAAGTCTCTGTATTGGAACTACTGTGCAACACATCCCAAATGCAAGGCTTAGCATTGCAGCCCACAGCCCCTCAGAACCGTGACTGTGTGATGCATCTCCACTCAGGACATCACATAGCCCTCGGACCTGCTGCTATGAGATGCACTTCCATGCAGGGACCTCACATTGCCTCTGCCGCACTTTGCATCCTCAACACAGAACTTTGCATTGCTCTGCAACCAGGATTAAGTTATTTTTGTTCAGCAGGCCTAACTTGATCCATCATGGTCAGCCTGCGTAGGAGGCTGGCCTGGCTTGTAGTGGGTACTAATGGTACATCACCTTATACCAGGTCCAGCTATCCCTTATCAGTAGAGTGTAGTAGTGTTCTAGCAGCTTATGCTGATAGAGTTAGCTATAGCAGAGCAGCCAAGGCTGAACTAGGAGACATGCAAAGCTCATGCAATACCACTTATATCATACAGGTACTATATCATAAGAAAGACAATACTCTTAGGGCCAGATGTACGTAGCATTTTGCATGGTGCAAACTGCGCAAATCGCAGTTTGCACCATGCAAAATGCGCATCGCGATGCACATTCACATTTTGTGAGTCATAACCGACTCGCAAAATGTGAATGCGACTCGCAAATAGGAAGGGGTATCCCCTTCCTATTTGCGACTCGCACCGCAATGCTAAATTGCTTTGTGACCGCAAACGCAGTCGCAAAGCAATTCGCAATCACCACCAGTGTCACACTGGTGGTAACCCATTCACAAAAGGGAAGGGGTCCCCATGGGACCCCTTCCCCTTTGTGAATGTTGCCAAAAAAGTTTTTTCAGAGCAGGCAGTGTCCAGTGGACCACTGCCTACTCTGAAAAAAAATGAAACCAAAAGGTTTTGTTATTTTTTTGTATTGCAACTTGTTTTCCTTTAAGGAAAACGGGCTGCAATACAAAGAAAAAACTGCTTTATTTAAAAAGCAGTCACAGGCATGGAGGTCTGCTGTCTCCAGCAGGCCACCATCCCTTTGAGTGCAGGGAATCACTAATATTAATATTAATGAGGTGGGTCGCATTTTGCGACCCCATAACGATTCGCAGACAGTGTCTGAGACACCGTTCTGCATCCGAATTTGCGATTCGGAAATTGCGAGTCGCACCGACTCGCAATTTCCGAATCGCAAATTCGGAACTTGTTGCATCTGGCCCATAGTTACAAAGGTACTTTATTTTAGGGACAATGTGCCAAAAATATCTCAGAGGATATATTCCCTTAGGAGGTAAGTAACATACACAAAATATACACAACTAGCCAAACCAGGTAAGTAAAACAGTCAGAAAATAGTGCAAACACTGTATAACACAATAGGATGCAATAGGCCTAGGGGCAACACAAACCATATACTAAGAAAGTGGAATGCGAACCACGAATGCACCCCTAGGCAAGTGTAGTGTGTCCCTGGGAGTGTAAGAAAACACTAAGAGTGTAAAGAAGACCCCACCCAAGACCCTGGAAAGTAGGAGTAAAGTACTACTATTTCCCCACAAACACACGAAAGTTGTGATAAAGGATTTTGCATGGACCGCAACCGACTGCAAAGCACTGAAGACGGATTCCTGGACCTGAAGACCTGTAAAGGAAGGGCACCAAGTCCAAGAGTCGCCAAAGTGTCCAGGGGGGGCTGAGCCCACTAAACCCCGGATGAAGGTGCAAAATGGCTGCCTCCGGTTGGAAGAAGCTGTAGGTTTTGCAACAATGAAAGGCGGTACAAAGTTATTCTTTGTGCAGAAAATGTCCCATGGTATGCTGGAGGATGCAAAGTTGTTTCCTTGGCAACATACTGCAAACAAGCCTTGCTAGCTGCAAGAGTCACAGTTGAAGAAAAAGGGTGCTGCTTGGGCCGAGAAAGGACTAGGATGTCACCACTTGGGAGAGGAGACAGAGGGGGGCATTAGCAATGTAGAGAGGACATGCACAGGAAGGAAGCACCCGCAGAGGTCCTTGAACATGGATTCCAGAAGACTGAACACAGTGGTCATCTCAAGATTGCAAAGAGAGGTCCCACGACACCGGAGGTCAACTCAGGGAACTGAGTATCGCAGGACGGAGTTCTGGGGACCTAGGCTCAGCTGTGCTTGCAGGATTTTTTGGAAATGTGCACAGAAGCCCTTGTAGCTGCAGATCACACAGTGCACAGGATTACTCTCTGAGGGGGGCAAGGACTTACCGTCTCCAAATTTGGACAGTTGGACCACTGGACAGTCTGGGTCACTTGGGTCTACCACCTGTGTTCCAAGGACCACGCTCATTAGGATGAGAGGGGACCTAGAGTACCAGTGAAGCTGAGCTTTGGTGCCTGCTGGAGCAGGGGGAAGATTCCGTCGACCCACAGGAGATTTCTTTGTGGCTTCCAGTGCAGGGTGAAGACAGGCAGCCCCCAGAGCATACACCACCAGGAAACAGTTGAGAAAGCCAGCAGGATTAGGTGCTACAATGTCAATGGTAGTCTTCTGGCTACTTTGTTGCAGTTTTGCAGGTGTCCTGGAGCAGTTAGTGGTCGATCCTTGGCAGAAGTTGAAGAGAGAAGTGCAGAGGAACCCTGATGAATTCTTGCAAGTCGTAATCAGAGGAAAAGCCCACTGGAGAGACCCTAAATAGCCCTCAGAGGAGGATTGGCCACCTAGTCAGGTATGCACCTATCAGGAGGGCTCTCTGATGTCACCTGCTGACACTGGCCACTCAGAGGCCTCTGGAGTGCCCCCACACCTCTGGAAACAAGATGGCAGAGGTCTGAGACACACTGGAGGAGGTCTGGGCACCACCCCTGGGGTGGTGATGGACAGGGGAGTGGTCTCTCCCCTTTCCTTTGTCCAGTTTCGCGCCAGAGGAGGGACTGGGGGTTCCCTAAACTGGTGTAGACTGGCTTATGCAAGGAGGGCACCATCTGTGCCCTTCAACGCATTTCCAGAGGCTGGCAGAGGCTACCCCTCCCAGCCTTTAACACCCATTTCCAAAGAGAGAGGTTGTAACACCCTGCTCTCAGAGGAAGTGCTTTGTTCTGCCTTCCTGGGACTGGGCTGCTCAGACCATAGGAGGCCAGAACCCTGTCTGTGGGGTGGCAGCAACTGTTGCTGCAGAGAAAACCCCAGAGAGCTGGTTTTTGCATAGTGGAGCCCCAGGATGCATGGAATTGGCTCCCCAATACCATATTTAGATTGGGGACAATTCCATGATCTTAGACATGTTACATGGCCATATTCGGAGTTACCATTTTGAAGCTACTTATAGGGGTTGACCTATATGTAGTACACGAGTGTAATGGTGTCCCTGCACTCAGAAAGTCCAGGGAAATGGCCCTGAACTATATATATATATATTATAAGGGTGTTCCAGTATGCCAATTGAAATTGGTAAATGTAGTCACTAGCTTATAGTGACAATTTTAAAGGCAGAGAGAGCATGAACACTGAGGTTCTGATTAGCAGAGCCTCAGTGACACAGTTAGGCACTACACAGGCATACACATTTAGGCCACAAACTATGAGCACTGGGGTCCTGGCTAGCAGGATCCTAGTGAGGCAGACATGTAAAATTGGGGGTAACATGCCAAGAAAGATGGTACTTTCCTACAGCCTAAACTTGTGGCTTTGTCTTGGTCTGGCTCTACCAAACAACCACAGTTGGCGCTTTGTGCTTCCAGGCACTATTTTCACTTAAATCTTTAAAATTGCATATCTCCAGTTCTACTGATTGAATTTTTGTCAGTCTGGTATTGAATAATCTATTAGATGTTACTCTATGTTTACTCTTTTTTTCTAAATTGATGTGGGATTTATTTCCTTTCCTCTGAGTTAGGCCTGGCTGCTTTATGCCATTCTACAAAAGGGTTAAGGATAGGTTAATTTGGGGCTTGCTTGTGATTTCACCCTGACAGAAATTGTGGCTGCTGCTTGAAGGTATTACTACACTTCAAAAATTGCATATTTTCTTAGTATTTGATATTTGTAATGTGATGAGCAATTTATGTAAGAATAAATTTACATGTGTAAATTACTCACAAGTATAAGTCAGCTTTGTGAATTGTCCCCAGTGATGTCTCTGAAGGCATTAATGCAATCAGCAATTGATTAATCCATGAGTATCATACAAAGAGTGATGAATATTTACCTTATCATGATGTATACCTTGAATACCTCATCTGACAGAATAGTAAGTCAACTGCTTTTTATCTGTACATTTGCCACTGATAACATATTCATATCTAGATCCTATAAATGACCCTCTGAAGTTTGTAAAAATACTTTACACATATTCTTGAAATAAGTGGAAAGGCCTTCACCATTAAGACAATGCTGACAATCATACTGCAACTTAAACCATTTGTGAGTCCTCCATACATTAAACCTTTTTCAACAATGTACAATGTAACAGACTTTTTCCCAAACATCTGCAAATAAATAGCTCTACCTTACAAATCTCCAGTTTATATAGAATTGTTAATAGCACTGCATTACAACTCTTTATTATCAGCATGCACAGTGACTTCCTCAGGAAAATAAAGTATTGTAAGGATAAGATTTAGGCCCATATTTATACTTTTTTTCACACCGCATTTGTGTCATTTTGTGACGCAAAAGTGGTGCAAACTTACAAAATATGAAAGTATAAATATGGCCCTTAGTTTTTCCACAAGGTTTAAGTAACCAGCCTTTGAATTAAGATACAGCCTATTATTATGGAGCGAAACCTTGGATGATATGCTCAGTGATATGATCAGCAATGTCATTAATGATGTCTTTTGAGGTGTCATAGGTGATATTATCAGTTACTTCATTTAAAATGTAATGAGCGATGCAATATGTGAGGCCATAAGCAGTGCAATGTAGGAGTGCAAGATACAGTTATGTTAATAAAGTATAACTGGTGAATTGCAGTGTGGTTTTATTTTTTACATCTATCTATCTATCTATCTATCTATCTATCTATCTATCTATCTATCTATCTATCTATCTATCTATCTATCTATCTATCTATCTATCTATCTATATATCTATCTATCTACCTATCTATCACATAGAAAGGGGGAAAATTGAGGAGAAATAGTGATATTTCTCCTCGTTGAACCTCCCCTGGGGAGGCATAAGCTTTGGGTGCATCCTCAGATTTACAAGGTCTTATAAATATGGGGATTCATCAAAATCCATGGATGTTGCACAGAAAAACCCACCGCAGTGTCCATTAAATGCCTCATTAGAGCAGAGTAAGGCAATGCAGCATTTTGTGCTGCCTTATCTTACTCAATATTTATGAGGCCATTCAAAGCCACGCAAAGTCGTTTTGCATGGCCTCATGCACATAGGTTAGTGGTTTGCATCGTGATTGTTTCAGAAAATGTGATGCAACAGCAGTGCAAGTCCTCATAACTATCACCAGAGTTTGGGGAAAAAATAACAACACCTACAAAGCAGACTACTGTACCCACAATGTGATGCCTTAGTGACAGACTGTACTATTTCTGCAGCCATGGCAAGCTCACCTGCATTCCTTTATACCATAGACTGGAGGGGTTTAGTTTGGAGGTCTCAAATGGCTTATCATTTGCAGGCAACATCTAATGAGATCAGCATACCAATAAACCTGGAGCCAGATGTACAGGTCGTCCGGGATCTGTTTTGTTAATTCTAGTGCTGAAAGCATTATAAATGAAGCTCAGAGTAACTTAAGTCAATTTTGTCCTTTCTTCCATTTCAGATGTGACATAGCATTATATCACATGATCACTGTCACTGTTGTTTTTTGCTGTATTAAAGAATAGTGAGCTAACATCAAAAAGACTGTGACTTTCCCAATTACATTGAATGCAATGTACCTATTCAAAGACAGCCTAACTGTCTCAAACTGAAAAATATGATATTCAACAAGTCTTGTCACCTGAATAAACCCTGGAAATGCTTAAACCCAATGTTGTAGAATTTTGAGAGAATATTCAAATGCATACTGTAGTACAATGTTTCTTCATGCTTCATTCATTTGTGTTGCACCGTGGACTGCCGAGGCCTGAGCGGGAAAACCGGCTCGGGACGCGGTTGGGACCACAGTTCGTTTTTTCTGACCACTAGGCTCACTGTGACCCCTTTTTTCAGGCTCATCTCGCATGAGGCCACAGATAGGGCGAGTTCAGGGTGCAGCGCCCCCTCCGAATTAGGAGTGGGTGCCCCCCCACCACCCCCTACCCCTCACTTACCTGGTAATTGACTTTTCTTTAAAAAAAAAATTCTCTGTCTTCTTTCCTCTTCTTTCTTCTTTTTTCTTTCATTTGTTTTTCCAAATAGGAGCCATATTCTTCTTTCTCCCAGCATAAATTCTTTCTACCTCTTGCCCTGCATGCATTAGGTTCCTTTTCTAATATGGCGTCTTCATCTATTTCCTCCTAAAGTCCTTTCCCAATCCAACATGGTGTCTTCTGCCTTCGCTGTATGTCACTTCCTGTTTAGGGGTATTTAAGGAGTGGGATTGTTGTTGTTCTTGAGCTGCAACACTTCCTTTGGTGGTGATCACGCTCCAGTTGTTTTTTTCTTCCAGACTTTTTTCCTTACCTGTTCCAGTTTCTTCCAGTTATTGTTTTTTCATTGGAAGTCTTAAATTTTTTCTTGTGCTTACTCTCTGTTCCAGGGAGTTCCAGTTATAGAGGTTTTTTCCCTTTGGGTTTTTCCTCTGGGACTCCTTCTGGAGGGCACTGACTGCCTTTTTCAAGTAACGTTGTCAGCAGCATTGTGGCTTCCAGAAGGGGTCACCCTTACCTTGGTCAGTGCAGGACCAACAAAAATTTAGACCATCCTGCAGTTCCAGTTGGCCCAACCATAAGCGACAAGTAAACCGTGACACATTGCAGCACCAGGAGAACCAGTTTTTGTCAAGCATTATGGAGAATTCTTAGATAGCTGCTGCAGAAACCAACCAGTCACTACTCATAACCATCCAACAACAAGCCCAGGAACTGCAACAATTACAAAATCAAAATGCGGCTTTACACCAAACCTTGATTTCACAAACAACAGATGCTCTCACTGTTTCTGTTGCTATGCCACGCTTTTCACTAGATCCCAACAATTTGTGTGAATTCCTTGATGCTCTGACAGTCTATTTTGCATTTCGACCTTCCCAATTTGCGCAAGATAAAACTAAAGTCGGATATTTAATTACTGCCCTGTCTCGTCCTGCTTTAGCCTGGGTGACTCATTTGGTAGCTTCCAATGATTCCATGATGTCTGACTATTCAGCTTTTGTTACTGCCTTTAAACAAATATTTGAATGCCCTGGACTGGAGTCTTTTGATGAAGAAGCCTTATGTGACATCCAGCAGGGTACCAGGGACGTCCTACAATATATTACACGTTTCAGACAGCTGGCAGCAGAAACTACTTGGGTACAACGTACTCTTGTAACCCTTTTTCATAGAGGTCTTCGAGAGGAGATAAAGGACAAACTGGCACATTCAGCTAGAGTAGAAGATTTACGAAGTTTAATGGACTTAGCACTCTCCGTAGAGTATCTTCTACATGAACGCATGTTGGAAAAAAGAAAGAATCGGGGACCATCTCATTCAGGGAACCCACGTACCACCATCCATCAGTCCGAAGAGTGTCGACCTGAATTGAGAGAAGCTGCTGAGGAGGAACCTATGCAAATAGACACAGCTCGTGGTCCTCTCACTGCTAGTGAAAATGGATGAAGAGAAGGATTATATCTTTATTGTGGAGATTCAGGCCATTTGCTTCGTACCTGCCCAGTCCATCCTGTGAAGTCTCTGAGAGAAGCCAATTCCTGTCCTCTATGAGAAGGGAGGGGACGGGATTCTCTGAGATACCTTCTATTTGTTCTTCTAAGGAAGATGTAACTGCCCTCTTTCTTTCACCTATTACACTGCAGTTACCGGATGGTCGGGAAGAAAGGGCACTGGCATTATTAGACTGTGGAGCCAGTGGAATATATCTGGATGAGACAGAGGCTATGGAACAAAAAATTCTTCTAATTTCTAAGGACATTCCAGAGCAAGTTCATACAGCTGATGGATCTCTTTTAGCTTCCGGTCGAGTCATCAACACTACTCCTACCTTATGTCTACTCTTCAGAAAACATCAGGAACATGTCTCTTTTGATCTGATCTCCTTACCCAATCATACAATAATCCTCGGAATACCCTGGTTTTCACAGCATAATCCTTATATCAATTGGGAAACCAAAACTATTTCTCTCTCGTCCCAATTTTGTCAAGACCATTGGTATTCCTCTGGGACATATTGGTCACCAAAGAAAAAGTTATCAACGGTGCCAGAAGTAGGTTGTTCCATAAAATCCATCCAAAGGGTACCTAGTCATTATCTGGACTATGCAGACATGTTCCAAAAATCCACGAAACCAGTACTACCTCCACATAGAGAATATGACTGTACATTCCCTTGGAACATGGTGCCGTTGTCCCCTTTGGTAGAATGTACTCTCTTACTGAACCTGAAAAGAAGATACTCAAGGAATAGCTGCAAGAAAATATACAGAGTGGTCTGATTGTACCTTCTTCTTCCCCCGCTGGGGCTTTGCTCTTTTTTGTGCCTAAAAAGACGATGGATCTACGCCCCTGTATAGACTTTCATGGACTGAAGAAGATTACCATAAAAGACCGTTATCCACTACCTCCAATAAAATATATTTTGGAAGCAGTCAGAAGGGAGCAGATATTTACTAAGTTAGACCTTAGGGGAGCCTACCATCTTCTAAGAATAAAGGAAAGTGATGAATGGAAGACCTTGTTTCGTACACCCTTTGGTCATTACGAATATTGGGTAATGCCCTTTGGTTTAACCAATGCCCGCTCTGTTTGTCAGAGATTCATGGATTCAGTATTTTGCGACCTTTTAAATCAAACCGTAGTAATATACCTAGATGACATCCTAATATATTCCAGACATCCAGAACATCACACCATGCATGTACTTCAAGTTCTAGACAGACTCAGGCAACACTATGAGGGTCATTCTGACCCTGGCGGCCTGTGGCCGCCAGGGCCACCGACCACGGGAGCACCGCCGACAGGCTGGCGGTGCTCCAATGAGCATTCTGACCGCGGCGGTTCAGCCGCGGTCAGAAGCGGAAAGTCAGCGGTCTCCTGCTGACTTTCCGCTGCTCATTGGAATCCTCCATGGCTGCGGAGCGCGCTCCGCAGCCATGAGGATTCTGACCCCCCCTACCGCCATCCAATTCATGGCGTGAAAGCCGCCATGAACAGGATGGCGGTAGGGGGGGTCGCGGGGCCCCCGTAAGAGGGCCCCAAAATGTATTTCACTGTCTGCCTTGCAGACAGTGAAATACGCGACGGGTGCAGTAGCACCCGTCGCACCTTCCCACTCCGCCGGCTCGATTACGAGCCGGCATCCTCGTGGGAAGGTCGTTTTCCCCTGGGCTGGCGGGCGGTTTAACTGGAACCGCCCGCCAGCCCAGGGGAAAACTCGTAATACCCGCCGCGGTCTTTTGACCGCGGCGCGGTAATTTGGAGGGCGGGATCCTGGCGGGCGGCCTCCGCCGCCCGCCAGGGTCATAATGAGGCCCTAAGTGTTCTATAAACTCGAAAAATGTGAATTTGACAAGACTGAGGTAAAATATGTAGGGTATATTATTAGTCAAGTCTGTAATTCCATGGACCCAGAGAAGGTTCAGGACTGTCTGTCCCCCTCTTCTATCAAAGAAACTCAGTATTTTTTAGGACTGGGCAATTTCTATTCGCAATTTATTGCTGACTTTGTTCCACAAACCAGCCAAATCACGCAAACTCTTTAAAAAGAGAATTTACGGAATGATTTTGTCTGGACAGAAGTTGCTGAAATCGCATTTCAAAACCTAAAATGTGCTTTCACCCAAGCTCCTATATTACGGCATCCTGATACCATCAAGTAATTTATTGTAGTCACTGATGCTTCAGAAAGAGATATAGGGGCCACCTTGTTACAAAGACAGAACGACGATGGATTAGAACATCCGATTTTACCTGTCCTATATGTTATCTGATCCTGAGCGCAATTACTCACTTTTGGAACAGGGACTTCTAGGTCTAAACACAGCCTGTAATGTGTGGGACAATTCCTTATGGGGTCAAGGGGGCCATTTGAAGTATGAACAGACCAACTAAATTTACACTGTCTAAGAAACTTTCAATGTCAGAACAGTCGCCAAGCCCGTTGGGTTTTCTTCTTTAGTCAATTTGACTTTTATATAACCTATATACCTGGTTCTCAAAATATTCTGGCAGACGCCCAGTTACAATGCTATCCTGAAAGTAGCAATACTCCTTCACAACATCTCATTGAACCAGATAAAATCATTGGACTAGTACAGTCTTTTCTTGATAAAGTATGGTCTGAGTATTCAACCCTCTCTGGATTGGAAATGAAAGATCTGCGTCCAAACTTATGCAAGGTTAAGGGGTATTACTACCATAAGGATGCATTATTCCTTCCTTCTAAGACAGTTCAAAGGAAAGCACTACAAATGTGTCATGACTCCCCTGTGGCAGGTCATTGTGGTATCAACGCCACACAGGAACTACTCCTTCTTTCTGCTGGCCTACACTAAAGAAAGTTACTGAGAATAATGTGGCGTCTTGTCCCACCTGTGCTCAAACAAAAATACCCTATACCACGCAAGCACGACTGCTTCAACCCTTACCTGTTCCACCAGCCCCTTGGCATACCGTATCAACCAATTTCATGTGTTCCTTACCTCCCTCAGCAGGAACCCGAGATATAATGGTGACTGTGGATTCATTTACTAAGATGGCTCATTTTAATGCACTAAAGAAACTACCCACATCCAAAGAATTAAATCAAATCTTTATACAAAACATTTTTCTTCTTCATGATCTCTCTCAAGTTATTATTTCAGAACATGGCCGTCAATAAATTTCACACTTTTGGAAGTATTTTTGTGAAACCCTACACATCGAGGTAGCCTTCTCAACTGGTTATCATCCCCAGATTAATGGGCAAATGGAACCAAGGACTCTAACAATATTTACGCTGTTTCTGCAATACTACTCACAGTAACTGGTCTATGTACTTACCCATTGCTGAGTTTTCATATAATAACACAGTAAATAGTGCCACAAAAGTCACTCCTTTCTTCTTCTCATACGGTTTCCATCCCAAGTCCTTTCCTGCTATTACAAAAGAATCCTCTACACTTTCTGCAATCACCTCATTTTCTCAGAGGGTACGTAAAATTCAACGTAATGTACATTCTAAACCTTCTGTCCACAAAACAAAAGATGAAAAGGATGGTTGATAAGAGACGATGTGATGCCCCATCCTATCAAGTCAGAGACAAAGTCTGGCTCTCTTCCAGATTTTTATCTCTCTGTCTGTCACAAAACAAATTCAAACCCGCTATTATGGACCCTCCTAATTCTTCAAAAAATCAATCCGGTATCCTTCCGTCTTCGTTTGCCTCCAACTTGCAAGATACATCCTGTATTTCACGTCTCACAACTGAAGCCCTATAAGCCTGATCCTTTTCATAGACAATTCACCTATCCTCCTCTTATGTTGGTGAATGATGAACCAGAGTATGAGGTTCAAGATATATGTGATTCCCGTATATACCGAAACCATCTCCAATATCTAATTCATTGGAAGGGTTATCCTCTTAGCGAGTGTTCTTGGGAAGATGCATCTTCTTTTCACGCTCCTCTTTTGGTCTTTCATTTTTTCCATCTTTATCCGAACAAACTCGGGGCTCTGAGTAACCGTGACACATGGATCCATAACCTGTCAACCATGTATTGGTGCAGTGGATGTGGGTAATCAATATTTTTTCTAAAGTCCTTTAAAAGACCCTTCTTTTTCTGTTTGTGGGTTCACCCTTTTTCCTTTTCTTAAAAGGTGAATCCATGCTGGATTTTCTGCACAACTTTACTCAGTCCTTCTTGTACTTCATGATCATATGCTTATATTCTTGAACTTAACTGATGGTCCAGCTGATGTATTCTTTACTAATTCCCTTTGAATACACTTTCAAACTTTAGTCCTTGTCTGTCGTGCTGAGAATGGTTACAGCACCATCTTAATGTGTGATATTTAATTAAATAGTGACGGGTCCACCAGGGAGCAGCAAAGTCCAAGCCTACAGCGCTCCCAGTCCAACCAGCTGTCACGTATTTGGCAACTCATTCACTCACCGGTTTGAGCCCTGACAGTTGCAAATCTTTCAATTCGCCATATACCAGATGTTTTTGCAGCTGAGAAAATGTACTATACTAATTTAGCAATTTACAAAAGTTTTTCTAAATCTATATATGGGTTTAGAAATGATTGCTGATTTGGAATTTGGAAGGGGTGTTCCATCGAAATTAGGAATCAGTACACTATTTAAGTTGCCCAATTTAAGCAGCTCCTAGAAAGCGTCACATTGTAAAGATATTGCATTATACTTGAATCCAAGAGAGTCCTTTAATGCATGTACTACCTTTAAGCACCTTTTGGCTTTTTGGGTCACAATGAATGCAGCCATACATATAGCTCCTAGACAACCCAGCACTCCTAACTGTAGAGCAAATGTTCCAACCTTAGGAATGCTTGAAAAATATAAGGAAAAATCCAGGGGGGGTGAATGTTTGAAGTTCCCCCAACTTAGGGTGGGGACTCCTGAAATGCAATGTGAGGAGAGACTGTGTTATAATTATGGGAATCTCAAGTAACTATAATTCATGCCCCAAGGTAACTATTTGTGCCCTCATCATGCACAGTTATCTGATCAATAATTTTACTGCAAATGTTACATTGATATTATTAATGATGTCAGAAAAGATGCCACAAGCGATGTAATATCTAGGGTAATTAGAAGTGCATGGCATTGTGCTTGTTTTTTTCTATCTTTCACTGGATTTGGGATCCTCTGCGAATGCCACCAACAATGTTACAAAAAGCCGTTTTGCCCTGGTGCGGTCCCAGGGTGACCCTAGCACCAAGGCTAGGCATCAGGGTATATCTACTCTCTCGCCATATTTTTCTTTTACATGGCTGACAATCCTGGTTAAAGTGATAGCAGCCAATCAGATCTCACCATGAGATTTCTTGAATCCACAGAGACACCACGGGGGTGATTCTGACCCCGGCGGTTCACTACCGCCGGGGCCAGGGTCGGCGGGAGCACCGCCAACAGGCTGGCGGTGCCCCGCAGGGCATTCTGACCGCGGCGGTTTTGCCGCGGTCAGACGTGGAAAACCGGCGGTCTCCCGCCGGTTTTCCGCTGCCCTGGGAATCCCCCATGGCGGCGCAGCTTTAATTTTAATTTAACTAATTTTGAAAATGTCATGAAGATTTGTCAAAGTGCACCAAAGTTATTAGCAAAACAAAAATTGCCTTTCCAATGGAAACCAGGTCCTATCTATCTATCTATCTATCTATCTATCTATCTATCTATCTATCTATCTATCTATCTATCTATCTATCTATCTATCTTTCTATCAATCTATCTATTTACATGAATTATAGTTATAGATGTCATATTAGTGTTATCAAAAATGTTTTAGAATATGTCATAGGTGAGGCAATAAGTAGTGCATGACAAGGTTGTGAGTTATAGTTATGTCAGTTAACTATAACCAGTCAATTTCAGTGTTTTATGTTAGTTTCAAACATTACGTTTTCACTGACATGGTCACTTAACTATAACAACACATTAACTTTTTATTTTTTGTGTGAATTTGAAGTTTTCTTTTTTAAAGTAAATTAAAATGGTATTACCATATCTAGATATATTGTCACTTTCACCTTTGTTTCTTCAGTGATTTTCTGAGGTTATTTTAACATAAGGTAAAAACATAAAGATTTCAATTTAAGTAAGGCAAGCTGTTAGACATGGCCCTCATGCAGAATCATCCCCACACATTTTGCCTTCACCCTCTTGTTTTCTGAACCAATTTTTGTTGGATTTTAGGACTCTACACATATTTACTTTTAACTTTATAATGCCCTGGGTTGACTTATTACATTTGATAAGTGATAACTTTCAACTGGGAGAAGTAGAAATGCCAAGTTTCATGTCTAAAGATTTGCAATTTAAAGTCTTCTTTAATGGCAATGTCACATTTTAAGCTACAATTCCTAAAATGCCACTTTTAGAATGTAAGCATTTTCTTGTCCCAACCACTTGATGTCTGCTGCCTACATCTTGGGTCACTTGACTAGGTGTAGCTGGCAGTTGGACTTTGTTTATTTCTCCCAGACAGTGAAACAACTAGTAAGAGGTGTTGGCAGGATTGTCCATTTCTGACTTCTGAGAGGGAAAACCTCTCAGATAATACCTTTGCACATCACAGAGGCTCTGCCTGAGCACACTCACAAAGGGCTTGATACTAGACTATTGTGACGGCAGACAATCTTGGGCCAAGGCAGGGAGGCACGAAATTTAAAATGTGGAACACTCAGAAGGACTGCTGTACTGCTGTGCCAATAGTCATTTCGTTGCCCTGCTGCCTGAGTGAAGGACTGGACCTTCATCTTGAATCCAGGACTACCAGACGGACGCAAGTTGGCAGTCCTTCAAACAAAAAACCTCAGGGACAAAACAGGCTCCAACAACTTTGAACCCAGTGCCTGGACTCTGCGAGCTGTGAGTCCTGTCTCTCCAAATGGTGCCACCACCAGTCCTGGACCCTTAGAAGTGGGCCTGAAGGTGCAGCCAGCCTAACTGTGGTCTCAGCAAAACCAACACAGCGCGATGCTTCGCCCAGCAAGTCTCTGTATTGGAACTACTGTGCAACACATCCCAAATGCAAGGCTTAGCATTGCAGCCCACAGCCCCTCAGAACCGTGACTGTGTGATGCATCTCCACTCAGGACATCACATAGCCCTCGGACCTGCTGCTATGAGATGCACTTCCATGCAGGGACCTCACATTGCCTCTGCCGCACTTTGCATCCTCAACACAGAACTTTGCATTGCTCTGCAACCAGGATTAAGTTATTTTTGTTCAGCAGGCCTAACTTGATCCATCATGGTCAGCCTGCGTAGGAGGCTGGCCTGGCTTGTAGTGGGTACTAATGGTACATCACCTTATACCAGGTCCAGCTATCCCTTATCAGTAGAGTGTAGTAGTGTTCTAGCAGCTTATGCTGATAGAGTTAGCTATAGCAGAGCAGCCAAGGCTGAACTAGGAGACATGCAAAGCTCATGCAATACCACTTATATCATACAGGTACTATATCATAAGAAAGACAATACTCTTAGGGCCAGATGTACGTAGCATTTTGCATGGTGCAAACTGCGCAAATCGCAGTTTGCACCATGCAAAATGCGCATCGCGATGCACATTCACATTTTGTGAGTCATAACCGACTCGCAAAATGTGAATGCGACTCGCAAATAGGAAGGGGTATCCCCTTCCTATTTGCGACTCGCACCGCAATGCTAAATTGCTTTGTGACCGCAAACGCAGTCGCAAAGCAATTCGCAATCACCACCAGTGTCACACTGGTGGTAACCCATTCACAAAAGGGAAGGGGTCCCCATGGGACCCCTTCCCCTTTGTGAATGTTGCCAAAAAAGTTTTTTCAGAGCAGGCAGTGTCCAGTGGACCACTGCCTACTCTGAAAAAAAATGAAACCAAAAGGTTTTGTTATTTTTTTGTATTGCAACTTGTTTTCCTTTAAGGAAAACGGGCTGCAATACAAAGAAAAAACTGCTTTATTTAAAAAGCAGTCACAGGCATGGAGGTCTGCTGTCTCCAGCAGGCCACCATCCCTTTGAGTGCAGGGAATCACTAATATTAATATTAATGAGGTGGGTCGCATTTTGCGACCCCATAACGATTCGCAGACAGTGTCTGAGACACCGTTCTGCATCCGAATTTGCGATTCGGAAATTGCGAGTCGCACCGACTCGCAATTTCCGAATCGCAAATTCGGAACTTGTTGCATCTGGCCCATAGTTACAAAGGTACTTTATTTTAGGGACAATGTGCCAAAAATATCTCAGAGGATATATTCCCTTAGGAGGTAAGTAACATACACAAAATATACACAACTAGCCAAACCAGGTAAGTAAAACAGTCAGAAAATAGTGCAAACACTGTATAACACAATAGGATGCAATAGGCCTAGGGGCAACACAAACCATATACTAAGAAAGTGGAATGCGAACCACGAATGCACCCCTAGGCAAGTGTAGTGTGTCCCTGGGAGTGTAAGAAAACACTAAGAGTGTAAAGAAGACCCCACCCAAGACCCTGGAAAGTAGGAGTAAAGTACTACTATTTCCCCACAAACACACGAAAGTTGTGATAAAGGATTTTGCATGGACCGCAACCGACTGCAAAGCACTGAAGACGGATTCCTGGACCTGAAGACCTGTAAAGGAAGGGCACCAAGTCCAAGAGTCGCCAAAGTGTCCAGGGGGGGCTGAGCCCACTAAACCCCGGATGAAGGTGCAAAATGGCTGCCTCCGGTTGGAAGAAGCTGTAGGTTTTGCAACAATGAAAGGCGGTACAAAGTTATTCTTTGTGCAGAAAATGTCCCATGGTATGCTGGAGGATGCAAAGTTGTTTCCTTGGCAACATACTGCAAACAAGCCTTGCTAGCTGCAAGAGTCACAGTTGAAGAAAAAGGGTGCTGCTTGGGCCGAGAAAGGACTAGGATGTCACCACTTGGGAGAGGAGACAGAGGGGGGCATTAGCAATGTAGAGAGGACATGCACAGGAAGGAAGCACCCGCAGAGGTCCTTGAACATGGATTCCAGAAGACTGAACACAGTGGTCATCTCAAGATTGCAAAGAGAGGTCCCACGACACCGGAGGTCAACTCAGGGAACTGAGTATCGCAGGACGGAGTTCTGGGGACCTAGGCTCAGCTGTGCTTGCAGGATTTTTTGGAAATGTGCACAGAAGCCCTTGTAGCTGCAGATCACACAGTGCACAGGATTACTCTCTGAGGGGGGCAAGGACTTACCGTCTCCAAATTTGGACAGTTGGACCACTGGACAGTCTGGGTCACTTGGGTCTACCACCTGTGTTCCAAGGACCACGCTCATTAGGATGAGAGGGGACCTAGAGTACCAGTGAAGCTGAGCTTTGGTGCCTGCTGGAGCAGGGGGAAGATTCAGTCGACCCACAGGAGATTTCTTTGTGGCTTCCAGTGCAGGGTGAAGACAGGCAGCCCCCAGAGCATACACCACCAGGAAACAGTTGAGAAAGCCAGCAGGATTAGGTGCTACAATGTCAATGGTAGTCTTCTGGCTACTTTGTTGCAGTTTTGCAGGTGTCCTGGAGCAGTTAGTGGTCGATCCTTGGCAGAAGTTGAAGAGAGAAGTGCAGAGGAACCCTGATGAATTCTTGCAAGTCGTAATCAGAGGAAAAGCCCACTGGAGAGACCCTAAATAGCCCTCAGAGGAGGATTGGCCACCTAGTCAGGTATGCACCTATCAGGAGGGCTCTCTGATGTCACCTGCTGACACTGGCCACTCAGAGGCCTCTGGAGTGCCCCCACACCTCTGGAAACAAGATGGCAGAGGTCTGAGACACACTGGAGGAGGTCTGGGCACCACCCCTGGGGTGGTGATGGACAGGGGAGTGGTCTCTCCCCTTTCCTTTGTCCAGTTTCGCGCCAGAGGAGGGACTGGGGGTTCCCTAAACTGGTGTAGACTGGCTTATGCAAGGAGGGCACCATCTGTGCCCTTCAACGCATTTCCAGAGGCTGGCAGAGGCTACCCCTCCCAGCCTTTAACACCCATTTCCAAAGAGAGAGGTTGTAACACCCTGCTCTCAGAGGAAGTGCTTTGTTCTGCCTTCCTGGGACTGGGCTGCTCAGACCATAGGAGGCCAGAACCCTGTCTGTGGGGTGGCAGCAACTGTTGCTGCAGAGAAAACCCCAGAGAGCTGGTTTTTGCATAGTGGAGCCCCAGGATGCATGGAATTGGCTCCCCAATACCATATTTAGATTGGGGACAATTCCATGATCTTAGACATGTTACATGGCCATATTCGGAGTTACCATTTTGAAGCTACTTATAGGGGTTGACCTATATGTAGTACACGAGTGTAATGGTGTCCCTGCACTCAGAAAGTCCAGGGAAATGGCCCTGAACTATATATATATATATTATAAGGGTGTTCCAGTATGCCAATTGAAATTGGTAAATGTAGTCACTAGCTTATAGTGACAATTTTAAAGGCAGAGAGAGCATGAACACTGAGGTTCTGATTAGCAGAGCCTCAGTGACACAGTTAGGCACTACACAGGCATACACATTTAGGCCACAAACTATGAGCACTGGGGTCCTGGCTAGCAGGATCCTAGTGAGACAGACATGTAAAATTGGGGGTAACATGCCAAGAAAGATGGTACTTTCCTACAGCCTAAACTTGTGGCTTTGTCTTGGTCTGGCTCTACCAAACAACCACAGTTGGCGCTTTGTGCTTCCAGGCACTATTTTCACTTAAATCTTTAAAATTGCATATCTCCAGTTCTACTGATTGAATTTTTGTCAGTCTGGTATTGAATAATCTATTAGATGTTACTCTATGTTTACTCTTTTTTTCTAAATTGATGTGGGATTTATTTCCTTTCCTCTGAGTTAGGCCTGGCTGCTTTATGCCATTCTACAAAAGGGTTAAGGATAGGTTAATTTGGGGCTTGCTTGTGATTTCACCCTGACAGAAATTGTGGCTGCTGCTTGAAGGTATTACTACACTTCAAAAATTGCATATTTTCTTAGTATTTGATATTTGTAATGTGATGAGCAATTTATGTAAGAATAAATTTACATGTGTAAATTACTCACAAGTATAAGTCAGCTTTGTGAATTGTCCCCAGTGATGTCTCTGAAGGCATTAATGCAATCAGCAATTGATTAATCCATGAGTATCATACAAAGAGTGATGAATATTTACCTTATCATGATGTATACCTTGAATACCTCATCTGACAGAATAGTAAGTCAACTGCTTTTTATCTGTACATTTGCCACTGATAACATATTCATATCTAGATCCTATAAATGACCCTCTGAAGTTTGTAAAAATACTTTACACATATTCTTGAAATAAGTGGAAAGGCCTTCACCATTAAGACAATGCTGACAATCATACTGCAACTTAAACCATTTGTGAGTCCTCCATACATTAAACCTTTTTCAACAATGTACAATGTAACAGACTTTTTCCCAAACATCTGCAAATAAATAGCTCTACCTTACAAATCTCCAGTTTATATAGAATTGTTAATAGCACTGCATTACAACTCTTTATTATCAGCATGCACAGTGACTTCCTCAGGAAAATAAAGTATTGTAAGGATAAGATTTAGGCCCATATTTATACTTTTTTTCACACCGCATTTGTGTCATTTTGTGACGCAAAAGTGGTGCAAACTTACAAAATATGAAAGTATAAATATGGGCCTTAGTTTTTCCACAAGGTTTAAGTAACCAGCCTTTGAATTAAGATACAGCCTATTATTATGGAGCGAAACCTTGGATGATATGCTCAGTGATATGATCAGCAATGTCATTAATGATGTCTTTTGAGGTGTCATAGGTGATATTATCAGTTACTTCATTTAAAATGTAATGAGCGATGCAATATGTGAGGCCATAAGCAGTGCAATGTAGGAGTGCAAGATACAGTTATGTTAATAAAGTATAACTGGTGAATTGCAGTGTGGTTTTATTTTTTACATCTATCTATCTATCTATCTATCTATCTATCTATCTATCTATCTATCTATCTATCTATCTATCTATATATCTATCTATCTACCTATCTATCACATAGAAAGGGGGAAAATTGAGGAGAAATAGTGATATTTCTCCTCGTTGAACCTCCCCTGGGGAGGCATAAGCTTTGGGTGCATCCTCAGATTTACAAGGTCTTATAAATATGGGGATTCATCAAAATCCATGGATGTTGCACAGAAAAACCCACCGCAGTGTCCATTAAATGCCTCATTAGAGCAGAGTAAGGCAATGCAGCATTTTGTGCTGCCTTATCTTACTCAATATTTATGAGGCCATTCAAAGCCACGCAAAGTCGTTTTGCATGGCCTCATGCACATAGGTTAGTGGTTTGCATCGTGATTGTTTCAGAAAATGTGATGCAACAGCAGTGCAAGTCCTCATAACTATCACCAGAGTTTGGGGAAAAAATAACAACACCTACAAAGCAGACTACTGTACCCACAATGTGATGCCTTAGTGACAGACTGTACTATTTCTGCAGCCATGGCAAGCTCACCTGCATTCCTTTATACCATAGACTGGAGGGGTTTAGTTTGGAGGTCTCAAATGGCTTATCATTTGCAGGCAACATCTAATGAGATCAGCATACCAATAAACCTGGAGCCAGATGTACAGGTCGTCCGGGATCTGTTTTGTTAATTCTAGTGCTGAAAGCATTATAAATGAAGCTCAGAGTAACTTAAGTCAATTTTGTCCTTTCTTCCATTTCAGATGTGACATAGCATTATATCACATGATCACTGTCACTGTTGTTTTTTGCTGTATTAAAGAATAGTGAGCTAACATCAAAAAGACTGTGACTTTCCCAATTACATTGAATGCAATGTACCTATTCAAAGACAGCCTAACTGTCTCAAACTGAAAAATATGATATTCAACAAGTCTTGTCACCTGAATAAACCCTGGAAATGCTTAAACCCAATGTTGTAGAATTTTGAGAGAATATTCAAATGCATACTGTAGTACAATGTTTCTTCATGCTTCATTCATTTGTGTTGCACCGTGGACTGCCGAGGCCTGAGCGGGAAAACCGGCTCGGGACGCGGTTGGGACCACAGTTCGTTTTTTCTGACCACTAGGCTCACTGTGACCCCTTTTTTCAGGCTCATCTCGCATGAGGCCACAGATAGGGCGAGTTCAGGGTGCAGCGCCCCCTCCGAATTAGGAGTGGGTGCCCCCCCACCACCCCCTACCCCTCACTTACCTGGTAATTGACTTTTCTTTAAAAAAAAATTTCTCTGTCTTCTTTCCTCTTCTTTCTTCTTTTTTCTTTCATTTGTTTTTCCAAATAGGAGCCATATTCTTCTTTCTCCCAGCATAAATTCTTTCTACCTCTTGCCCTGCATGCATTAGGTTCCTTTTCTAATATGGCGTCTTCATCTATTTCCTCCTAAAGTCCTTTCCCAATCCAACATGGTGTCTTCTGCCTTCGCTGTATGTCACTTCCTGTTTAGGGGTATTTAAGGAGTGGGATTGTTGTTGTTCTTGAGCTGCAACACTTCCTTTGGTGGTGATCACGCTCCAGTTGTTTTTTTCTTCCAGACTTTTTTCCTTACCTGTTCCAGTTTCTTCCAGTTATTGTTTTTTCATTGGAAGTCTTAAATTTTTTCTTGTGCTTACTCTCTGTTCCAGGGAGTTCCAGTTATAGAGGTTTTTTCCCTTTGGGTTTTTCCTCTGGGACTCCTTCTGGAGGGCACTGACTGCCTTTTTCAAGTAACGTTGTCAGCAGCATTGTGGCTTCCAGAAGGGGTCACCCTTACCTTGGTCAGTGCAGGACCAACAAAAATTTAGACCATCCTGCAGTTCCAGTTGGCCCAAACCATAAGCGACAAGTAAACCGTGACACATTGCAGCACCAGGAGAACCAGTTTTTGTCAAGCATTATGGAGAATTCTTAGATAGCTGCTGCAGAAACCAACCAGTCACTACTCATAACCATCCAACAACAAGCCCAGGAACTGCAACAATTACAAAATCAAAATGCGGCTTTACACCAAACCTTGATTTCACAAACAACAGATGCTCTCACTGTTTCTGTTGCTATGCCACGCTTTTCACTAGATCCCAACAATTTGTGTGAATTCCTTGATGCTCTGACAGTCTATTTTGCATTTCGACCTTCCCAATTTGCGCAAGATAAAACTAAAGTCGGATATTTAATTACTGCCCTGTCTCGTCCTGCTTTAGCCTGGGTGACTCATTTGGTAGCTTCCAATGATTCCATGATGTCTGACTATTCAGCTTTTGTTACTGCCTTTAAACAAATATTTGAATGCCCTGGACTGGAGTCTTTTGATGAAGAAGCCTTATGTGACATCCAGCAGGGTACCAGGGACGTCCTACAATATATTACACGTTTCAGACAGCTGGCAGCAGAAACTACTTGGGTACAACGTACTCTTGTAACCCTTTTTCATAGAGGTCTTCGAGAGGAGATAAAGGACAAACTGGCACATTCAGCTAGAGTAGAAGATTTACGAAGTTTAATGGACTTAGCACTCTCCGTAGAGTATCTTCTACATGAACGCATGTTGGAAAAAAGAAAGAATCGGGGACCATCTCATTCAGGGAACCCACGTACCACCATCCATCAGTCCGAAGAGTGTCGACCTGAATTGAGAGAAGCTGCTGAGGAGGAACCTATGCAAATAGACACAGCTCGTGGTCCTCTCACTGCTAGTGAAAATGGATGAAGAGAAGGATTATATCTTTATTGTGGAGATTCAGGCCATTTGCTTCGTACCTGCCCAGTCCATCCTGTGAAGTCTCTGAGAGAAGCCAATTCCTGTCCTCTATGAGAAGGGAGGGGACGGGATTCTCTGAGATACCTTCTATTTGTTCTTCTAAGGAAGATGTAACTGCCCTCTTTCTTTCACCTATTACACTGCAGTTACCGGATGGTCGGGAAGAAAGGGCACTGGCATTATTAGACTGTGGAGCCAGTGGAATATATCTGGATGAGACAGAGGCTATGGAACAAAAAATTCTTCTAATTTCTAAGGACATTCCAGAGCAAGTTCATACAGCTGATGGATCTCTTTTAGCTTCCGGTCGAGTCATCAACACTACTCCTACCTTATGTCTACTCTTCAGAAAACATCAGGAACATGTCTCTTTTGATCTGATCTCCTTACCCAATCATACAATAATCCTCGGAATACCCTGGTTTTCACAGCATAATCCTTATATCAATTGGGAAACCAAAACTATTTCTCTCTCGTCCCAATTTTGTCAAGACCATTGGTATTCCTCTGGGACATATTGGTCACCAAAGAAAAAGTTATCAACGGTGCCAGAAGTAGGTTGTTCCATAAAATCCATCCAAAGGGTACCTAGTCATTATCTGGACTATGCAGACATGTTCCAAAAATCCACGAAACCAGTACTACCTCCACATAGAGAATATGACTGTACATTCCCTTGGAACATGGTGCCGTTGTCCCCTTTGGTAGAATGTACTCTCTTACTGAACCTGAAAAGAAGATACTCAAGGAATAGCTGCAAGAAAATATACAGAGTGGTCTGATTGTACCTTCTTCTTCCCCCGCTGGGGCTTTGCTCTTTTTTGTGCCTAAAAAGACGATGGATCTACGCCCCTGTATAGACTTTCATGGACTGAAGAAGATTACCATAAAAGACCGTTATCCACTACCTCCAATAAAATATATTTTGGAAGCAGTCAGAAGGGAGCAGATATTTACTAAGTTAGACCTTAGGGGAGCCTACCATCTTCTAAGAATAAAGGAAAGTGATGAATGGAAGACCTTGTTTCGTACACCCTTTGGTCATTACGAATATTGGGTAATGCCCTTTGGTTTAACCAATGCCCGCTCTGTTTGTCAGAGATTCATGGATTCAGTATTTTGCGACCTTTTAAATCAAACCGTAGTAATATACCTAGATGACATCCTAATATATTCCAGACATCCAGAACATCACACCATGCATGTACTTCAAGTTCTAGACAGACTCAGGCAACACTATGAGGGTCATTCTGACCCTGGCGGCCGGTGGCCGCCAGGGCCACCGACCACGGGAGCACCGCCGACAGGCTGGCGGTGCTCCAATGAGCATTCTGACCGCGGCGGTTCAGCCGCGGTCAGAAGCGGAAAGTCAGCGGTCTCCTGCTGACTTTCCGCTGCTCATTGGAATCCTCCATGGCTGCGGAGCGCGCTCCGCAGCCATGAGGATTCTGACCCCCCCTACCGCCATCCAGTTCATGGCGTGAAAGCCGCCATGAACAGGATGGCGGTAGGGGGGGTCGCGGGGCCCCCGTAAGAGGGCCCCAAAATGTATTTCACTGTCTGCCTTGCAGACAGTGAAATACGCGACGGGTGCAGTAGCACCCGTCGCACCTTCCCACTCCGCCGGCTCGATTACGAGCCGGCATCCTCGTGGGAAGGTCGTTTTCCCCCTGGGCTGGCGGGCGGTTTAACTGGAACCGCCCGCCAGCCCAGGGGAAAACTCGTAATACCCGCCGCGGTCTTTTGACCGCGGCGCGGTAATTTGGAGGGCGGGATCCTGGCGGGCGGCCTCCGCCGCCCGCCAGGGTCATAATGAGGCCCTAAGTGTTCTATAAACTCGAAAAATGTGAATTTGACAAGACTGAGGTAAAATATGTAGGGTATATTATTAGTCAAGTCTGTAATTCCATGGACCCAGAGAAGGTTCAGGACTGTCTGTCCCCCTCTTCTATCAAAGAAACTCAGTATTTTTTAGGACTGGGCAATTTCTATTCGCAATTTATTGCTGATTTTGTTCCACAAACCAGCCAAATCACGCAAACTCTTTAAAAAGAGAATTTACGGAATGATTTTGTCTGGACAGAAGTTGCTGAAATCGCATTTCAAAACCTAAAATGTGCTTTCACCCAAGCTCCTATATTACGGCATCCTGATACCATCAAGTAATTTATTGTAGTCACTGATGCTTCAGAAAGAGATATAGGGGCCACCTTGTTACAAAGACAGAACGACGATGGATTAGAACATCCGATTTTACCTGTCCTATATGTTATCTGATCCTGAGTGCAATTACTCACTTTTGGAACAGGGACTTCTAGGTCTAAACACAGCCTGTAATGTGTGGGACAATTCCTTATGGGGTCAAGGGGGCCATTTGAAGTATGAACAGACCAACTAAATTTACACTGTCTAAGAAACTTTCAATGTCAGAACAGTCGCCAAGCCCGTTGGGTTTTCTTCTTTAGTCAATTTGACTTTTATATAACCTATATACCTGGTTCTCAAAATATTCTGGCAGACGCCCAGTTACAATGCTATCCTGAAAGTAGCAATACTCCTTCACAACATCTCATTGAACCAGATAAAATCATTGGACTAGTACAGTCTTTTCTTGATAAAGTATGGTCTGAGTATTCAACCCTCTCTGGATTGGAAATGAAAGATCTGCGTCCAAACTTATGCAAGGTTAAGGGGTATTACTACCATAAGGATGCATTATTCCTTCCTTCTAAGACAGTTCAAAGGAAAGCACTACAAATGTGTCATGACTCCCCTGTGGCAGGTCATTGTGGTATCAACGCCACACAGGAACTACTCCTTCTTTCTGCTGGCCTACACTAAAGAAAGTTACTGAGAATAATGTGGCGTCTTGTCCCACCTGTGCTCAAACAAAAATACCCTATACCACGCCAGCACGACTGCTTCAACCCTTACCTGTTCCACCAGCCCCTTGGCATACCGTATCAACCAATTTCATGTGTTCCTTACCTCCCTCAGCAGGAACCCGAGATATAATGGTGACTGTGGATTCATTTACTAAGATGGCTCATTTTAATGCACTAAAGAAACTACCCACATCCAAAGAATTAAATCAAATCTTTATACAAAACATTTTTCTTCTTCATGATCTCTCTCAAGTTATTATTTCAGAACATGGCCGTCAATAAATTTCACACTTTTGGAAGTATTTTTGTGAAACCCTACACATCGAGGTAGCCTTCTCAACTGGTTATCATCCCCAGATTAATGGGCAAATGGAACCAAGGACTCTAACAATATTTACGCTGTTTCTGCAATACTACTCACAGTAACTGGTCTATGTACTTACCCATTGCTGAGTTTTCATATAATAACACAGTAAATAGTGCCACAAAAGTCACTCCTTTCTTCTTCTCATACGGTTTCCATCCCAAGTCCTTTCCTGCTATTACAAAAGAATCCTCTACACTTTCTGCAATCACCTCATTTTCTCAGAGGGTACGTAAAATTCAACGTAATGTACATTCTAAACCTTCTGTCCACAAAACAAAAGATGAAAAGGATGGTTGATAAGAGACGATGTGATGCCCCATCCTATCAAGTCAGAGACAAAGTCTGGCTCTCTTCCAGATTTTTATCTCTCTGTCTGTCACAAAACAAATTCAAACCCGCTATTATGGACCCTCCTAATTCTTCAAAAAATCAATCCGGTATCCTTCCGTCTTCGTTTGCCTCCAACTTGCAAGATACATCCTGTATTTCACGTCTCACAACTGAAGCCCTATAAGCCTGATCCTTTTCATAGACAATTCACCTATCCTCCTCTTATGTTGGTGAATGATGAACCAGAGTATGAGGTTCAAGATATATGTGATTCCCGTATATACCGAAACCATCTCCAATATCTAATTCATTGGAAGGGTTATCCTCTTAGCGAGTGTTCTTGGGAAGATGCATCTTCTTTTCACGCTCCTCTTTTGGTCTTTCATTTTTTCCATCTTTATCCGAACAAACTCGGGGCTCTGAGTAACCGTGACACATGGATCCATAACCTGTGAACCATGTATTGGTGCAGTGGATGTGGGTAATCAATATTTTTTCTAAAGTCCTTTAAAAGACCCTTCTTTTTCTGTTTGTGGGTTCACCCTTTTTCCTTTTCTTAAAAGGTGAATCCATGCTGGATTTTCTGCACAACTTTACTCAGTCCTTCTTGTACTTCATGATCATATGCTTATATTCTTGAACTTAACTGATGGTCCAGCTGATGTATTCTTTACTAATTCCCTTTGAATACACTTTCAAACTTTAGTCCTTGTCTGTCGTGCTGAGAATGGTTACAGCACCATCTTAATGTGTGATATTTAATTAAATAGTGACGGGTCCACCAGGGAGCAGCAAAGTCCAAGCCTACAGCGCTCCCAGTCCAACCAGCTGTCACGTATTTGGCAACTCATTCACTCACCGGTTTGAGCCCTGACAGTTGCAAATCTTTCAATTCGCCATATACCAGATGTTTTTGCAGCTGAGAAAATGTACTATACTAATTTAGCAATTTACAAAAGTTTTTCTAAATCTATATATGGGTTTAGAAATGATTGCTGATTTGGAATTTGGAAGGGGTGTTCCATCGAAATTAGGAATCAGTACACTATTTAAGTTGCCCAATTTAAGCAGCTCCTAGAAAGCGTCACATTGTAAAGATATTGCATTATACTTGAATCCAAGAGAGTCCTTTAATGCATGTACTACCTTTAAGCACCTTTTGGCTTTTTGGGTCACAATGAATGCAGCCATACATATAGCTCCTAGACAACCCAGCACTCCTAACTGTAGAGCAAATGTTCCAACCTTAGGAATGCTTGAAAAATATAAGGAAAAATCCAGGGGGGGTGAATGTTTGAAGTTCCCCCAACTTAGGGTGGGGACTCCTGAAATGCAATGTGAGGAGAGACTGTGTCTTCCTTATGCTGTTGATGGTAACCCTGTCATCCTGAGGCCACCACAAGGGGAGAAATGACTGAAATGATGTAAAAAAATCACCAGGCCTCACAAGGCATTATGGGGCGCTGCTCCTCCGGGAGAAGTGAAGATGATAGTATCAGTTCTCCCACTGAGCTGGGAAAGCCACAGTTGTGATTTATTTTGTTTTTTTTGCTTAGAGGTGCCTGGTTCCACCCAGGCACCCTGCACTTGGTTTACATCGGGATGGTTCAATTAGTCCACCTTGGCTGACCCCCTCCAGCTACTTACCCAGGCTGCACTCTCCCATGCATCTGTGGGAGCCAGTACTGAAGTCCTTTGGCAGCCTCATGCTCACCCCAGGCATGGGGAGTGGGGGCAGTCTGTCCATGGCTGGGGGAGTGTAATGGTACTCCCTCTATCATGTCAGCATGTGGGGGACAGGGATGGGGTCCCAGCCACCTGAAGGAAGCACATCTAGGGATAAGCTTAAAATAGTAAAGAGAGGGGGGCCCACACATGCCTCCTCCCTGGGGCTTAAACATAGAGGGCCTCAATTGCTAATTTTTGGCACAGGGCAGTGCTGCAAGCCTTTTTGCTGATCCACCCTGTGTCAAAACAAAAGGGCACAAATGTGTTATTTCTATAAGAAACAGTCCATTTCTGTCCTTTTCCTCTGTGCTGGTGCACAAATTGCTTCCTAGCTTCAGCACAGGTACCCTTGCACCATGGTGCAAGGGTGCCTGTGTTGCAGGGATGATTGTTTATGTGCGCGAAAGGACACCTTCCTGAACATAACCAATCATTAATGACGTTTTCCTATTTCTATGTGTGCTGCATTATGCAGCACGCATAGAGAGAGGAAAATGGAGGAGGAATAATGGGCCAGATGTAGCAAAAATAAAAATTGCGAGTCGCATTTTGCGAGTTGATGCGACTCGCAAAATGCGAGTCGCAAATTGGAATGTCAGAAAAAAAAGCGATCCGATTTTGCGACTCGCAGCCGGACTCGCAACGCTGTGTGCGAGTCTGCAGTTTGCGAGGTCGCTGTTTGCGAGTGTGCAAAAAACGAACTCGCAATTAGCGAGTGGGTGTCGCAAATTGCGATTACCTTCAAAATAGCTTGCAGGTGCAGCAGAACACTCCAGAAAGCATACCAGAACACTCTGGAAACACTTCCTGGCACATGATGATGACATCACAGCCAGGAAGTTAACAAATACACCTGGGAGGAGGGCTCAACAGTGAGCAGTGTCTCTGCCACTGACAGTAGGGTGCTGAGGAGTGGTAGGCACAGCACCATGGACGCAGCAGGGACCAGCCAGGCTGGCAGGAGGGGCAGGAGATCATAGATAACAGCCAGGACAGATTAATGTGGCACATGGCGTTAATGTGCCACATGACTGGTTGGCATTTTCCTGCCCATGGACAATTTCAACTTGTATATAGTTTCTTCATGACATTAATAAAACAGTTATTTTTGTTCCACTTAACAAATGGTTAATAGGTGAGTATGGTGGGAGTTGACACGTACCGTCCAAAATATTGCGTTGCAATGTGGTCCCGTCTCAGTCTGCCTTGATTAGCTAGACTCCTATCCCCATGATGGCGATGTGGTTGTTCTTGCTCTTCATCATCAGGATCTGGGTCTGCAGGGGTAAGAGGTAGCCCACGTCGGGTGGCTATGTTGTGGAGGATGGCGCATGCGACCACAATTTTGAAAGCGGTAATGGGGGTGTATTGGAGGGCACCTCCACTGCGGTGGAGGCATCTGAATCTTGCCTTCAGCAGTCCGAAGGTGCGCTCGATCAGGTTCCTGGTCCTCTTATGCGCACTGTTGTATTGCCTCTCTGATTCAGTTCTGGGTGTTAAAAACAGAGTCATGATCCAAGGCCTGAGAGCATATGCACTGTCACCTGTTGGGCACAAAAGTACACGGTTAGGAAGTCCAGATTGTCGTGCACAGTGACCTGTGTGTATGTCTGCAAGTGTCTGTGGCTCTTCCTAGGAGGTAACCGTCTCCAAATTCCCCACGTTCCAGGCGTTGATGTATCCCACTATGCCTAAAAATGTCATGGGTACTGCCAGGAAACTTAGCTACGATGTCCGTGATGACATAATGGGCATCACAAACAACCTGTATGTTGAGTGAGTGGGTACACTTCCTGTTGCGGAAAATGTGTTCCAGATTAGCAGGGGGGCATATTTGAATGTGTGTCCCATCTACACACCCTATGACATGAGGAAAGTGGGCAATGCGGTAAAAGTCCAGCTTGGTGCTGTTAATTTCTGCCTCATTCCTTGGTAAGTATATGAAGTGAGACATGTGCGTGACTAAGGCATCTAGGAATGCCCTGAGGAACCTTGACACTGCACTTTGGGATACCCCACCTGCCACGGCAATGACCCCCTGATAGCTCCCTGAGGCCAAGAGGTGCAGTGCGCATAGTACTTGCACATGCGTAGGGATGGCGCAGCCACGTAGAGTCTTGTGTTCTAGCTGTGGTTTCAGTAAATCTATTAATTCTAGAATGGCTGTGCTGCTAAGGCGGTATTTGTCATAGATCTCCTCTTCAGTTTGCTGAAAAAGAGTCTGCCTGGTTCTATATATCTTCTCCTGTCTGTGGCCCCTACTCCTCCTCTGCTGGGCTGCGTAGACTCTCCTCCTCACTGCTATCAGGTATATCTCCGCCATTTTGAGTAACCCAGATGCCTTCTGGGTCCCCTTTTATACTTTGGTAATGGTTACCACCTGCTCTGAGTTAGTGGTAAATGGGACATGCAAACTGGGCTTTTTGCGACTAGTCGCAATTTGCGAGTTGCAATTGCATATGGGTTGCGACTCGCAAATTGCGACTTGCAATTTGCGGGTCGCAAAATGGGGTCGCACCGGATGCGACTCGCAAACGGGTCCCATCGCTTTTTGCGAGTCGGAAATGGGCTTTTTGCATCCCATTTCCGATTTTGCACTGTCGCAAATTGCGATTCGGCCCGTTTGCGAGTCGCAATCGTTTGCTACATCTGGCCCAATGTTATTTATCCCTGTGGAGCCACTTTAATGCCACCCCTGAGGTTGCAAAGGAATCTTATTAATGCCCAGCCCCGTAAATCTGGGAATGTAGCAGATTCCATTGGATTCCATGGGTGTTGGCTTGGAACACCCACAGCAAAACCAATGGAATTCCCATTTCACACAGTGTTATGCTTGAATGGGGTCCATATTTACAAGGCTGTGAAAGCAATGCAAGGTGGCTTTGTGTGGCCTTGTAAATACAGGCCAGCACACTGCACCTCTGGAACAAAAAATTGATGCTTCAGTGGCATTGTGTGCCACTAGGGCTGCTAAATGAGACCCAGGGTATATTTGTACTGACCAAAGGACCTAGCCGACCCTGGGGGTATATTAAGACATGGCAGCAGACCCCCAAAAGCTTCATTGCCGTAGAACCGTCAAAGGTCATCAAACTTTAAAATGCCATACCTCAGGCATGGTTGGACCAATTTTGATGAACCTGGGCTCATTTTACTCCTGGTCGTGAGCATTAGCCACCAGGGGCAGTTGCGGCAACCCTCCTCACAGCCAAAGGTGTTCAGTCCTCAAGGAGTTGGTTCTCCAGGCTCCATGCATCAGCTCTCCTCCTTGGTTTTTTGGCGCAATACTCCAGGGCTTTCCCCCAAGTGGCAGAGTCCTTAGGCCCTTGGTGGTGTCTGGAGGTTCTTCCTTTTAGCTCTTCATGACAGTCCTAGTGTCCAGCAGCAAAATCCACAGGCAAGAGATATTCTTCCCCTGGTGCAAGAGTTTTTAAAAGGGACAGGAAGGTTCAATGAGTTGAACACCCCTGCCCAATCCTAGGATGTCATGTCACCTCTCTACCCTTGTTCCAACCTTCCTGTACAGCATGCTTGGACAGTCCAAAATGGTGCCATCCTGGAGTCACTGGTCACCTCAGCTCCTGGGTTCTCAGCTTTGCCCCTCACTGACATCACTGTCACAGGCTTGCACACTAGACATTTAAAGTGAACACCCCACTGGGTTGCCTCCAGTTGTCTGGGCACTCTCATTTGTTTAGTGGTCTTGGACATGGCCATCCTTGGTACAGTGTGACAGCTGCATGATTATTGTACTGTGGGTGAGACACCGGTAGAGAGACTCACCGACAAAAAAAGTCCAAAACCAGGTGATCAAAAAATCAAAAAAATCAGGGTGTACTAAATGAGCTGGACCCAATTGCAACATGCTCTAACAGCAACATTTCCAAATTGTCATTTTTGCTGTGGGAAGAGATGGTGGCCTCTTGTATCACACAACGTTACTAGCTCACCCCTCAGCCTGGATAACATCTGAATGGCACTACTATAATAGATATTTCAAGGTATCAAGTTAATCATGGCATTAAACCCGAATTGGTTCCAAAGTCAACTGTAATGTCACTTTTAAGAAAAGACAACTTTTATAACGGTGCCATGCTGTTGCCCAGTTTGTCCAGTGATTTCACACAGTTCATGGCCACCACACAACCTTCTGACCTTCTGGGAAGTAGTGTGAACCACTCCCAGGAATAATAACAGCCTGTTACAAGGAGAGGTATTACCTCCCTCAGGATGTTGGGCCAAAAGGCAAGCTCATAGGTGATCACAGTTCTGAAGGGTTTCTACTTTGTTCCCGTAGACAGGCTGGTGGCAGAAACAGAGAAGAAAACCAGTGCCCAAACCGGTTTTCTTGTAGGCCTGCAGCCCACATTTAGACACATCTCTAGGATGGGCTTCAGAGCTTCTAATATCAAAGCAGGGGTTCAGACATCATTGGAATGGATAGAATAGTATGGCCTGGGATTTGTACATGCCACACATTTCTGGAAGTCATCACAGAGTAGGAGAGGTTCTGGTAGCCCATCGGCTAGTGATGCATCATCCCCCAGGGAACGTTTTTGGATTAAATATAATACTTTTGCCACCCTGAACCTCAGATCACTATGGAACTGGAGAAACAGCCAAAGAAGTTCTGTCCTGCTAACCTATGTACTTGGCAAAGAAACTCTGTGCCACCTGCTGGACTGCATCTGCTGTACCTTGAGCTAGAGAGGAGAGGAATGGGCATGTGGCTTCTGGCTTGAAGAAAGTCGCTCCCAACCCCCAGACAAAAACAGCGACTTTAATGGTCAGTTGGCTTGATCAGATAACTTTCCAAATACTCCTTAATGGCTCCCTTGACCTGCTAAAATTTGTCACCCCAGTGGGGCTGGTGTAAATCAAACACAATTCTTTCAATGTTTTAAAAAGTTTTCAAAGTTTACAGTTACCAATGTTTATTTATGGTTGTGACTAATTCATACCCTAAGGTAACTATAACCCTCCAAGCACAGTTTTCTCATGAACCATTTTACTGCAAAGGTTGCAGTGATAATATTAATTATTCCATAGAGGATAACATCAGTGATGTAATATGCAACTAGCAGTGCATGGAAGAGGTGTAAGTTACAGTTACCTTAAGGCACGAGTTATAGTTTATTGAAATAACTGTAACTTTTTTTAGTGAATTTCTAAGGTTTTTTCAAAACTATTTCATAACATACCGTCCCTGTAATCTTTGTATTTTTTAGTGCAATTCCATGTTTTTTTAATGCAGTGGGGACTGACTGCAGGGCTTGGACAGCGGACAATTTTACACAAGCAGCCAACCCCATGCACGCAGTCAAACTCATGCCGTGCACAACCTTCGGTGGTGTGTGGCGGAGGTTGTCTGCTGGACCTGGCCCCAGCATGCCCCCAGCCACTCACATGCTGCCAACCCATCCTGTGCACAGCCTTTGGCAGACAGACCCCCTCCCGGGGCAAATGTCTGGCCCTGGGGACCCCATCTCCTGGGACCGGCCATATTTATGAGAGGGAGTGTGCCATGCAGCCAATATTGACCATTGGGACACAATCCCCCGGGGCCCATCCAATAATCGTGAGAGACCTGGAGCCTACCCAGTGCTCCAACTACATAATCAAAAGGGGATGGGGGAATGCAGCCCCCCCAAGGCCATTATTTGCCCTGGGTTTCTAATTAACATTTGGGGGGGGCCATAACCCTTCTCCCTGCACTTATTTCGGACCCAGGGTCCCAATTTCTGGGGACCTGGAAACACTATCATTGGGGAAGGGGTCAAACAGCCCTCCTTCCTCAGTCAATATTGGTGCTGGGGACCCCATCTAGAGGACCTAGCTGTTAACAGGTTGGTGCCCTGGAGCCCACCTATAGCACCCACTTCATGATGGAGGCCGGGGTTAGTCCCAATGCCCCTGTGGGCCCAGCTGGCTCTCCCCATGGCTCTTGACTGGGGGAAGAAGCTAAACATGCAGCAACCCAGTGGTGGGAGAAATGTTTTCAACTGTTTCCCTACCTGTGTCACAGTGGGTGGGGAAACATTTGAAAAGTATTCTCCAGCAGGCAGGAGCATTTTACACTAGCATCAGACTTGGTGTTTGGTCTTTCTTAGCAGGAGCTTTAAAATTGCTCCTGCTAAGTGAGAGCAAATGTGCTATGTCCTGGGGATAGGTACCCCGGGACATAGCAGGAACCTAGGGGATCCCCAGGGCGAACAGCCCCCTCCCTTTCGTATTGAATGCAGAACACCTGGAAATTGGGGCCCTTGGGCCAAAAGCAGTTTGGAAATGGGGGCTGAGAGAACCCCCTATATGATTTGTTTTAAGGCTCCCAAGAGATGGGGTCCTTGGGGCCAAAATCGGGCCAGGAGGGGGACCACGTGCCCCATCCCCTTTCATGAAATCGACTGAGGGATGGGGTCCCTGGGTTGAAACTGGCTTGGGGAAGGGTGCCAAGCATGCCCCCCTCTAAACTTAATATAAAACCTACCCCCCCCACAAGGATCTGGTCCACCCAGGGGTCACATAAAAGTAAGCAATGGAAGCAGAGCTTCCTTTCTTTCTCAATTTTGCTGGGATCCATGGTTCATCTATGGTTTCCTGAAAGAATTGAAAAACAAACTGCTGGACCCGTCACCTGGCTATTCCTATCCTGTCCACTTTTTTGCCTTGTTTCATGAGACTCAGATAAGTCCAAGTCCCAAGATGGCTGCCACCACTCTCTGGGTCAAGTGGTGGCAGACAATCGATCTCATTTAGATCTGCAGAACCTGTGTGTCATTCGATATACATAAATCATTTTTCTTTAGTAACTCAAAAACTACTTAACAGATTTACACCAAATAGCAAAAAACTATTTCTGCACCAAGATGTAGCTTTCTGCATAATTTGATGAAATTCTGTTTGGCAGTTAGAACTGTAGCAGCACTTCAATTCATCCTCAAGTTTTTTTAATTGTTTACATTATATATCTATATGTATATTTAGTGAAACAGGTTACAGGGATGTTAGGCTCACATTTCACTTATACAGAACCACTGAAATTCAGCAGTTATAGTTACCTGACTTACCTATAGATTACGCCCCACATTGTACTGCTTTTAGCCTCACATATTACTTCACTCAAGACATGGTCAGTGACATCACTGATAACATCTCAAATGACATCACTGGTGACATCATCCATAGAAGCACACTCGCACCCACTCACACACCTGTACAACCTCTCATACACCCACTCACACACCCACACAGCCACTCACATACCCATTCACAGACCCCTGCAAGTATTCACACAACAACTCACTCATTCATAGAGTGTAATCTTTGTTTTATTTTTACTGAATTTCCTAACAATAACATCCCTGTAGCCTTTGGTTTTTTCAGTGACTTTCTAAGGTTTTTTATGTTTTCTAATTATAACATCCCTGTAGCCTTTGGTTTTTTAAGTGAATTTCTTAAGTTTTTTATATTTTATTTTCAAACTGTAATCACTAACCTTTGACAGTGAGTGTGTGAGTGAGTGTATATGTGTCTCAGAAGGTGTGTGAGTGGGCGTGAGAGCATCTGGGTGGGTCTGTGAGTGGGTGTGTGAGTGTCTGAGTAGGTGCATGGGTCTCCCAATTGGCCTGTGAGTGGGTGTGTGAGTGTCTAAATGGGCCTGTGAGTGGGTGCATCAGTGTCTGAGTAGGTCTCTGAGTGGATACATGAGTCTGATTGCATCTGTGAATGAGTGGGTCTGTGAGTAAATGCATAAGTCTCTGAGTGGGTCTGTGAGTGTGTGTGTGTGTGTGTGTGTGTGTGTGTGTGAGAGAGCCTGAGTAGGTCTGTGAGAGGGTGCATTAATGTCTGAGAGAGTCTGTGAGCAGGTGTATGAATGTCTTTGTGGGTCTGTAAGTGCATGCATGAGTGTCTAAGTGGCCCTATGAGTGGGAGCGTGAGTGCCTGAGTGGGTTTGTGAGTGAGTACATGAGCCTCTGAGTGGGTCTGTGAGTGGGTACCTGAGTGTCTGAGTTAGTGTCTGAGTGTGTCTGTGAGTGGGTGTGCTAGTGTCTGTGTGGGTGTGTCAGTGGCTGCCTGAGAGACTTGGCCACAAAGGAAACGCACCTGCCTTTTTATCTAACAAGAGTCCACAGTTTTGCACAAACTGTGTACCAAACTGAAGTACTTTCTACTGGTTAGTTAGTAAGTGCTACCTTGTTGAGGGTAAATGTGCAGTGTGTTTCATATACTGCAGCTCGTAGAGGACCACAATGAAATGTCTCCAGAAAACTTGGGTGCATTTAGCGATGAGATTGGAAAGTTGTGGAGTGATCCATCATGTAGGGGCAGAGAAAAAGTGCATTTCCCGTGTTCCTGTAAAAATTTTAGACACGGCTCAAGTCCAAACCGCTAAACAGAAGCTCTTCGTCCAGAAATCATGCTTTTTGTTATTTGTTGTAAATCCATTCATTAGTTTTTGAGACATATAAGGGAATCCAAATTTGTAGATCTGGGAGGAGCCTAAGCACAGATCTCATGGTAAGATCAGATTGGCTGTTAGCACTTCAACCAGAAAGTGGAGGCAGCTATCATGGGACCAATATACATGATAGCACCTATTGAAATGAATATTAGTGAATGGCAGGTTTTGAGGGACACAAAAAGGAGACTATGTAATGGGTGATAACAGATTTCAGTTACAGTATAAATCATTTATTGCTAAGGTTATTTTATCACGTCAAAAGCCTTCTGCTGCGATTTCATGAATCATGTTTGAGAGAAAACGGTTTTCTCATGATTTCCCCATAGAGGTTATGGAAGGTCATCAATAAGCTAAAATGAGAGCATATTTTCTGTAAATTCACGTTATCTTTCTCAGCCATATGAGAATTAAGTTTGACATTTTCAGTAAAACATGTACTTCCAAAAGGAGCAGACAGTCAGTTGATTCCCTTGTGTACTATGGCAGCCTTCCAGAGTGTTCTAAAGAACAACTAGAGCACTAAGGCCAATATTTATACTTTTTTAGCTCCACATTTGTGTCATTTTTTGATGCAAAAGCAGCGCAAACTTGCAAAATACAATTGTATTTTGTAAGTTTGCGCCGTTTTTGCATCAAAACGCAGCACAAATGCGGCACCAAAAAGTATAAATATAGGTCCAACTGTCTTATTTATGTCAAAGGTGTGGCACACCTGAAGGAATCTTGATTGAATCACGCTGGTAAAACCTAAAACATTTAAATTAGAAAGGGACAAAATGAGGGTTTTCATTTTGTCATAGAAACTATGGTTAGTGCTTTAAAAAGAAAAAGTTTTAAGTGAGTTCTCAAATCTCTTCCTCTTTTATTTCAATCAATTCTTCTGACATGTAGACTTAGAAATACATGCACTTTCAACCCCAGCAGCAAACTGCCATTGAACTACCTGGTGATCAGCAGTTTACTACAGTGTTCTAATAAGTAACTAAAGTGCTAACATTCTGAATTCATGCCAAACATTTGGCACATCTGACCTCCTTCTTGATGGAATGGAAGTGGAAAACGGAAGGCATTTTCAACTGAAGATACTGCAGTAAATGAGGAGAATAGGGAGCTCCATAACAAATAAGTCTCCCAAGATGGTCACCAGAAAAATGTCCAAATGTAGCACAAATATCACCCGAATGTAGCCCAAGTAAAGCCCAATGGAAAACACATATTTATTTATTTATTTACAGTTTTATATAGAACAGACATGACCCAAAGTTATTGGAGTGCTTTACATGAACATCAGTTACATTAAACAAGGAAACATTCCTTTTGAGCTTTAGGCATGGTGAAATTGAGTGATTTACCCAGAATTACAGAATGTCAAGCTGACGCTGAAACTTAAACCTGGTTCCCCAGTTGCAAAGTCTGCAGTTCAGGCTGTAACACCACACTCTTTCCCCTAATTGCAATATATAATCAAGTGATCAACTGGATTTAAAAAAATCAACATAGCAAATCATTTTTAAAAGTGCCTTGTTGCTATTTGAGGACCTCAGAAAATATGTCCTCATTTTAGTTTTTAGAGCACTATCCATAATTTCTATTGGAATTAGACCCTCTCAATTTTATAAATGCTAAAGGAAATGATTTAGGTATTACAGTTTTGATTACATCAAGATGACATCAGGTGTGTCACACTTTTGTAGTAAATGTAGAAATCTAGTTGTTCATTAGAATACTATGAGGAGTCAGATGTCATGGACACAGACTCAGATAATTGAGGGCAGGGGTGAGGGTGCAGAGGCAGCAAGTTGTCTAAGCTGGGTTGGCGGGAGGGGCGGAGGCAGCACAACAGACCATGGAGGGCAGGGAAGGGGAGGCAGGGGCAGCAAACTAACAATGCAGGACATGCAGATGAGGCAGCAGCACTTGAACAAATGGAAGAGGCAGTGGCAGTACAACCATACATGCCAGTAGGCCTACTTTAGGCAGGAGACTCCTGATGTGTTTAAGCCCAAACAGGCTTTATTTTATTTTTCTTTGCCCTGAAATCCCATCTTTTTCAAACCAATCAATTCCCCAGGTTTTTTCTTCAAAATCTCCCTCTTACCAAGTTCAAAATGTTGCCAAGTATGGCACATTGGATCACTGAAGACAGAAGGAATGAGGTAGGGACACGGACTCGGAGGGTAGGAGGGAGATGAGAACCCCTGGATACCCTACCTGAGCTTTGTTTCACTGTAGATAAGACAAAAGGGAGTTCCTTTAAGCCTAAGTTCACATTTACTGCTGCTACAGGACATGTCACAATTTATGTTTTCAAGATCCAGTTATTAATAATTTGTTAAAGCTTAAGATGGAGGATGGAACAGTAACACAAAGAATATGACAATTTGACTAAAGCACAAGATAGGCAGTTGTGAGTCTTAAGAATGACACTTATGTCATCATTAAAGACACAAAAAGGGTGAAAAAGTAGTGATGTGAGATATTTCTAAATATAACCGAGCGGTCATAACCAAATTGATAATGCCAGGTTGTTAGAAAAACAACCCTTTGACCACTCACAGGGAAACTATGATGCTATATTTTGACATGTTAAGGGAATACTTAATCATGTGGAATACTGTTATCTAAAAAGTAATCATCCTATGATACATAAATACATAAGGATTTGGTTAACCCAAGTTCCTTGTTGTGTCTTCCAATCACAGTCTATTAGAACACACTACAATATACCTAGATCATTTCCTATCTCCGATAGTGAAACATTTACCATCTTGTTCTCAGGATACCACTGACTTGCTTAAAAAAATACATGGGACACTTTGGCAGTCTACATTTCAAATGTTGACTATTGATGTAAATGTATTAAACATGATTATGGTAAACATGTGTGGCAAATTTCTTAAACAAAGAGCCCTTTATATGTTTTTGTATGACACACAAATGCTATTGGATATGATAAAGGTTTGGCTCAATCACAACCTTTTTTTATTTTTGAAGGTCAATTATATAGCCAACTGACCAGGACTGCAATGGGCACCTGCTTCGCTCCCAGCTATACAGACACCTTTATAGGCTGGTGGGAGGAACAAGTGGTCAAGTATGAGTTCAATCAATGGATGGAACATGTTCCACTTTGGTTAGGCTACATTGATTATTGTTTTGTTATCTAAGATGGAAGTACAAAAGAGACTTTTAACTTTGTGCAAAGATTTCAGAGTGAGCTAAACTGGCAAGCTATGGATAGCAGTAAAGTCCACATTCATCTAAATCAGTACCTTGAAAATCATTGGCAGTTGGCACCTACATCTCCATTCCACCAAATCACAGCACAGGTCAGAAATCCTCATTAATATCACTACTCTGCATTACCCATCTATGTAAAACATCCTTCAAAATAAAATTGAAGTTCACAAACTAAAAACAGCAACATAAAAAGTAATAATCAATAACAGAATTCAAATTCTAAAAATAATCAATGAGAGTAACAAAATGCATTTGCTTATTCTATATACTCATATACCAGTCAACAACTTTATCTCAGTTCAGTTTTTGGTGATATCTCATTAATCAACAGTATCTTCAACTAAAGAGACCATTTTTATCAATGTATGGAGCAGAAATAACCATTTGAAAATAAATGCTATTCAAACAATACATAATCAGTTCCTATTTCGAGGGGATCACTCAAAATAGCAATCAAAACCAACTAATAACAATTACATTGAAAGCTAAATTAATACATTAAATGTATTCATTCAGTCAGGCTGAAGCTGGGACTCAACCCCCACTTCTGTAAACATATTTGTATCATTCTAATTATTGTTTGGTACTAACCAAACTGACCTACAGTGTCCTCAATATAGAAATATTTAGTGAATGGTAAGTTGAAACATTTACTTATAGGATGCTGTTCAGTGCTTTAATAGGTTTGTTGGGATGTAGAATGATCATATATATGATGTCATTACAGCCTTGAAAAAGTGAAAGGAGTTGTGAAACATGTGTTGACTGTCGTACTCCTGTTGCCTTACTTTTGAGAAGTTTATGTGCTGCTTATCATTGGAAGAGGTTACTGTGGTGGCTTTAGACGTGTTTGATTACTTTTTGAGAATAAAATGTACTGGATTATTGTTCTTTAGTTTAAAAACCCTAAGGTTATCTTTTGCAGTGTACATTTGTTTCTTTTTGTGAGGAATCATGAAGCAAAAAGAATAATGACATTTTGAAATAAAGTATTGTGAAGAAGCAGAAAGAAAAATAATTACATTTTGAAATGAAGTATTTTGAAAACCGAACAAGATCAAATTGTATATAATAAAATCACTCTTATTGAATTTAAAGAAACTGTATTTGGATAGTTATTTGGGGGTGCCTTCTGCCATAGTTCATTAGGTTTCAATGCTGCAGGGTTTGGTGGTGTCTTCCCTAGGTTTTTACAGAGTTGGTTGTGGCCTAAGTGGCAGGAGCATTTCATACCATTTAACTAGATTTACTATTTTTTCAGTGTAGGAAATGGTTTCCCGCCATTACTCCCCAGGGATTTTAGCATATTAACATCCCAGTTTTGGACTTTTTCTTTGTAAGAATCTCACAAACCTAATCTTACTCATGGTAAATTATGTGGAAAAGGATTGAGAGTGCTAACTGTTAGTGTCCACGTCGTAAGTTAAAGCTGCTCATGCGCAGCTAGGATAGAAGGCTCTTGGTGGGGAGCTACAAACACTTAAGCACATGTGTGTATGCATGCTGAGTGTGTGAGACTACTGTCTAGCTTATTCAGGTATCTGCACAAAGGTAACCCACCAAAGATTGGTACTGACCTAGGGTAGGCTTTCTAATGTGAGTGGGAAATCACAGTTTATCTCTGTAGCGCTCACTGCATTATATTTCATGGGTGAAATGTAACCTAGCCAAGTAATACCACATCAATGTCTAGATAAACCAGCCAGGTATCAATTTTAGGGGAACGAGTAAACCACTGGAAGATCCCTGTCACTTTTGTGATGAATTTACTCATTATGGCACACTGAAAATTATCATATTTCACAAGTTCAGTCCTGATCAAATTCTAGGCCATTGTCCCTGCTACTGGGCAGCCAAGTTTATTACTCTGCTGGCAAGCAGGATGATCAAAGACCTCCCCATAAAAACACCATTAACAGTGCTTGGTCCAGCTCCTGGGACTAGAAAGGTTGGTGTGGAAATATTCATGTGTTAATTATCTGTTCACACTGCACCTGTCCTGGATAAGGCCAAGTCCATTGGAATAAAGGAGAAAGGCCAGACCTCTGGAGCCAAACACAGAAGGTTTTCCCCTTTGAGGTTTGTACTGGGAAGAGGTCAGGTAACTGTGTCAGTTGGGGGAGGAAACTGATGGTCTTTTAATAGACCACTTCAAGTTACTATCTTTTCTTCAATCAGAATGCTGTGCTGAAGGGTTGCTGTAAGGGTGGATCGATGATGTGCCACCCTAGGATTGGGCAGCCACCCCAAAAACTCATGCCCATGAGAGAGACACTTTAGAATACATTGGACCAGGAGCTGTGGTTCCAGAATAATGCTCGGCTGGCAGGAAGAAGACCAGTGAAGCTCTGCAAAGGGCCTACAGAGTGAACCTGGAGGGTTTGAAAGGAACTTCTGTCAACTGTATCCTGGCTCGGCTGCTGACACACAGGTTCCCTGCAAGATGACCATGTGCATCAGGTACAGTGTTCTGCTTGTTGGCTGTGATGGGGCTGTGGAACACAACCCCCAAACATGAGAGAGTTTAAGAGCCTAGACAAATAATAGGTCTAGTGAAAGGAGCCCTCGAAAACCAAACTCCTCAATGAAATCCAAGGTTTAGAGGCCAAGAGGCCTGAAGAAATTACTCCTGTTGGCTGAAGCTCGCCGTAAGGAGTAAAATAAATCCTTGCTCTTTGTTATTAGCCTAATTGGGCCAGAGAAAAGAGCCTGGTCCTCTGAGGAAAGACAACGACCCAGAGGTAGACATAACCTCATTTCTTGATTATAGATGGAGATGGGACTTGTGTGATACCCCTACCTAGAGCATTTCCTGATTCCAGCGTCCAATGTATTCAGAGTTGTTCCAGGGGCTCCATTCCCTTGAGACTTAAGAATAAGCCAAAGGCTCCAGGTCAGACCAAATCTCTGGGAGCCTAATACGTTTTTCCTGCACAGTGAAGTAGGGGGCTGGCACACCCATCAGCTGTTCCCCATCTGTGTCCCATGCAGCCCGGAGAGAAGAGCAAAGCCAGTGCCATCTTCCCAGAAGTTGTGCGCTGATGTAGGGAGCCAATAAGGGACATGGGGGCCTTGGTTCCCCTCAACGGCTGCTAATCATTGTAACATGTCAGGTGTCTCATCAAAGGACAGAGCCCCCCGGCCTTTTAAAAAGCAAAATGTGCTGCACAAAGTCACAAGCATTTTAAAAAGGAAAAGTGTCTCATTAGATATGCAAAGCCTGGGACTAGTTTAGTGCCCCATAAGTCCTTTTAGGGGCTTAGAGTTTTCATATTTTGTCTCTTGTGGCACCCCAGAAAGGGCAAGAGAACCACCAACAACCTCAAACTGTGTTTGTGGCATTACAGGTAGTGCTGCAGCCTCAAAGGCGATGCCCCTAAAGTTATAATAAGACTCCCCAGTGAGTGCATTTATGTGCCCAAGAGAAGGTTTCTGTGTTTTAAAGTGCTCCTGAATTAGGTGCTTTTGCACCCAGGTTTTAGAGTATGGGGACCCCCGTGGGTAGGTCCTTAAAGCTGCTGTGGTAGCAGTGGTAAAATAGAAGAAAGACTGGCCCACACAGAATTACTCTTAAAATACTTTATTGGATATGTTTAAATGAACAATGGGTCATAATACATATTGATTAAGGTTTTTGTGAGATTGTACCATCTGATTATGTTTTTAATGTGATTTCCACTTACTTAAAATTCCATATATGTATGATTATAATTTTTGTGACACACTGGCAAAGCCAGTATTCCTGACACTTCAGGTCTATGGTTATGAGTACTGTGATTTATGAGTATGACTGGCTGGGGTGCCAACTCTTTTGCAAATGTCACCAAAGGTATTTCCATCTACCTGATTTTGTTTTATCATAAAGTACTTTTCCTTTTTATAAGAAAAACAATGACTAGGCAATGATTTACTGAGCGTTGTTGTTGTGTACCACAGAGCTGGGAGTACTAGTCCACACAACCTCCCCAAAGAGGCCTTGTAGTGTTCTGCTTTGGTACCCTGAGAGAGTCAAGAGCTACAATTGAGTAATGTGTTTCCTTCTAAAGAGTAAGTTACAAACATTTTAATTTTGGAGTACTCACATCCTTCACAACTATAAACCTAGTTCATTATATCCACCATGATAGCACAGCAACAAAAGTTGCTGTGCTGCATTATGAAAGGGGATGATAAAACAGACGAAAGCCACATCTGATAAGAATGGCCTACAGTCGCTGTCATCACCAATGCTCCTGCTCCAATGAGGCAGTGTTGCACAATTTAACGACTTGTACAAAGGTGAAGAGTTGAGTGTCTGCTTTCTACCATAGAAATTGTAATGGAAGCATAACATTCCAGTATGAATTCTCAAGGCTACACAAGAATCCCACAAATTGGAAATCAGCTGGGCAGATGCAGCACGTTTGACCCTTCATAGATATGGACCAATTACTGTGGCAATAAAGTAAAAATAAGAGAACAAGCAAACAGTGTGTGGGACAGTGGCATACCTCAGCACACAAAGAATGTCTCATTAAACTCCTGAAACAACATAAAAGAATATGAACAAATAGGAGTGGCTTCACCAACTGTAGCATTACATCACTCCTTTGTATTTGATTCAGCTAATTACAGAAGTTGGAAAAACAGCTGGACATAGACCACCATTTGTAGGTGAAAGTCCTCTAATTGAAAAAAGGGAACCACTATCTTTCATAAAAAGACCTGAAGAGGAAAAGACATAGACATAAGGATATTGCACTGTCAAATTAAAGACTGGTTGCTGAAATCTAGAAACTGAAACTATTAAGTCAAGAGAACACTGTGAAAAGGATTGCCATTTGTTCCTAATATATCTTCTTCCAAGTATGAGAGAATAGTGGATTTGTACCGTTGTTTGCACAAATTAAAATGGAAATACTTTAGTATACCAAATAATTTTCTATGTTAAATCTAAAGGCCTAGACAATAAAGAATTTAGAAGGCGGTTAGTGATGCAACATATTTTCAAATACGTTGCATCACAAATTGTACAGTTGCATTGAGTGTCAAAATGACCTGCCTAATAAATATTAATGAATATTTAATAGGCAACCCCTCTGATTGGCTGTAAATGAAGGAAAGCAAGCTTGTAAGAGACTGCATACTTCTGTTGTTGCATTTGAATCCCTAAACAAGATTTGTTTAAAGCATATCCTTTTGAATGGGAGATCCTGCTTTTAAAAATAAAACTTTCCATTTGGGAAGACGTTGATGCAGAGGCAATGGCCCACTGGACCTTTGTCTGTCTCCTCAAGGCCTCCAACATACATTCCAAAGGGGATATTGTTCCATAGGGACTATTCTGATCAGACATTGGCTCCTGCATGTAAGCTCCATCAGAAAGCAAGCAGCTGTTGCATGAAGGGTTGTTCCAACGATTCCCCTGGACTAGGTTAGGAAACCCATTCACCTCTTTTTGCAAAGAAGTACGTTTGAACAAACCAAACATTCAGGTTAAACAGCTCTTCTAGAGTCTTCTAACGATCAGCCAAGAGTTTTCCTCCCATGCAGAAATAAACATTTTCTCCTTCATTAGTCTTCCAAGTCGGTCCTTAACTTGTACTGCATAGATTTTAAAAAGACATCTGGCATTCCATTGAACTGTGATTCTAATCCAATGCTAAAATGTTCAAATGTTTAATCTTGATACTGTGCTTTTAAGTACAGGATTTTATGATTCATGCTCATTAACTTGATTCACAAAGGGCCTCCACACTCATGGCTTAGGCCCAGCAGTTGTGGCACAGATCCCACACTTGTGGCAGGATTCCGTACAACTTTAAGTCATTGCGGAGGTCCTGCCACATGTGCAGGCAACTTGTCACAACTATGGGGACTCAGGCACAAGTGCAGATTCCCTTTGTGAATGAGGCCCTACATCTGTTGACAGCAGAATCCTTGCAGCATACCTGAAAGTAAAAACCCAGTCTCAAGTTCAGAAATGGTCACCACCGATGCAATCTGCTGGCAGAATGATCTCTCCGCTACAAAAGCAACCATCTGAAAGTTAAAAAAAACAAAACATCTTTAGTTCAGAAATGAAGTGATGGTTACCATTGATGAAATGTACTGGCAGAAAGCATCCTCTCTCCTTCAAAAGTAACCTCTCATGTGAGGTCATGCAAAGGATTCTGGGTATAATTCATCTAGAGAAATGTGCAACTAATTCCCAAACCTTTCACGACCGTGGTCTGGCTGACACTTTTTCTTCAACATAATTGCTAGACACCTTTCAATAAGACATTTTAGAGCAACCTTTCAGTGTTGCATTATTCTCTAACTCTCTGAGCCCTCTTCCCATCATCTCAATAAAACTAGAGAGAGATTTCTCTGTTCTCATTCACTGCTGAGCCACATTCCTAAGTAACCCTCATGTTAGCAATCCCATTACAAGTGTAATCAACTCTATCATTAGTACTTTAAGACAGTCCCAACACATACTCTTCATACCAGGACTTATTCAAGGACTTCTTGTCCACTACTGAATCACAAATTCTTTCCTTCCACCATGTTCTTGTCAGGTCTTTCTTGGCTACCAAATGTGAAGCATGGGAGGCTTTGACCCAGATGTATGGATTATGCCTTCCAATAACCATGGTTACAGATGGGAACTATCAATACCACCTGAAGTGTATCCTCCAAAAGAAATAGTAATTAAGGAGAAAAAAAGGTCATAAAATAAAAAACTGCCTGCTATATCTTGATAGAGAAAAGGATATATTTTGAAGACTGGGTACCAACATGCTAGATCTGATTATGACCAGCAGACATGAGTAATTGGGAAATACTGACATAGGAAATAAACAAAAAAAATAAGCAGGGCAGAATATGAGAAAAAAGTAGAAGCAGAAAAATGCCACCAAAACAGGAAAGGGTAAGAAGCAGCAAAGAACCTGCTGGAAAGAGAACTGCAATATATCTTTACTAGGTTCAAAATGTCCTCTATAGTAAGGAGTACAGGAAGTGGGGGTAATGACCCGGAACTGCATTGGTCATAATGGAAAAAGGAGTAGTTCCAAATAAATGAAGAACTCAAATATACTCTTTTAATATGGCCACCAAACAACTCTGCCCGACTAAGCCAAACATTCTGTGTAGAGTACAGAATGGCTCATACTCCTGTCCGCTTGATGTGGGGGACTGGTACATGAATCAGAGAGAAATAAAGGGCAGCAGTGCAGCACAACCATACCTCATGCTGATACCGTGGACACAAGCTGCATCCATGCCAGGTCAGGCCCGCTGCTCCATGCCTTCCTCCCCACTTTGCTTGACCCACAACCATGCAGCTCCTAACTGTTCTAGGATTTCCATGTTCCCTTTCCAGTCTATTCCTGTAGGTTCAGTGGGTAACAATCGGTTTAAGCGTATGCTATGTCTCCTATGCCACTGGTATTTTATCCTAATCTAATCCTTCAAATGTCAACACACTTTACACTCCCACTCTTGAGATAGTGTGTTTAAGTCCCTAGTATCTGAGTTTGCCTATTAGCACCCAAATCCTAGCAAAACCCTTTGCATGTAAATATACACCACAGCATGGCTGATAATAGGCTGATGGTTAAAGAGTTCTCCAGTACGCACAAGTTTCATTCATTTATTAATACAGCCAGACAACGTCACATGCAATATAGCTTCTCTTGCTAGCTTTATCTAAAGATGATCCATGGAAATATAGTAAACTACACTCTAGATTAATTTATAGTTTTGAGTAAGTTTACTACTTTTGGCTCTTGACAAAATCTGAGTGTAAATTACTATTAAAAAAGAAAACAGTCATTAGTCCAAAACCACACATAGGCAAACACTATTAGTGCAACTCACTCCCATAGAAAGTAATGGACATTAAAATAAAACCTAATTGGAAATAGCCTTAAATAAAATTTAAAATATTTTAAAAAGTAATAAAAATAGGTACATTTAATGAAATGTTAAAAATATAATATTAGTAGAATATTGTTATTTAAGTACAACATATTTAATACTGTGTTTTAAATCAAAAACTACTGTACTAATAATGTTAGTTAAAATATAATTGCAATAATTTTAATTAATTATATTCATCACATTTGATATTATGAATACATATTAAAAATATTTTTTGTTTAGGTGGAAATTCATTTTTTAATTTAAGCTTCATTATAATAATTGTACTTTAATTTAATATATTTCCATTAACTCATGATAATGGTGTTGTAGCACATTTTTGCTTATTCATTTTTATTATTCTTTATTATAAAATTATTTTTTATATTTATTTTCAGGGTAAACACATTCTATTAATTGTTTGTGTACTTCACCATAGGATGACTGCGCAAATCACTCCTTGAACTAATCCGGGTTGATAGTAGGGCTATTTTGTAAAACCATATCCAGCAAGTGTGCCACATTTGCCTCCTCCATTCCTATATGGGTATAATTTCTCTTTGAGGCGTTTGACCAAGAAAATTGTCTATGTGAGATTGGCATCATGTCTGAAGTTATAGGAATCATCCAGCCATAAGTGTGACTGGCTCATTCACACAATATGCCACATTTCATAACAGTAACAGTTAAAAGAGATAAGTCAAATTGAAGGTTTTATCATTTTGAGACAAATTCCATTTAAGACTAAATTGTGTTCATTACTGAGATCCAAATTAGAAGCATTTTATCTTTATAACTTTGAAACACTGGCTCTGCAGAAACACTTCCTGAGGTCAGGGCAGCATTATTGCTTGCATGATATTAATTTTGAATTGTTGGGAAAACATTCTCCTAAATGGACACACACTGACCCAGATTTGACAGGCACTGCAAACTATTCATTTGCAGTAGGCTTATAAACTACTAATTATTAATGTGTTGTTGTTGTTATGTTAGCCTGTGCCCATGCTAAGCAGCCAGTTAAGTCCTCCATTAGCAGGGACTGTAATGGGTGAACAAAGACTCATTATATTATTTGAACACATGTGGTGTGCCTGGACCTGTTACACACACCTTAGTCCTCACTAGAAGATTAAATTCACAAAGTACCCCTAAACTGCTTGGACCCCCCCCCCCCTCCCCCCCAACACCCACCCACCCCTGAGCCCTTGTTTGCCTATTTGGGGTAGTTCACACTTAGGACTCCATAACTTTTTTCCCACATAATTTATCCATACCAAATGTGTGCCTCATGGGAATTCAATGCTATAAATACCCATGATGTGTGGATTTTCTTGGAGGGACAGAGATAAAATGTAAAATATGGCTAAATGTTAAGTTAAAAAAAAATAGGAAAAAAGTGATCAGGATAAAAGTGTGTTTTTTCCTAAAAATGGCATCAGCAAACAATTTGCTGTGCTAAAGTCATCATTTCCCCAGCTTTCAAGAACATGCAGAGCTGAATAAAACAACATAATTGTTTACCACTGTTTTAGTATTTTTGAAGCAGGTAGCCCCTATTTCCTATTTTTTGTTCCCTCAACTCACTTCAAAGTTCAATTGTATTTATTCAATGATTTGGAACTCCTAGGAGGTCCACAGAAAACAGAACGAAGTATATAAAAAAACAAAGACTACCTAATCAATTCACTAAAATTTCAATATTACAGGTAAAGTGCATCAATATACAATTTATCAGACTCTAATTTTGTAAATAAAGTGCATTGAACCCTCATACTTTATGAGACAATCAATATAAATTTTAAAATCTGAAAACAAAACATTTAATTTGGAGGACTGGACAGTAAACCAAGGACTTCTTGGATGACCGTACCATAGATTTCATTAAGGGGGAATTCAACAATTTTTTTCCTCAGTGGCAGCAAAGTGGGACAGACAATTAAAACATACGCCTCACCCATGGGGAAGATTCAAAGTTAAATGTGGTTACAGTTTTCTTAGAGAAACAGAATTTATTGAATCATTGAATCTTCTCTTTCAGCTGCAGAGCTTTAGATCTCACTGATAACTTTTACACCATACTGTATCCTTTAAACACAATTTCAACTGTAGGGGTGATAGAGCAAGAATTGTGTCAATATCTAACTCCAACAATTCTAAAGCAAATTTAAAATGTCTAAAAAAAAACACCTGTGCTTTCTCTCTCAAAGTGACAAAAATCTCTTTTAAATAAGATGCCTTAATGAAGATTCATCACTATGAAATAAAAAAAGGCCCACCGGAATACCACTGTTAAACCTTGTACAAAAGAACTCTTGATGCCGCAGTGGATGCCAGAGTGTTGCAGGAGACCAGGGAACTGATCTCTCAACATTTTGCACTGGGGTTGCGTCATGAAAGTGATGCAAACCAGTACAAAATGTTTTATCTATTATATACACTTTGTGTCAAGGGGGCGTTTCATGGGCGTTGCCACGCAATCAATGACCCTTTTTGATGCAAAATCATATCTACCAGAAATGTGAGCCTGGGCTTTGTGTTAAAAAGTAATGCCTTTTAAAAACAGGAGATAAAAGGAGAAATGTTTTCATTTCTCCTTTCTTTTCCTACTTTGTAATCGTGCTGCACTGTGCAGCGCACATACAACATAGGAAAAGTTTAGAAGTTGTCCATGCTTAGTATTTTGTACTGGAAGCATACCCTTCCAGTACAAAGCCTTTGCTAGACCCTTGCACAATCTTTTGCACTAAGGCTCAAAGGTGTGTGCGTGGCGCATAGAAGCATAAGTCAGCACCGGTGCTAGGGAAGGAGAGAGCCATAAGTCTGCAGTTATGGCACTCTCCTGCTCCCACCTTCTCATGCAACGCAGCTCAGATTTTTTGGCAGTCGTGCTGCGTTGTTGTGAAGGATGGTATATCTGCCCCCTCTCATCGTAAAATTTGCCATTCAGTTCTGTCAAAGAAACCCCAATCTGCTACATTTGTAAATTCCATCACCTATAACATAGCAGGGGGAATCTTTCTTGACAGACTAAGGAGGTGAGCACAGTGAAGCCTGTCAACTGCCTTAGAAAATGCACCTAACCCAATTGCTTGAGAACAAGCCATGCCCACATTATTAGATATATTCTCAGAATCACTAAGGGAACGAGGCATGATTTATCCTAAAAAAAGATAGGACTTGACTCTTTCTGGCTTCTGGGAGTCCACACACCATGAAAATTTTACTTTTTATGAGTTTTTTTCCTAAGATCCCATTTCTTTTGATTTTGTGACATTTATCTTCAAATAATGCTGGTCAATATAAACAATAAGGGCTGCCAGATGATTATTCAGTCCTTTTGGGGTGAGACCAATGACTACAGTGTCACCTGCATACAATAAACAGATCACTGAATGCCTCCCAATGCTAGGTGCAAAGCTGTAACTTTTTGCTTAGGCAGTAGGCAGGTCTTAAATATACAACAAAAATAGACACCCCTTCTTTAATCCATTTTTTATTTGGATTTTGGTTAACAAACAGCGATCACCATCCATCAACACTTTGCACCATGTAGAAGAGGGCAAGTCTATAATCACATATAACAGATTAGCATGGATGCCTTAGTTGGATAGCTTCTTCCACAGGATCAAATGATCAACCTTATCAAAGGGTGTTGAAAAGTCTATAAAAGCAGCATAAACAGCACCGCCCCTAATTGTTACATATTTTTCATTTATTATCTGCAATGCTTGGATGTAATCTAGAGTATTATGACACTTCCTTGAAACCAGACTGTTCTAACGGGAGGATCAAATTACCCTATGTCCAAGATTTAAGATGCTCTAACAAACTTTTTGCAAAGACCTTATCAGCAGCATCCAGTTGGGCAATTTGCCGTTAGTTTATATCAGCCTACCTCATTATTATTCATGAGGTAGGTCGCAATTTGCGACCCATTGTGAATGGCTATGATCATAGGGATGGTGGCCTGCTGGGGTCAGCAGACCACCATATCTGGGACTGCTTTTAAATAAACCAATCTTTAAAAAAAAATACAGCCTGTTTTCCTTAAAAAAAATGGATTCACTTGGGGAACCCTTCCTGTTTGTGAATGGGTTACCATCTACTTGAAGAAGGTTGTAAAATGCAAATGTTTTGCAACCGCATTTCGGTCACAAAACATTCATATATATCGCTGCAAATCAGTCTTAGGAAGAGACGCCCCTGACACGCTCCTTCCTAATACCAAATCTGTATGTAGTCGCAATTCCAATTTGTGATTCGGTAACAAGTTAACAAATTGCAAATTGGAATTCATACATACCAAAATGCATTTTGCGATCACAAACGGCCTGATCAGGCCATTTGTGATCGCAAAAATGCATGGTACATCTGACCCATGGAATCTTTGCCCAAAGCGATGGTTCCTGCTTAATCACCGAGATTCGTGCCTCACCAGGCCCATTGCACCTGAGGTTCGCAGGGCCCCAGAAAATATCTCAATCTCCACTATGGAAGGAGGACCGTAGATATCAATGTCAATGTTTTGCTCAAGCAAGATGTCCATATCTCTGGATCCAATATAAAAATTTTCTGCATACAAAAAGAGAATAAAACCTCTCCACATTGCCTAAGCTATAGGAGGGGTGAAAGAAGACTTACATGATCCACCATACTCAGAAACAATCGCCCGATATGTGTGAGAATAGTTTAACAGAGCAGCTTCTCTCAAATCAATCCATTTCTGCTTGATTATCTCATTTCTTATGCCTGCCTTCAACAACCCACTTCTCCTCTTTAAAAGTGAAATCATTCTACCCTTTTCCTTTGAACCTGTGATAAACTGTAGACTAGACTTGTCAATCTGTTTATTTCCTTGTTCAGGAGCACCACTGATGGACAAGTCTTCTTATAAGGTAGCCCAGGACAAACATACTGATTTCCCGTTACTATCTTTCCCATAAACTCAAAAAAACAATGGAGAATGTCCCTACTCCAATTACCCAGAAACAGAAGGGCCGCTCAAGACATTTTTTTTAAATGTGTTATGTTTGATGGAAACCAAGAAGTTCTTCCCGTGTTCTTATTAAAGTTAGTTTCTAGAATATCAAAGTTCAAGGCCTCTGCAGACGATAAACTCAGCTTTAATAAAAAGACCAAGATCTTATAATCACTGTAAGAGGAATCAAACATTAACAAATCCTCAACAGACTGAGCCACAGCAGAAGAAGCAACAAAGTAGTCGAATGTACTCCAAGAGTTGTGAGTAAATTGAGCTAGTAAATCCGAATTGAATCTCCCATTTAAAATCATATAGCTGCATTCCCTTGTAAAATTTAATAGAGCATATCCCCTTTTATCTGTTCTAACATTGGTGCAAACAATAAAGGTGGGATATTAAAAATAGATTCCCTCTCTTCAAATAAAGTGACAGAGGGCCTCATTATGGGTTTTGCGTTTTTTTTTTTAGAAGACTGATGTGGTAGTGGTGGCAAAAGACCACCCAAAAATAGCCAAATTTCCGAAATAGTCAGGTCACTGGAGGGCAGAAAAGAGACGGTTCCACCACCAGCTCTGCCAGCCTGACAAAATTCCACCCACCAAATTACAATCCACAAATCACCACAGTGGTTCTTCCATGGTGGAAAACCAATGGCAGTCCGAAACGGGGGCATTCTCAAATCACTTATGTCAGAACACAACACTACATTGGATTGTTTGAATACCCCATACCTGGCACACATCCACGTACCTGACCCACCTACTCACTGCACTATATAACACACCCCTACACAACACACACTCCTTTGCATCCAGAATGCCGTATACATACACAGAGAAGCCTAAAAGATAAGACTTTGTACTTGTACACTGTGGGCAGATATACACATTGCACTCAGGACAGACCCCACATCAGCACAACAATCACAATACACACCTCACTAGCACACACATCTGTTACAACCATCTCCCACTCACATTGCAGCACCCACAACTCACCAATTACCCACACTGTACCCTTGCACTCATGGAAACCACACACACCGTCTACACAACCACTACCATGTCCCCACAAAAAACACCCATGTTTCTCTGATGACAAGTTGAGGGTCATGGTGGATGAAATAGTGAGGGTAGAGCCACACCTGTTCAGAGCACAGGTCCGAAAACCATCTATTGCCAGGAAAATGGTGTTGTGGCAAAGAATAGTAGACAAGGTCAATTCTGTAGGCATTCATCTGTGCACAAGGGAGGACATCAGGAAGAGGTAGAATGACCTACCAGGGAAGATGCATTCCATGGCATCCAGGCACCAGCTAGCCGTACAGAAGACTGGCAGTGGACCCCCACCTCTTCCCACTTTTGCATCATGGGAGGCGAAGGTCTTGAACATACTTCATCCTGAAGGCCTTATAGGCTTACTAGGGGGACTGGAGTCTTGTAAGTACTCACAATATTTATGTCCCACAATTGTCTTGTCTTGCATGCTCCCTCCTCATCTAAACCCACCCTAACAAACTATTTTACCCACTTCACCTCCGAATCACCTAATGCCCCTCTCTAGCATGCCACTTCTTCACTGGGCCTTGGAAATGGCACTTTAACTACTGGCTAATCTTTTCACTATGACTCCCGGAATGTGCTGTGAAAACCTGGAATGTGCTCAACACATCAAATGCAATGCAAGGACAACTAAATTACTAGTTACACCATCTAGATCATTCTAGTGTGGAATAGTACATGGAAATGACAGAAATGTAATGGCACACTCACAATAGCATCCAAAGCAAAACACAGCTATAGCTGAGAGAACATTCAGAATGACCAGAGATCAAATATCCCAAGCCAGAAATAGACTGACATGAGTTGAAAACTCAGATGACTGAGTCGATGTACATGCACTACATCCAGATACAGGTCAACGTTCCTTGCATACTCACATACTTTGTTCCTACAAGGATACCATTGTGCCTTGTGCATTTCACTAGGTAACAGAGGTGAACGGTTATGCAAATAATCCGACAGTATTAGATCCCATCTGCAGTGCAATCTGTACCAACCTAGTCTAACAACTCTTAACATGGAGTAGGGAAATCAAGTTGTATGTACAATTGAGGTATACTGAGCAGCAGCTGTCAATGTCAATGTCATTGCAAGGAATCATGTTAAGGCGCTGTCTGCATCTCACACAAATGCTACAAAACAATCATTTTACCCTGAGCTCTGTGTCACACTCCCTTCACAGGTAACCTTGCCATTGCTACCATGGAGAGGATACTAGAGACTGTCACTCCCACTCTAGATGAATGCCCCAGTGAGGACAACATCTTTGGATGTCTGGACACTGACCAACAACCTAGGCCATCTGGGACACCTGGTCAGTCAATAAGTCTCAGCCTCACCCTGCCCACATCAACTCCTACCAACCCTGTTGCATCGACATCACAGGTAACCATTCACCCCCAAACCTGTGTCTCAAGGACTGTATCATCTATTGTGTTCCCCTACAGTACAAGAACCTGAGTCTAATCTTGCCACCCCTGACAATGATGGACCTGCAACCACTGGGTAGGCATACTGTGCCAGGTGCACAGGCATGTGGGGATAGGGTACGTGGGAGGGATGCTGTGGGCCAGAAGATGGGCCCTCAAAGTGACACAACTGACCAGGAAACCATCTCCTAAGTCTTGGGAGCCTTCCAAAGTTCCCAAGACAGGATGAGTCATCACCATGTTGGGAAAATTCAAAGGCTGCAGAAGGACAACCACCAGGAAGTCATGCAGCAGTGGTATGCACAAAATGCTCACCTGGCTACCTTTGCAGGGGTGCTGAGGGACATCAAAACCACCCTGATTACTTTTTCTACATCTGGCACCCATCCGCTAGCAATGAAACATCAGCCTCTTCAACTTCTATGGCTGATGCCAAGACCAAACGCACTGCCAGGAAGTGGACCTCTCCTGGTTAGTACCCCTTGTGTATCATAGATACACCCCGTTGACTGTTCTGAAACCTAACCCCATTTTCCAATGGTACAAGGACACTGGACTTGTGTAACCAACTATTGTAGCAGCTACCCTGATGAAGTCATGCACCAAGACTTCACACATCACTTTTGTGTCCATTCATTGTATTATCATTGTAACAGATTTCCTATTGATATGCAAAGTAAATCACACTTTAGCACAGGTCCTGTGAATGTATCCTCTATCATCCATGTACAATATTTACGCATTACAACTCTGATGTGGCCATGTCTCCCTGTATCAAACAGCCATTGTAATGAACATCAAATGGGGACTCCATCAGCAGGAGACTCATTACAACTGAAATGTTACAAGACAGATGCCAAAGAGGTTGAAAACCAGTTCTACACAAATGTATAGTTAGTATTGCAATCAACACATACAGCATGACTGAGAGTACCATCAGGATGTATACAATGGTTTCATACAATGCAAAAACACAGGATTCAGAAGTTAGGGATATGGTAATCTACCTACAAGGAAGGGACACACTGATAGGTCTTCTGTATCACCTGGTAGAGACTCTTCACATATCCATACCATAGATTCTAAATCACATATCCCATGGAATATACAAAGATGATAACTGATATCCCCAATGCTAAAACCTTCCACTAACATTGATCCCATACCTGTAGGATTATCATTCACCTATGTCAGTCTACAGTGACATGCACCTTGGACTGCAAAGTAAAAACAAAATGACAACTCGGTCCACTGTAAATCACAAAGTACTCCACCAATTGTGAAGCGAGAGGCTATCATCCAACCTTTACACATGTGCCGAACCACAATGTCATGACGGTATAACAATCAAGGTTACACCCCACTTAAGCAACACTGATATTACCATGTTTCTGTCATGCACACTTCTCATGTCTGTCAGCAATTCCCATCTGCTTCTGACACATTATTTCTTGAGCCAAGGTTGCTAAGCCAAAAAGGATCTAGGTACATCTGTGAGTGAAAGGGAAAAAGGATAGGACATAGCATAAAATATTCCTCACATCAGAGAAGTCATTTCCGGAAGTGTAAGTTGGCACCTGCTGTAACAATACATGAGACTGCAGAACGCTCTGTCCTGTACACAATACAAACTTTCAGTCTGCATTCACAACTCACTCATAGGCATTTGAGCTCACTACACCCCCACATATGACGCACGAAAGGAGGTGTGGTGCCAGCCATGTAAATTTGGTTGTACAATCACATCACAACAATAGGCCTACTACACATACCTGTCTGTCAGTTGAAGTACTGATTGATGAGATCTGCCCTCAAGTCTCCTGTTTCATCTTCCTCTGGCTCTTCATCACTTGGCATATCAGCATTTCCACCCACAGGTTCAGCTGCCTCCCCCTCATCTGCTGTCAATGATATCTATTGTCTCATGGGTAGATTGTGGAGCATGCAGCAGACAACTATTAGTTGACATACCTTTTGGGTGGGAAGAGGAGGGCTCCTCCAGATAAGTCCAAGCACCTAAGTCTTGCCTTCAGGAGCCCAAAAGCCTGCTCAACTACACTCCTTGTCCTCCTGTGGGCCCATTTGTAGCAGACTTCCCTTGGCATAGTTAAGTGCATCACTGGTGTCAACAGCCAAGGACGGTTTGGATAGTCCGAGTCACCAGTGAGCGCAATGAGAATAACACAAACATGTATATGTGACATGCTATATTGTGATGCAGAAGACATAAATCGCAAACACACATTTCAATGGTAACTTACCAACCAGCCAGGCCCTCTCTGTGTAAGATCGTGTGATTAGCAGGAAGACATTGCTGTTTCACATGATGAAGGAATCATGCACTGAACCTGAATACTTGGCAGTGAGTTGTGAGATGTATTGGTCTGCCAGACACACGACTAGAACATTGATTGAGTGGTAGTTTCACCCGTTCCTATACACCTGCTCGTTTGCACTGGGAGAGTCCAAGTATACATGGGTGGCATCAATGGCATGTTTTCCATCTCAGAAAAGTCTACCTTCAAAAAGGCCAAACCCACTTAGTGGGGAAACCTGATGTAGCTGTCCAGGTGTTTCAACAATGCACACGGTACATCCTTCAAAACCAGACTAAACATGGACTGAAAGATCCCTGCTGTTAGAGCAACTGTATTCTGAAAGGATCATGTTACCAAGAAGTGTAGCACTGACAAGACTTGAACAATGGGTGGTATGCATTAGGGATTGCAAATTGAAGGCATCAAATTTGGCTTCAACTGATTACAAAGATCCATGATGGTATGACGATTCAGACGATGTGTCTGAATAACATGTTTTTCCTCCATGGTGTGCATGTCTACTAGTGGACTGTACACTGCTGGTTGTCTTACTCTCCTCATGGCAGGGTAACTATGTGAAACTATGTAAACATAGTATGAGAAATGCAGAATGCACACATCATGTAAAGATAATTACATTCCTCACAGTTAACAGTTGTAAAGGACAGCTACTACATCTGACCTATACAGTTCTGCACATAACTATGCATCCGATTACACCCTCCTTGGTGCACATTGCCTACTATAACAATGGGATAGAACTTATGAAATAACTTTCACCGTTAATGTGTGTGAGACTAATCTGTTATACATGATTCACATATATTGTTGGCCTTCATCGACATTTACCTGACAAATAGGAACCTCTGAGTAGGTCTGTATAGCTTTCACCACATGTCCTCAAACAACACAGCATTTACTGCACAGATGCACACAATGTCACACAAACATGAGGGAAGTACGCACAGATATACCGCATATTAGGGGGTTAAGTTAATGATGGAGATTAGGAAAAACAAACATACATGAAATCTGCTCAAGTTGGCAGGCAATTGACCTACTGTACTAGACAGGTGGAAATGACCGCCAGCGGTAGGCGGTCAGAACCACAGTGTAATTTGCCATTGGAAGACATTGCTGCATTTGGCGGACTTGAGCCAATGGTGATGTCCACTGGCAGTGACGGTCATGTACGTGGTGGCAGTAACTGCAACCTTTTGCAGTATTGCTCACTTGACTCCTGACACTGCTGCCAGCTAGACCTCCATGACCTACGCTGCTCTGTACTGCCTCTCAGAGCTATCATGCCACGTCCTGCAGGTGATAGGGCCCCTGGCTTTACCCCTGGAAAGCTGGAGAAGCTAGTGGGGGAGGTTGTATCCCTGAATGGACAGCTGTATGGTGCAAAAGAGGAGCATGTGAGTCCAGTGTCATATCAATGTGTGATGTGTGTGGTGTTTGATGGAGTAGCATAAATGTTAACCTATGAAGGTGTTGATGCATGCAGATGGTATATTTTGAAGACTTGTGAGCTGAGAGGGTGTAAATGTGTGCCAGCTTGCTGTGACTGATGTGTACTGTGCCCTCCTCTTGGTATGGTACATTTGGATATGACTTTCTCCTTCTGTCTGTGTCATCCATGGAGGTTCATGCCCTTCAGAAGAAAGGGATTTAGTGTGTCATCACCAAGCAAATGTACACCCTGGGGGTGCACAGCTGGCGGAGCAGCCACTGTAGGAAGTCATAGGGAGGATCTGAGACGCTGGACCCTGAAGACCTCTGAGACCCAGCTGAGGATGTCCTCGCAACACGGAAGGGATACCCATGAGACCCTGACCATCCTAATGGCCTGCATTTTGGCTTTGGCCTACCCTGAAGTGGATGAGCATTTGAGGGCAGCACAGTAGCCAAAAGGGGGTAGGTACTGACAGAACCCATGTACTTTGCTCTGAGAGTCAGCTGTATGTTATCTCAGTATTGCAGCTGTGAAAGTGTTGTAGATGCTACAGGTATGTTGGCTACTGGGAATACATGGTACTCCAGGTGCCAATATACAAACAAAGGTGTGGTCTTTGGATTTTGCATGGAAACATGTTGATCACCTGTGTACAGAAAAATGCATGACTGCATGTGGAGATGCACATTTGACTGAGCCACATGTGTGACTCTATGCAGCCATATATGTCTGTAAGCTGCTGTGTCATCCTTCCTACCTAGTGTCCAAATAGTATGTTATGGAGTTCCAAGTTGTCAGACCACTACTATATCAATGGATCTGTTCTATGTGCACATTGGGCCTGACATATTAGTTAGAGTGCCTAGTTATACTGTCTCTTGAAACAGTTGTAGACTTCATGTGAGGCTGGCATCCAAATCAGGCAATTGGTTTGGGCCAATATGGTACTCCCCTAGGAGGTTTGAGGAGGTGTCCTAATTTTCAAGTCATAATCATACAATGGGGTATGTGAAGTCTATAAAGGATGGACGTCCCACAATGGGGGACTTATGTTGTCTATTAGCCATTAACATTTCTTGGCATTACAATGACATGTGGACAAATAACTTGTATACCAAAGCATTTGATGCAGAAAAGGCAAGTGGCTAGGCAGTTTGACACTTTGCCCATATGCATAGTCCATGCTAGATATGCCAATTCCATACCTATGAGAGTGCTACATATGGTATTTGATGCCTACATCATGTCTCAATTGATACTTTGTGGCTGATCATGTATTGTAGGCTATTTGTTCCTAAACTTACCTTTGCTTTTCTGGGAAGTTTGGACAGGTTTGGTTTTGGCTCTGCTCATGTTAGCCTGATTTAATGGAGTAGCAGAAGTTCCATTTCACATGCACCTGTCAGTGTTGTGGGATATGTTGTCAGCAAAATAGATGTGTATTCATTAAAGAATGTTGGTATTGTGTGAGTTATGCACAGAATGATCAGCTAGTCATGTGATTAGAAGGCAAGGTGCTGTGTAGCATGTGAAGTGGGATGACATTCATTTCATGGAACATTACTTTTGTTGATGGACTGGACAGGTGTGTAGTCGGAGTAGGCATGATATTGTGTTATCTGTCATCTGCATTTTCTTAGACTGATATGATGATGGACAGTGATGACCTGTGTGGGGATGAAATTTCCTTTAGCCAGACCTTGATGAGCATGATGCCTTGGAGTTATAGGTGATTTGATGGGGTGGTCAAGTAGTGTTCAAATAGCTTGCTTATGATGTCAGTAAGGCAGATGACAAATGGGGTAGTTGGAAGTATCATATTTTGACATGGTGTATGCTTTGTAGGGATTTTGTACTGGGACATTCCTAGCAGCAGATGAATACCTACTGTTGTGCATGTTGTAATGTGTGTGTGGGTCAAGAATGGGATGACCCTCTCACTCACTCTTTCTCCTTCCCTTCCTCTCTCTCTGTTTGTGTGCATCAGCATCGACAGGTGAAGGAGATGGGGCACAAGTGAATGGGTAAGCTGCCGGCCACGGGACCCAGAGAGCTGAGACTACTGACAACTAGGGACCCAGTGGCCCAGAGGGCAAGGGGAGTGAAACGGGGGAGATAGGATTGACATCATCATCCTTAGAATCCTCCTCCAGTGGACAATCTCTGGTGGTGGCAGACCCATCTGGGACCACCCCAGCACCATCATTGTCTGCCAACCCCCTTTATACCACCGCCCTCCTGTAGCTCCCCACCCAGTTGGCTGTGCCTGCTCACCCAAGAGGGTGAGCTTCTCCTCTGCCACAGGCACCTCTGCCCCTGTCAGCCTTGCTGCCCTCAGTGAGGAGGCTATTGACCTCGTGAGGTCAATCTCACTGGGTCAGTCGACTATTGTGAATGCCAACCAGGGATATGCAACTCAAGTCTATCAGAGTAATATGTTCCTGGAGGGCATTCATGGTACACTGGCTGGCCTACAGCGATTCTTTCAGGCTCTGGCCTCCACACTGACTAAAGCCAGTCACCCTTTGTCATCTGTCCCCCCTCCACCTTCCTCTTCCCAAATCCATGCTCTTCTTATCCGGCCCAGCCAAAGCATACAGACAGACCAGTATGCTTCCACCTCAACATCCAAGGTTAGTTCAGACAAACATAAGCACCACAAGACACACCACCAGCATGCACTCAAGCAACATACACATCAACTGTCACAACCTGCACTGACACCCCCATTACTCTCAGCATCACAGACACAACAGCTGACACACATGCAGACACCACACCAACAATCATAGATCCAGCTACTACACCTATCTCACCCACAGACATCACAACAGCAGATCCTCCTACATCCACCCCAGTCTCCACATCCACAGACACCACAACCACAGACATGCCTACATGGAGCACATCCACCATACCTGCAGTCACCACCCCAACAGAAAGTCACCCATCTACCACAGCATCTCAGAGCGCCTCCACCCAGTTCCTCCCTAGATCATAAACATCTACACTCACCCACCCAATAGATACTCACCACCACCACATCTATACTCATCCACCCAATAGATACCCACCACCCGCAAGCATACCTCACACAATCATTCACCCAAGACATTCATAACAACACCTCAGATAACCACTCCCTCTCCCCCACCCTCAAACCCTTTTGCCATGACTGTCCCTGTGTGTCAAAGAAAGCTTTTGTCATTCACATGGAGTTTGCCCTTTTCCCTACTCCTTTCCCACCCGGTGATACCCCTACACATTCTGCATCACTCCTCAAGTCTGGCCCTTCCACCTTCAAGACCTCCCCTGCACCCTGCAAGTACCCATGCCCATTCCCCACAAAGAAGTCAACCCCTCTCAACTGTACCCAACCCTCCCCTAAGCCTCAACCTAAACCCCCCTCCCAAGCCAAAACCCAAAGGTCCCCCTCCCAATCCAAAGACCAAACTCCCTCCCTGCCCCCCCCCATTCCCTGAGGTGCCTGCCTTCCCCATGGTTGCCCCTACCTGTGGAAATTACATGGCAGTCCGGAGTCAAGTTGAGAGCACACACATGTGTTTTATGTGCATGTTTCATAATATTTTGTTGGACTGGTCTCTAGCTTTAGACATTTTAACAATATTTATTTATACCAATGTTGTTGGTTTCAATGTTACATATTTGTCCTGCACTTCTTTTCTTATGGCGGATTTGGTCTTGGCTGACATTGCTTGTGTGTGAGGTGAGCATTTGTGTGTCAGTGGTGGTTGTGCTACCAGTTTTGTCTGGGCAGCATGTGTTGTTGTGTGCAGAGCATTTGTCCCCCAGTGATGGGTGTGTGTTGTGTGATGGACATGTGCATGTTGGGAACATGTTGTTGTGATGCTATTGAGTGGTGTTTGTGTTGACATGTGTTAGTTGCAGTGTTGTGTGCCTTTGTGTGGTTGAAGTGTGTGTGAGTGTGTGTGGAGAATGGTATGTCAGATACATTGTGAAGTGTGCTTGTGGATATGTTGTATGCTGTGTTTTATGGTTGTGTGATTGTGTGTGTTTGTTCCCTGGAGGTGGTACGTAGTGTTTTGTCTGATTTGTCAGGGGGTAGTGTTTATTGTGGGTGCTCTCCAATGCTTTGCTGGTGTTGTGATTGTGGTGTAGTAGTGTTTGGGGGTGTTGTGTGTTGTTGTGTGTGACTGTGCCGGTGCTGCGTATCTGTATGTACTATGTATCTACGAGTGTGTATGTCAGTGTGAGGTTACATGTGTGTGTTGCTCTCGCCATCCGTTCCCGATTTGTATGTTGTGTGTGCGTTGGTACTTTGACATTTCACAACAGTGACTGGCATGTGTATGTACTCAAGGTTGATGTCCTCTTCGTCATTGCTAGTTCTGAAGTTGTTGGGCTAGCTGAAGCAGCAAAAAGATGTGTAGTTCAGGTTCCATGGTGGCTCTGGACGAGTATGGCTTCCTGAAGGTGAGTGTCTCTGTCAACACCAGGACAGTGCGTGCTCTACGGGCGTCTAAAATGCAAAAACCCAACACTCTCCAGATAATGTAATTTATGCATTATGATGATATGTTAATGTTTAACCTTATGCATTGCAGAATTCAATCTAGAAGAGTCATTCTTAAGGTGCTTATAAATACTGTTCATTTGCAATGTGTTGCTGCAGGCTTTCAGAGTGATTCAGGGTGTGGTCCTTTTCCAGGACCTTCTAGAAGCTTTCCCTGCAGCATGCCTGGGTGTGGTTGTGGGCTGGGCAAAGACTCTGTAAAAAGGAATCAGCCCAGCTCCACGTACTCACTATTCAGAGGTCCCGGTGCAGAGCATCAGCAACTTCCTGTGCTCCTGTTTCGGTGGCCTACCTTGACCTTACAGGCCTCTGTGCTTCATTCTTCAGTGGTGATTCGTAGTCAGGGCAGTAAGGTGAAGGTTGGGCTGGGCCCCCGACTCCGTATTCGTTGACGCTCTAAATCTTGGGCCTAATTCCTGATGTTAATTACATTTTGCTCATGCAAGTGTAACTGTGCATTTAAACTTTTTATGGCATTTGTATGCAAGCATTCGAATTGGCAAGATGCGCGATTCCTTCCTTGAGATTAATTTGTGTTATTCATTGTGCGCTACCATTCCTTAACAGTTTCATGGTAGCATTCGAATCAGCAACGCGCGCAATTCTTTCATGGTGTGTAATTTTTTATATTCACTGTACGCTACCATTTTCTTGGCAGTTTCATGGTGACATCCAAATCGGCAACATGCGCAATTCTACCCTTGGGTGAAATTCTTGGTATTCAATGTACGCTACCATTTCCGAGGCATTTTAATGATGGCATTCGAATCGGCAAGACGCGCGATTCTTTACTTGAGTGCTTTTCATGTTATTCATTGTGCGCTACCATTTCTTGGCAGTTTCCTGGTGGCAATCAAATCGGCAACAGGCGTGATTCCTTCCTTGTGTGTGATTCTTGATATTCATTGTACGCTACCATTTCCGAGGCATTTTAATGGTGGCATTCGAATCGGCAAATTGCGCAATTCTTTCCTTGAGAGCTTTTCATGTTATTCATTGTGCGCTACCATTTCTTGGCATATTCATGGTGGCCTTCGAATCGGCAACACGCGCAATTCTTTCCCTGTGTGTGATTTTTGGTATTCATTGTATGCTACCATTTCCGTGGCATTTTCATGGTGGCATTCGAATCGGCAAGATGCACGATTCTATCTTTGTGGTTAATTCATGATATTCATTGCGTGCTACCATTTCCTGGCAGTGTCACGGTGGTGTTCGAATCAGCAAGACGCGCGATTCTTTCCTTGTGTATAAATGATGTCAATTACTGTGTGCTACCATTCTAAGACATTTCCTTGGTAGCATTTGGAGTTGACAATTTGCGTGATTCATTCCTTGAATCTACATTGGGTGATTTTATGGTGCACAATCCTTTATGGTGTTTAGTACACATATAAAAACCTGCAATGTGCACAATTTATTTTTTTCCCATGTTCTTGAGAAGAACACAACAAGATCAGAGTTCAAGATGTAATGTTGTGTGTTCCTGATATGTATTCTTAAATGGAGATTCATATAATTGTTTAGAAATTGCTCAGAGTGTTTTCATGATTCTCATGCTAAAGAAAGTACTTGAATCTGAAAGTTCTATTTAACTTTTTCTTGTTTCCTTCCCAGGTACTCGGTCATCTAAAATCCTAGTCAGTTCTAGAATTATTCTAGGGTTGTTCATGTTTTCAGAAATGACAAAGCTTAGAGTTGTAGCATGGTACTGATTTCATGAGATGTAATTTTGATGTTGTGTTTTAACCTCTTGCTTCCTACAGGTCTCCTTCCCAGCTGTTCCCTTCCTAATCCCCTTTTTCCCACTTGGACTCTCTTAGACTCTGTGATAAATATAATCAGAGTATTGGAGCTGTCTTGTGGTGGAAGTGTAGGGAACGTGCACAGACCCCGAGGATCTGGTGACTCTGACAGTCTCCTTTTATACAATTGGTTTTCGTCTTGGTTTCTGTGATGGTGTGACTGGGGCGGAAACCTTGGCCGTGTGCAGCCTCATAGTCCGTCCAGCGGAAACATGGTCTCTGCCAGCTTGTAGGTGGCTACCATCATCCATGGCGACCTGACCGCATTGACGGTGCAGGCAGTGGTTTGGCTGTATTCTGTTGTGAATACTGTCATGATCATAAATTGGCGATCTTTTCTGCCAGCCTGTTGGCAGTACGACCGCCACTGCCAAACTCGTAATGAGGTTCAGAGTGATTAGACACTTTGCAATACAGGTCACCCACCTGTATTGGGTATTGGGAATTGGGAATATATACATTCATCACTAACAGAGGAACTCTTCTGCCATCTTCTAAAAAAGGGTTAACTTTCAGTACCTGACAAAAATTGGAAAGGACCATAAAATTTTCATATTCCCATTTTAACATATTACTCAAAAGAATTGCAATCACCCCGTTTGCGTGTCCTTTCTTAGAGGGCTGAGCATTGCAGCATAAAACAGTATAACCCGGACACAAAAAATGAACTGTACACCAGGTATCATGGATGCAGATTAAATCAGTATGTAAAGTTTGAAAAAAATCTATTTTTTCAGTTGAGTTTACAATTCCTGCTGCATTCCAGGAACCCACTCAAATATTATTACTAACGACCAGAGTGTGGTGCATGTCCCATCACCAAAGTACCATATATTGCACCAGCTAACCAACTCCGTCTCCTCCGTTCATCTTCCACCTTGAGGGAGGGGAGAACTGTGCCATTCAGCCCCATACAAATTACTGATTTCTCTCTATTTAAAAAAGAAACAATCACATTTTTCAGATTAGAGTTAGATAGATCACACATAGGGCTCAGCCAAACTTCCCATTATGGTAAATTGGATGAGCCATATGGCCACTGTGGGAAGGCTTTTCATTCCACACAGGAATTACATCTATGCCTCTACATTGCAACTGAGCATAACTTTGTAAAATTAAATTCACAACAATTTTAGACTATAACCATATTCTTGTTTTCAATACTCCTGGGGCATTGCTAAGTGTAAGGGAGAAATGTCTTTGATTTGTATCAGCATTAAAGTAACAAAATCTGTAAAACAAGATAATAATAATTAGTGCTTTAGAATTAAATCAGGGTCAAATAATGCAAGAAATTCAAGACAATCAGTGTCCACAGGGGCAAGTATGGAGCCAACAAACCTGGACGAAGACTTCCCACTCTGCTGTCCCCATGACTATAATTTAAATGACTCATCATTTAGCTTACCAACAATAAGGGCAGAAACAAAAGCATCAGCATTAGGATTCATTAGTGAGTTTGTCACCTCTCTAACAGAAAGCTCCTCATAGGGTGGGGGGTGGCCCATCTTGCTTTTTCCTCTCATTGAAGAATGTTAAATTACCTCTTCCGATTGTGAGGTTCTTGAGGTTTCTATTTCCTGGAACCTAATTTTCCTTGGTTTCTTTTTCAATATCCTCCACTTCCTCTTTTTTGCACTTGTTTTAAAACATTTTTTTCTTTGCCTTATTACCATTATTACCATTATTAACCAGTACAGCAGGATATGATGTTTGCTGAGCTGTTGATCAAAAGATAGGAAACAGTGCCACCTCAGAGCCCCAATCTTTTACCAGGATATTAACTGCAGTAGAAGTAGGAGGAGTTGTGAAAATACTTTTTGAAGAGTAAACAGGACTATCTTGGCAAGAAAAGTTCATATCATGAGCTGCCCTGAGGAATACTTGAGGCTTACCAGTCTGAGTCCTTTGTTCACGAGCTAAAGATTGTTTATGAGAGACTTCGACCAGATTACTTTCTGAAACCACAAACATTGGACTAATGACTGAAGAGCCCAGTTTCCTAAAGCCCTCATGTGTAGCAGTTAGAATATTCTTGCCCAAGGATAGCTCCTCCTCCCTTGAGCACAACAGCACTTTCAATATTACTAATAAAGTATCCTGTGTGTAGTAAGAGTTGTTCACCAATTTTTCTAGTAAAGCCAAAATAGGAGGATAAATTCTTTCCAAACATTTGATAAACTTGGATATTAACACGTATTGTCCGATATTTGCGAAAGACTCAGACATTAACACTCATTGGCCAGGAAGATAACAGGTCAGATTCCCAGGAATTTCAACATGGGGAGTAGCAAATGTCTGTAAAACCAAGGGCACTCTATCCAATGGGGTGCTACTGAAAAGCCTTAGCCCAAAAGACTGCGTTATGCAAGCCGAGGTCTTAGCTACAGCACAATCAGGAGAACTTCTTAAATTTGTAACCACTTTGACATCAATGTCCAGTAGGGTAAAGTCCTCCCTAAAAGGATCTCCTACGGCCTCACAACTGATGAATTAACTATTCTCATATACTGCACCCGATGGTGAGAACTTAACAACCAGTGAGACCGCTGAGACAGAACCACAGATATGTTTTTAAAACTAGATAACCAGGGGATTCCAGATTGGTGTGCCTTGAGTGGATCTTTTGAGGTTTTCTCACCCACAATGCCTTGCAAACCCAAACTATGGAGAAATTGTCTGTGAGTGCCAATTTTCCAAGAGTATTTTATGTTTGGAACAATATATGTACACAGCAACAAATATTATGAAAGATTTATAAATAGTTTACCCTTTGTATTTGGTGCTTGTGGAACTGCATTCAGCTTTAAGGCACTGCTTGAAACTAAGGTAGAACTAGCCTCTGGAATACCAATACAAATATGGTTCCCGTTCACAATGCCAGAACTGTGAAAATACTACAAGTACCGCAGGGACTGGTTCTTCAATAGAGACCGCAAAGTCCTTTCTTTTCAAGCCACCACTACCATTACAAGTGAGTTCTTCACTTGTAATCTCTGAACTTGTTAAATATGATAAACTCTGTGCGAATACATAGAAACTTTTAGAGGTTGGCGGTACCAGTTTCATATTACCTCTCCACAGAGCACTACACATTATGCTGGGGGCCCTGACGATCAATATATGAACTTTTTTTGTATTTTAATATTACCCTAGTCTGTAACAAAAAACCTTTAACTTGAACTTTTTCTGAGATATCATATGTACTTTATTGTACTTGACAGGAGTACATTTGGATTCGTATCAGACACACCTGCGGCAATCAACACAAATTGATCATTTAAAAAGGTATTAAGATACTGAAACAACTCTACCCTTAAAAGCCTGCAAGTGTTCGAGCATTAAACTATATAATAGATTTTCCTAAGAATTCAGAATGAAAACTATTCAATTGACCCAACATCAAACTTACTGTCTGCTTTAATTAAGAGGTAAAATATGCTATACTATATTACATGCTAACACTCTGATTCAATGTACATTTAGATTTGTCTCTAATGAGCACAATCAGGTTGAACAGTGGTACTTGATAATCACTCCTGGTATTTTATTATTGATTTTTGAAGGATTTGTAACATAACATAATTGAGTTTCAGCCTTGAGGGCGAAACACATGTAGGCTATCTTTCCAAAGCACAAATGTATTGACTGTTCTTATAGGCACAAATCATTAAACCTGTTTGTTTAAAGCACACATTTACTGGTTGTTCATCTAAGGACAAACCATTGAGTGCAATATATTTTCTGATCATTATTTGTTAATAACTAAGAGGCTAAAATGCACACCAGAGGACTACTAAAACTATGGTTAATAAAATCTCAATCAATCCACTAATGAAGGAATTGATGAATAATTTCTGCTGGAAATATTTTGTTGTGCATTTTAAAGAAACTTTTGGATCTAACATAAATAGTGAACAGTTTAATTATCTCACTCATTAAGGGTTCCAAACATAAAAAACCTCTTGGAAAATTGACACTCAATAAGATGATTTCTCCATTTGATTATGAAGCAGAGTTGATCCTACCCCTAAGGAGTGTCACACATTTTCATACAAAAATAATTAACCACTTAAAAGACATTACCAAGCAGAAAGGAGAGGGTGATGCCTCCATTTTGTTAATACTCCTCAAACTATGCCTGAAAGGACACCTTGTCCTTACAGCTTTTTGATGGAAACTTCCGAAATCCACAGGAATTCACAACAATCCTACCACATAGTGACCACTCAGCGTTAACCCACTTGAGTCACTTAAAACGCTGCACCACTTGTGTGGCATGGACAAGTGTCAGTAATAGGAACGGATCAAATCAAGGTCAGTGGGAGTTTCCTTGCAAGGAATTCCATTGACTATGATTTGCACTTTACCTGTTGGCACTAGTCCCAGTCATGCAAGTGGAACAGTGTTTTATTGGCACAAGTGGGGTAACGCTGGGTGTTAGGATGTTTGAGGATTCCTACAGATTTCAGTAGTTTCCATCACAGAAATGAAAGCAGAATATGTGCTTTCAGACATAGTCTGAGATGTGCAGAGCCTTGTGGGTAAGAAAGGCTCATGGGATCCAAAGAAGGCACATTATCCTGGCACCCCCTTCTTGTCTAATTTTCAAAAATGTCTGTGGTTCATAGGTTTCATGAGTGGTGGATGAACACAGTCCCAAATCCAGGAGCTACCCCATCACTGATCTCTTCAAGTAGGGCTTTATGGCCTTTGTATCAAGGCCTCTTGACCCACCCATACATGCGAGGTAGCATTGATATAGGAATACATCAGGGAAAGCTGGATGAGAGGAAATTTGTGGCTCCCCACAGTTTTCAGAAGTTTTCCTCACAGTCATGTGAAGAAAGTGTGTGCTTTTAGTCAAAGTGTGCTGTTTACAGGGCATTGTGGGTCATTAAATGGTGTATGATCCACACGAAGCATGCCATTCTGGACTCCGTAGGGTGACAAGTCTCAAAATTGTCTGGGTCTGTCAGGTTTTTACAGGTAGCAGCCTACCAAAGCCCATCAAGTGCAGCCATACCCATTGCAAGTGGAACAATATTGTGGGTTCGCTCCACTCTCCTGGTCCATATGTAAAAACAAAACCCAAAGGAATCAAATATCCTCTCATTTGCCACTGGGATGGTACTTCTTAGTCTGCATGGGAGCTGAAGGAATGTTGAGGCTCTAGGGGCGATGGAGGTGCAGATGTTAGGACTCACCCCATTATTTTAATAAAAAATATATGCTTGCCATTGAGTGAGCTTTTTGGCCCCAGAGGCAAACTGGGGGAAAGCTCCTCAGGGGGTGGGGAAGCAAAAAGACTGGTTTGTTCCTTTTTAGGGGTGTGGCCAATGCCAGTGTCACACCACTTTCTTTTTGCCACAAAGCCAAATGCCTGGTGTCAGGTGGACTTTCTACCCCCAGGGGTATTTAGGTACAACCCTCCCACCTGCCCTAGTGGGGCAGAAAAACATTATTGCCTCTTCTGGGATAGGGCTCAGGCAGGTCCAGTTGCAGCAGGTCAGCTGGGCAGTTCCAAGGAGACCTCTAGAGCATGTTCTGTTCCTGCAGCTCTGAACAAGAGGTCTGGGAGCTGACCGTCGTAGCCTGGGATAAAGTGAGCAGGGCCAGTCTTCCTTCTCAGACAGCAGGGTAGGCCTCTAGGAGCAGGAAAGTCCTTCTTCTGTTGTATCTACAGGACCAGGAATGTTCTGAAGAGTGGGTCTGAGGGTTCAATATTCATACCTGGTGCAGCTTTGAAGTGAAAGAAATGTAGAGTTTCAGAGAAGGTGTTGGAACTTCATTCCTGCCTGTCCTGGCCCATGGATGTCTAGGAAGACAAAACGCTAGTGTGAACTCCTTTGTTTATGGCCCATCTTGGCAATATCCAGTCCCCCTTTAGAGTGATACTCTAGAAGTAATACACAAAGGTCAGTTGTCAAGTACACCTTGTGATGTGTCTGAGGAAAGGCACCATATGGTTTGGACAAGAAAATGCCAACTTTCTAAAAGTGGTATTTTGAGAATTGTGACTTAAAATCTGACTTTACCATTAAAGGGAATTTGAAATTACAATTCCTTGGACACCAAACATGGCATTTCTGGCTACACATACACAAAAGTTATCATTTATGAAATGCACTAAGGTAACCCAATGCTATCCTATGAGCGAGGTAAGCCTCAGAGTAGTGAAAACATTGTGTGAGTTTTTCACAACAAAAGCACTGAAAACTTGAACATCCATCTCCAGCTTTTCAATTACAATGCACCCTGCCTATGAGCTATTTAGGGCCTACCTAAGGGGTGACTTAGATGTAATAAAAAGGAGTTTTAGGCATGGCAAGGGGTTTATTTTGCCTAAGCCAAATTGCCAGTTTGAAACTGCACACAGGCTGTTATAGCAGGACTGAGATGTTTTAAGGGCAATTTAAGTGGGTAGAATAAAATAATTAATGCTGGCTCACTGGTAGTGTTAAAATTACCAGCACTGGATATACCACTTTACTAGGGACTTCAAGATGGATCAATTCTGTTTAGTATGAAAAGCAGAAGCAAATCAATGTAGATATACAGCTATCTGCCTAGTACCCTAGGGTCAGCAGCATCATAGAAAGATAGTTGTAAACATAACACAAAAAGTACTTGTTAGAAACGGGGTCTTTGGCTGACCGTAAGGTTACCCCCTGTTCAAGCAAGGACCCTCACTCTATTCAGGGTAAAAGAGAATCACCCTCAGCTAACCCCTGCTTACCCCCTTGGTAGCTTGGCAGAGCAGTCGGCTTAACTTCAGAGTGCTAGGTGTAAAGTATTTGTACCAACACACACAGTGACTTAATGAACACACCGCAAAATGACACAACACCAGTTTAGAAAAATAGAAAATATTTATCTAAACAAAACAAGACCAAAATGACAAAAATCCGACATACACAAGTCAAGTTCTGAACTTTTAAAACTTAAACTCAACAATAGTGCTTAAAAACAAAAAATGCTTCGATTAGGCGTGAACACGGTTTCGTGACTGAGTTGTTCCCAACAATCCGACACCAGCGGTGCAGGATATGGAGTTGCGTAGACCCCCAGGTACAATACCTTTGGTGAAGAGTGAAAACAAGCCATTGCGCAAAGTCCGGGATTGCGGCGAAACTTTGAATCCGCGCACTTCGAGCGATGTCGGTCACAACGTGGTGCTGCGACTTCCACTGAGTCATGGACTTCAGCGGGGCTGCAGCGGATTCGGGCCTGCGAAGATCACAGAGTCGGTTTCAGGTGGTGTCACCGGATTCAGCAGCAGCATCGGTCCGGAGTCATCCGAATTTGACTTCCTTGACCTTTCACCAGCTTTTCCTTTCAAGGGCCCAGGGACTGGATAGGGCATCACTTGTCAGAGCAGGAGTCTCTCCAGAGACTCTAGGTGCTGGCAGAGAGAAGTCTTTGCTGTCCCTGAGACTTCAAACAACAGGAGGCAAGCTCTAAATCAAGCCCTTGGAGATTTCTTCACAAGATGGAAGTCACACAAAGTCCAGTCTTTGCCCTCTTACTCTGGCAGAAGCATCAACTGCAGGATAGCTCCACAAAGCACAGTCACAGGCAGGGCAGCTTTTCTTCCTCAGCTCTTCAGCTCTTCTCCAGGCAGAGGTACCTCTTGATTCCAGAAATGTTCCTTAAGTCTGTGGTTTTAGGTGCCCTTCTTATACCCAATTTCTCCTTTGAAGTAGGCCTACTTCATAGTAAAGTCTCTTTTGAATGTGAAATCCTGCCTTGCCCAGGTCAGGCCCCAGACACTTACCAGGGGGTCGAACACTGCATTGTGTGAGGACAGGCACAGCCCTTTCAGGTGTTAGTGACCACTCCCCCCCCCCCTTCTAGCACATATGGCTCATCAGGAAATGCAGATTACACCCCAGCTCCCTTTGTGTAACTGTCTAGTGTGAGGTGCACACAGCCCAACTGTCAAACTGACCAAGACAGGGAATCCACAAACAGACAGAGTCACAGAAATGGTATAAGCAAGAAAATGCCCACTTTCTAAAAATGGCATTTTCAAACACACAATCTTAAAATCTACTTTACTAAAAGATGTATTTTTAAAATTGTGAGCTGAGAGACCCCAAACTCCACATGTCCATCCGCTCCCAAAGGGAATCTACACTTTAATCAGATTGAAAGGTAGCCCCCATGTTAACAAGGGACAGGCCTTGCAACAGTGAAAAACTAATTTAGAAATATTTCACTGTCAGGACGTATAAAACACATTACTATGGGCCTGATTACAACTTTGGAGGAGGTGTTAATCCGTCCCAAATGTGACGGATATACCACCAGCCGTATTACGAGTTCCATAGGATATAATGGACTCGTAATACGGCTGGTGGTATACCCGTCACTTTACCGTCACTTTTGGGACGGATTAACACCCCCTCCTAAGTTGTAATTAGGCCCTATATGTCTTACCTTAACCATACCTTAACCATACACTGCACCCTGACCTTGGGGCTACCTTGGGGCTACCTAAGACCTACCTTAGGGGTGTCTTACATGTAAGAAAAGGGAAGATTTAGGCCTGGCAAGTGGGTACAGTTGCCAAGTCGAATTTACAGTTAAAACTGCACACACAGACACTGCAATGGCAGGTCTGAGACATGACTACAGAGCTACTTATGTGGGTGGCACAGTCAGTGCTGCAGACCCACTAGTAGCATTTGATTTACAGGCCCTGCACCTCTAGTGCACTTTACTAGGGACTTACTAGTAAATCAAATATGCCAATCATGGATAAACCAATTACATACAATTTACACAAAGAGTATATGCACTCAATGGTTAGCAGTGTTAAAGTGCTCGGAGTTCAAAAGCCAACAGCAACAGTTCAGAAAAAATAGGAGGCAGGAGGCAGGAGGCAAAAAGATTGGGGATGGCCCTGCATAAGCAAAAATGTCCAACAGTACCCCGGTAAACTCTCCCCCACTCTCTAAAACTCCTTCAAAGCAGGATAACATAAGTACCTTGATATCCCTCATGTGGCGGTCCAGGTGATGGACCAGAATCAGCAGTGGCTGGTACCTAACCATGTTGGGACTGTCCCAGTATGTTTTCGCACTGGTGAGATCGGTCGCAGTAACCTAAGATCAGTCGGGAAAGTCAATTAATTGAATTCAGTAGATAAAATAGACATGAAGGGGCCCACAGTTCAGTGTGCGTGTCCCGTTTTGACTCCACTGTTAGGGTCAGCTTTCCCATCCCCAAAATGTGCCATCATTTATGTACCTGCACGGAACCGCAAGTGGTGAGTTTAGGATGCACCACTCCCTTGACGAATGTTTGACTGCAGGGAGGCGCACCCACCGGGTCTCCAGTTTAGGCAGTCGAAGAATGAAACTCAATACTTTGAGAGTGAGTACTGTTAAGGGACAATTAAGTCCCAACCACCCTATTCATTTAGATAGTTTATAAGCACAGAGAGAGAGGTTGTTTTAAGAATGGAACCTAATGTCCAGATGAAGGCCACCTGACCCAAAGGAGCAAAGCTGATGGGATGAAACATGTTAACACAGCAGCAGATAATGAAGCATGATTGGGCAGTTATTCCTCATCATCTCCACCATAAATTAATTTTTAATCCTATCCTGGGGCTCCAGGAATAAAATTAGATGTGGAGACTAATGAGGTAGTTTAAATTGTTTTGTGTTCCGCACAGTTGGTCACTGTTTGTGTGTGTATTGTCAGAGTTCCCCTTCTCTATTACTCTATTCCTGACTTTGGCTATCGCAAGGATGTTGTAGTAAAGCCCGATCATTAAGCATGCCAAAATAAGTGGGTGAGGGCAGTGTTTAAAAAAAACCTGCTTTGTCTTATGTTTAGGTAAAGCCTAAATGGGGTGCCATTTATCTACCTGTGTTCCTTGTCCCATTTAGTGCAGTCGGGGATCCTATCGGAGCCCCAAGAGGCAGGCATGACCTGGTAAGCTGCCCCTAAATAGGGGAACGCTCCCTTTGTATACATTATGCTGGCGAAGAGATAATGTAGTTGCGAAGGGTTAGACAGTAGCTCAATGCATGCATTGTGCCACTTTGTAAATATGGAGCAGAATTTTTCACCATCCAATGCCACTTTAGCACAAAAAAAATGATGTTAAAGTGTTGTTAGAGTGAGGCTAGGCCCTCTTAAATCTGGGCCTCATATTGAATTTTTGCCATCTTGGATTTTGGAGAAATGTTGCTCCTGGGATTGATTTTTGCAGCACTTGCCAGGAAGTGGTCACTCAAGAGTGTGGTGGCCTGCAACCTGTTTGGATAAGAGCAACCCTCTGCTTTCCACCCCAGGAGAAAGGATAAATATGTCAGAGCTACCCCACATTTCAGATCCCTGCAGGAAGAAAGGACAAGAAGAAGAAGGATTGTCCTGCTGGACCCCTGGCCTGTGCCGGGACCCTACTCACAGAAGGACTGCACAAGCTTCACACTTTGGGCTTTACCAAGAAAAGAACTCTGCCTTACTTCTACAACTCCATGTGCATTCTGGGAGTTGAAGTCCTAACACCCATCCCCAAGGAGCAACTCAGAGCTTCTGGAACCTTGGGATGAGTTGTGGACATTTGAAGGACCTTAAAAGTACTGAATCCAGAAGTTTAGAGCAACTTTGCAAAACAGCTCCATAAGTGAAATGACCTGATGTCGAGAGTCAAGCCGGCCAACATTGATCGCGACCTAGCCTGACTTGCAGGTTCATCCTGCTGAAAAGCTCTGGAGCCCCAGACTTCCAGGATTTGACCAGGGGCTCACAGAAAGGCAATCTAACAATGTTGCATTGAAACCAGCATGCTGAGGAGGATTGTCCAAAGTTCGGGAAGAAAAGCTCCAGAATAGTTTCTAAGTCTGAAGGAAAAAGTTTGACTGAAGCCTACCACGAAGTATCTCCGAGGAGGGCTCCATCAGGTCGGCCTCAACTTTCGACTTTGTCCCAGTCAGAAGAGTTCTTCTTGAAAAAGTTTCTAAGTCTGAACGTAGGAAACTTGACCAAGGCCTCCCACACCGTGTATCCAAAGAGGGCTCCAGCGAGGTCAGCCTCAACTTGTGACTTTGTTTTGTTTGGAGAGAAATCTTCAAGAATTTTTGTAAGTGTGAAGGTAAAACTTTAACCGAGGCCTCTCACTCAGTGTAGCTGAGCAGGGCTCTATCACTGTTGGCCTCAAATTTTCAACATCTTGCCCCAGTCGAGTGTGACCAGATGTTCCAAATGGCACTTTTGATTTCTAGACGCCCAAAAACATTTAATCCTTGAAAATTAATTTCTCTGGATCCCTACATTGGATTTTTGTTGTCTTGGTGTCATTTTAAAGATAAAAATATGATCTATTTTTATAAATTGTGTTTTTTTTTTCTTTTTCTTATTTACTGTTTTGTTGATAAGCCTAACTGCTCATGGGCCAAGCTAGTAAGGGTTGAGCAAGGATTAATTTACCTAGACCTTGACTGGACTTAGTATGGGGTTGTGGCCTTTGCTAAGTGTAGGTACCTACTTGCCCTTGTCAATAATCTGCCCTCTGGACAGTGTGATTCTTTCCAGAGGGCAGTTGTGTTCAATATTTGCTGCCCTGTATTATTTGCTAAAGGCTCCTGCTTATTTGCATGTTCCCTCAGATCTCTGTACCCTCATTATTATGTATTATTTTGAAAGTGTCCCTCTTTGTTTTCACCCGAAAGAGATGGGCAAGCATCTGGCCACAATATTTACTCTCTACCTAAATTTATGTTTAAGATGTGACATTGCATATTCTGCCCTGTTGAGGTCAAGGCGCTTGAGGTGCTATTGCATCTTTTCTAAATCCTGCCACGCTCTGGGATCCTCAATGCATTTGTGTATGGCTTGCTTTTTAAAGATCTTTTGTTCCAGACATTGCTGTTTCTCCCTCCACTGGCTCTTGTCACCCCTGCCGATATAGCTCCTCAGTTCCTCTCAGAGAGAGGCCACTGACAACTCAACTGTATCATTATTTTGGAGGTAACCAGAGATCGCTTCGCGCACCATGGCTACATTGGTCTCATTCTGGAGGAGGCTATACTGAAACCTTCCAGTGGGAGGGCCTGATGTACCTCCAGTTTACCTGCATAATCATCATGAGGGGAACATGATCTGGTAGTGATATGGGGGCAATGCTCACATCCTTGATAAGATACAGTGATATTTGTTATGGGTTGCATAGTAAAATGTATGGTTTTAGATATGAGGGTGGGATAGTCTCTGCACATCTCCTAGGTCACGTTCACTCAACCAGCGCAATTCCTGAGTCGAAAGGTCCTCAGTCTGATTGAATCTCATGCTGGGCAGGTCCGAATCTGTGTTCATAACAAGGTTCAGATCACCCCCTATTAAAATGGCCACACTGGGGGAGTTTAAGAGTGGTGTCAAGGCTTCCATTATGCATTTTCCCTGTTGTTCCTCAAGATGGCCCTCTTGTACCTGAGCTACATGCATCTACCCTTTAATTTCTGCCACTTTATCTACCACTTCTACCAGGAAGTCCTTGGAAAGTGATATCACCACCCTACCTTTCCTCACAAGCCCAAAGGACCAAAATTGGCGAGGGGCCCAGTGGGATTTCATCCTATGTTTATCCTTGGTTAGGAGTAGGCAAATGTCACTGCTGGATCGTTCTAAGAGGGCTAAGACTGCTGCCTGCTTGGTCAGGTTGGTGAGGCCTCTAATTTTGAGGCAGGTAAAGTTAACCTCCAGGGTTCAAGGGATTATAGAAGCCATGTCATCAACCCCTAGCATAATTCCAAAGTCCTGGGGGTAGTAAAGCTGGATGAGGGGGGCATATTAGCCTCTGCTTGTGTGCATGACTGGGGTAGTGTGAAGGAGGTGGGAGTAAGAAACCTCAATGAGAACTAGAAACAAAATCTAATTGTGAACAAGTCTATTAACAATACAGAGCTGCAAGTTGTGCAGGATGCAGTCGGAGAGGTGAAATCCAATCCTCAGAGATCACAGACGTAGTGACGCACCTCAACTGACCCAGACCAGAAGAACAAAAGGAAGTCCCTGGGCAGTTCTGAATACCAATGTTACTGGGTAACAGCAGTGTCTTAGGTCAAGTAGAGCCCTTGCCGTTATCAGATGTCAGTTTAACTAGTACCACTTGGTGTTCCTGAGTACTTTCTTTCGGCCCGGGGCGGGGATGTTTCTTAGGTTTACTCCCCTTTTTTGCAGAATAAAGCACATAGGAGGGCACCACGAGGGCATCAGGACCCTGGGTGGGCAGAAAAGTACCCCGGCAGGCTCAAGATGGGGCATGCCTCCTCAAGTTACTTGGATTGAATCAATTGACCTTCCCAGTAAAAGACCAATCTGAAGGATGACCCCATGTGTAAGGAACCTCTATGGAGCAAAAGAGTTTGAAGTCTCTACAGCGCTGGAGGGTTAGCACGGAGATGTCATGAAAAAGCATTAGTTAGTGACCTTGAATGTGTATGGTAGGTAAGTTCCTGGCATTCTTAAGGATGTCCACTTTGATTTGGAAGTTGTGGACACAAGCCAGTATATCAGGTTCAGCATGTTGCTTGTGCAGACGAAGGACCTCCTGCCTTAGTATCTCAACCTTCTCACCACTAGCTGTTTGTTTATCCTCCAGATGGGATACCGTCATGCTCATGGAGCTCAGGTGTTGCTTCACTTCCAATAGTTTTTTGGAGAGATCCTTCTTAAGGTCATGTATGTCTGCCTTGAGGGAGCAAACAGGGAGGCTAAAAAGTCTTGGGTCACTGGCGCCTGATCCATCTCCTCACCTGAGTCTGTCAGACAAGGCCACTGTAATCCTGATGCGGGCTCTTTAGAGTCAGCTAGATTGGGGCGGGTAAGCAGGTTGCAGAGTGCTCTCTTTTGCCTTTTAATTTCACCATGATGAAATTGAGAGAGGTGTGCATAGCGTCCTAGTGCCCTGTCTCCTTGGCAAGTTGCTGTTAATTGTGCTACTGGGCTGTTGATTCTGTGCCCCACCAATAGCTGCGGGCGCTCACCACGGGGGACAGTGAGCACTAGGGGCCTATCTCTAACACTGAGGGATGGTCTGGGGCAGCTCAAGAACACATGGCACTGTCTTTGAGGGGGCAGGATGCTCAGAGCACTAGCATGAACCCACCAGGTCAGTATGTATCAGCTACAGTGCTTCCCTGCCCTGAAGAGAAGTAGCACTCACTGTGCCCTCAGGTCCACACCGGAGCCGGTGGGGGAAGGATCAAACGGCAGGCCCAGGCTCCTCAGGTTTTAGTTGGTGTGTTTCCACAGAGGGGGGCAATAAGTCCCGCTAGTAGATCCGTTGGTGCAGATCTTCACGTTGTGCCCAGAACCTCAAGCACAGTTCTGCAGGTCGTTGAAGGTGCCCTCTGGGCTTGGAGGCAGTAAAATATGCATCTGTGTCAATCTCGCTTAAGAGTTCAGCTTTGTGGAAGGAGACTTGCGGCATCCATTCCTCTCTTGGACTGCAGCGGTCCCCTCCGGACCATCCTGGGCTGCTGGAATCCATATGGAGTCATCCACATCACCTGTTGCAGTGCTGACTAGCTGTGGTCTTGATGGTGGGCCAGGTATCACAGCTAGAAGCCCTCAGTTCCTAGCAGCTGCCATCTTGCCCATTGGGGCATTGGTATCATGAGTCCCAAAGTGGTGATGGAAAACTTCTGGGCCCCAGAGCTGATCTCATTAGGGGAGTCTTAAGGTCATGGCAACCAGCGGCTTGAATTCTGCAGCTTGGATGTTCCCTGGATCTCTGCAGTTGTCAGTGTATCTGGTCTGGAAGGAAGATGAGTGAACTGTACAACACACTCTGCCACCATCCTAGCCATGCCTCCTCTTCTAGAGTTAGTAAATGAAGCATGTCATTCAGGTGTAAGCCAATATGACCATGTTTTAGGGAGTTAGCATAAATACTTTAGCACTAGTTAGCAGTGGTAAATTGCATGGAGCCCCAAGACCAACAAAAACGATTTCAGCAAAACAGGAGTGAGAGGGCAAAAGGCTTGAGCGCCTACCACCTGAAGACTGACAGCCTGCAAAATTAAGAGATCAAGTCAATGGGGGTAACCTGATTGGTTGTCTTACTAATCTACATAGGCCTACATAACTCATTTAGAAACAAATTTACATGCTTATTTAGCAGCATAGGGCACTTTCAATCAAGTATCTAAGAAGATGTTCAAATGTTCTGACTTGGAGTATTCTACTGGGGAGCATTGTGCAATATCCCAGCGATTGAAATTAATGTATTTAACATATGTGACTCATTTTTATCAGTTAGCAGGCAGGGACAAATGTACTTGTTATTTGAAGCAACCAAATATTCACTATTGGTTTCAGGGGTGAATTACTACCCCAAAACTTACTAAATTTATTTATAATAAACTGCAATATACAAATCGTCATGCCAACACATATTGCTTATTAAATTACTGGAACACAAACAATAAATTATATATACATCAAATTTACATCTCACATATTAATTACAAAACTCATAAAAACACATAACATAAATACCCACAAGAGGGGTAATGCCCATCAACATGTCTTTCTATTATGGTCACAATAACACAATTTACACTGTGATCCAATCCATTGTAGGTCACCAAGGGTCTAGCACCCAGCTGTAAAATACCTAACTATTTTTTACAAGGTATTGTGTAGTGCACCATCAGTTTTGTATATCAATTTTTTGTTTCAAAACCCTTGGTCCCACTTATCCGATGTCGACGCGTTTCGGCCTCACAATTCTTGGCCTCTTCAGGACTGTCAGGGGGCCCTGGCACCTCTACAGCAATTAAAACACTAATTAAAATCATGACGTCTACATAGATTCATTCTCTATGCAGCTACAAATGTGCAGAGCATCAATCCCAAAATTATTTTTATATATACACCATTATACCTCTATTAGGAATGTGAAATTACTCCTTTAAGGACCACATTCCTAAATAGGTCCTTCTCTTCCCAATCACTTAATCTCAATACCTCCATAGGTGAACACAACACCAAAGCAACGCCGTGTGTCTCAATATATTAATTAGACATTCCACTGAAACATGCAGCACACTCAGTGAGTCCCATTGTGTGCAATGCCTTTCTTACCTTTATCTGAAATCCATACTTTAACTGAAGAATTAGTTTCCAATTAATTCTACTCTTAAGCAAAGAAAAGGAGAAGACAAGAAAAGAAAAGAAAAGAAGAGAAAGAAGAGAAACTTGCAGTGAGCCTCTATTTATTGTTATTATAAAGCCACAAGTGTCCTTTTCAAGGGTACGCTCGAGCTGAGTGTTTATCTCTTATCTATTTACCACAGAGGCTCTGTCATAAACTCGATTTTGCTATCCGTTCGGTATTAACCCTGCAGGGGTACATTAAACATAACTAAATTTTAGATTAAGTTACCGACGATCCTTAAATCGGTTTATTCTAATTATTTTTGTTAATGTTCCACTGTCGAACTTGGGTTTTCAACATAGTTTATCTCACTTACTTGGACTTTTTTCTCGACGGTCCGTGTAACACCTGGCATATTCGTTGCTATCGATACAGCTCAAGGCTGCTCTACTGATTTAACACAGCCTCAGGAAACGCCGTCTTGCACGTGGCAGCGTTTTAGATTGTTACTGGACGTACACTAGCCCGCATTTGTTTCTCGTTAATGACGAACGGTAAGAGGCATATTAGAAGGACTATGCCTTGTATCTCCTCTTATATTTAATTTAATCTTCTTCCGCAATAAAGAGACCTATTCTTTAGTCCATTATTTCCCTGAAACGCAATCAAGAAACCTGCATTGTTGGAATAGCCCAAAGCTTACAAACTCTGTTTCTAGCAAATTTTTCCTAATTTTAAGCCAAAAGGTTTATACATTGATCCGTTCTGGTGGCCATCTTAAGAGAATTTTTCAAAGGTTAATACCCAGCTGTTATACCTATAAAATGTTGTCTAAGCCTAGTTTTTTGTGATTACGGTTAGGACAGTACCCTAAGCAGGTTGGGGTTACAGGGTACTCCCCTTTGTTTGGTGGATGATAATATATAGTACACCTATTTAGGTGTGTGGGATTATTAGAAGATTATAGGATTTTTTCTTTCAGGCCCCCGTTAGTAGGAGGACCAAAATCGAGAAAGTGTTAAGCAATAGATCGTCCAGTTCACAGGAAAGTTAATAAGTAAAGGCAGTTCAACACATAAAAGTAAGCAAGAGTATCAGTATGTCAGAATCCTAAATTGTTTGTTATACAGAAGAGCAGATTTCGAGATTGTTGGAACTCCCCTCACTGCTGAGTGGGGAATTGCCAGCGAATGATACCCCTAAATTGGATAAAATTGAAAAATTGAAACAACTAAAAAAGAAGAACACCAGAACGCAATTACATGCCCAGGTTTTATTAGAACACCTTAAGAACAATACCATTCCACAAGGTTTACAAGTAAGAAACATCCCCGTAATTTTTACGGGTGACCCTAAATACTTGTCCCTTTTTATTGGAGTAGGTACTAAATGCTCAAGAGACTGGCTGGCCCTTTCTGTTGAGACAGCATTAAGAATTAGCGAGTCTGAGTTAAGAGAAATTGCTGAACTGGAGAAAGCGATTGCTTCAGACAATGCTATACAAAATTCGCAACAACTGTTGGAAGCTGTTAATAAAACAATAGCCGAGTTTAAAGTAAATTCAATCAACCAAAAGACAACAAAATTGACACGAGATATTAAAAACTTTGATATCTCGTTTGTATATCCATATTTAAAAACAGATTTTTATAGGAACAAGAACCCGAACACTCTTAATTTAGAGTACCAAACAAGATCACGTGAAAGGTTTATAACTTTTTCAGATACTTCCTCAGATTCTGAGGTAGAGAAACAAGCCGCTGCGGCACAGCCTTTTTTAGGCAGAGGCAACCAGAGAGGTCCAAGGGGGGGAGGAGTCCCCAGAGGTCAATTTCAAGATCATAACTTCTTTCGGACCAGAAGGAGAGCATACAGGAGGCAATAATTTTTCGTACCAATCAGAAACCAGGACCCTATAGACAGTAAGATTGAAGTACTTAATTTCCTCCGGAAAATCAGATTGAGGTAATTTTTTAGCTCAGCCATGCCACAAGAGGTGAGTTCAAATAGCAGGCTGAAACAGAAATCGTTCTTTTTACCTGAAAGAAATGAGATGCCCAGAGAAATTAAGGTCTTTGAAGATTTAGGGCCTCATTCCGACCCTGGCGGTACAAGACTGCCAGGGCCGGGGGCAACGGAAGCACCGTCAACAGGCTGGCGGTGCTTCATTGCCCATTCTGACCGCGGCGTTAAAGCCGCGGTCAGAAAAGGGAATCCGGCGGTTTCCCGCCGGATTTCCCCTGCTTGGGCAGAACCTCCATGGCGGCGTGATTCTGACCCCCTTCCCGCCATCCTGTTCCTGGCGGTTTTTACCGCCAGGAACAGGATGGCGGTAACGGGTGTCGTGGGGCCCCTGGGGCCCCCTGCACTGCCCATGCCCCTGCACTGGCATGGGCAGTGCAGGGGCCCCCTAACAGGGCCCCAGGGAGATTTTCACTGTTTGCATTGCAGACAGTGAAAATCGCGACGGGTGCAACTGCACCTATCGCACCCCTGCAACACTGCCCGCTCCATTCGGAGCCGGCCTCTGTGTTGCAGGGCCTTTCCCGCTGGGCCGGCGGGCGCTCCCTTGGCGGGCGCCCGCCGGCCCAGCAGGAAAGTCAGAATGGCCTCCGCGGTCTTCTGACCGCGGAGCGGCCATTTGGCGATTCCCGCCAGGCGGGCGGCGTCTGCCGCCCGCCAGGGTCAGAATGACCCTCTTAGTATTGAAAGAACTAGATTCCCTTAATTCTAAGAAGATGTTCTTTAAGGACAATTGCTCTAAAATGGAAAAAGAAGCCATCTCGAGTCTAGCTGAGAATAAAGACATTGTAATTAAACCAGCCGACAAAGGAGGTGGCATCGTGATCTGGGGTTTAGAACAATATAATATAGAGGTAATGAGACAATTAAACAATCAGGCACATTACCGTGAGTTGCCAGTCAATACACCCAAACAAGTCCAGCATCAGATTGATATATCGACACAGACAGCTAGAGAGAATGGGTGGATTAGCAAAAAAGAATTTGAGTTTCTAAACCAAAATGAGGGTAGAATGCCATACTTCTACATTTTACCAAAGATACACAAAAACATCGAAGAACCCCCAGGGAGACCAATAGTCTCAGCATGTGGGTCCGTTTTGAGAATCTTGCCCAATTTGTTGACATTTTTTTTAAACCGTTCGTAGTTAAGACAACAGCATATGTTCGAGACTCTATGGATATTATCAAGAAAATTGAAAATTTAATGTATAATGAAGAGAAACATATTCTGGTGACGTTCGACATAGAGTCACTATATACAAATATCCCACAAGACGAAGCTTTAGAGATCATGAGACAGATTCTGAATAACAACACAGAGCCAGCATGCACTCCTACAGATGTTATAGTCGAGTTAGCGACTTTATGTCTGAAAAACAACTTTTTCAAATTTAATGAAAAGCTATATCGACAAGTGAAAGGAGTAGCAATGGGGTGTAGCTTCGCCCCAGAGATCGCCAATTTGGTGATGGATTGCTTCAAGCAAAAGTGGATTTATGAACAAAATAATCCATTTAAAATTCATATCGCCCAATGGTTTAGATATATTGATGATATCTTAATGATTTGGGAGGGTCCAGATTCTTTGCTTGATGCCTTCCTTAACTGGCTGAACCAACGTACTGCAGTCTTTAACTTTACTATGAGTAAAGATAAAACAAAAATTAACTTCTTGGATCTGTGGATTCTTTCTAAGAACGGGAAGGTAGAGGTTAGTCTGTATAAAAAACCGACAGACCGCAATACACTGCTACATTATTCTAGTGGACACCCCAGAGCCCTGAAAGAGAATCTGCCATACGGGCATTTTCTAAGGATAAGAAGAAACTGTACAGATAAAGATGACTATTTTTGTAATGCGGAAGAACTGAAGGGAAAATTAATAACTAGAGGGTACCCAAAAAAGTTAGTTAAAGCAGCTGCCAAAAGAGCATGGTTTACCCCAAGAGAAACACTCCTTACGCCTAAAAAATAAACAAATGAGATCCCTTTGACGTGTGTACTGACATTTAGCCCAAAGGCCAATAAAATCCGCAAGATTATAGAAAAGAATTGGAGAATCATCAAAGACCTAAACATTGAGAAACCATTGTTCTCATTAAAAAAGCGCGTAGTTTAAAAGACCAGTGAGTACAAGCCGCAGTGAAAAAAACAGATAAGAAAGATCTGAGGACAGTGCTACAGCTTCCACCAGTCCAGGGACACTTCAGATGTTGTAAATGTACAGCATGCCAATTTACGCAAGATTCAAGAGAGATAGTTATAAATGGTGGAAACCATGTACAATATGACTTTTCAAATTGTAATACAAAGAATGTTATTTATTGTATATTGTGCCCATGTAATAAAGCTTATATTGGGCAAACTTCACAAACAGTGAAAAGTTGCATCCTCCAGCATCGGTCAAGACTGAAATGCGCCATAAAAGGAGCACCACTGGTTGAACACTTTTTGGAATTTGGCCATAAAGGAGACGATATCAGATGGACAGTTTTAGCTGTGTTACAACCTAAAACGGATGGCCCAACAACGTTGACGAGGTTACTCAAATTGGAAGCAAGACTGATTGAGAAATTCCAGACTGTCAAACTTGGACTAAATGATTGCGGCGAAGTCTGGGCTTTAATTGGCAGATGAAACGTGAAAATAGTTATCTTTTTTCCTTAGGTTTCAACTATAATGAGTGAAAATGTATAACATTGTAGAGATATGGGGGGTAAACTCTAAATGTTCATGTAAATTGAAACTGAGATAATAATCAAAAGAGTACAATGAAAGGAGGTTTGGAATGTGACCTTTTCGATTATGTTGAAGATTTATGGGTGTGTGAACAAGCTCTGAGAGATTTTACTAATGTTTTTTACTTACAGGCTTTGAATAGCAGCTAGCATGTAGTAGTGAATTCGGTAGGCTTAGGCAAAATTTTATAGGTTTTATAGGTATAACAGCTGGGTATTAACCTTTGAAAAATTCTCTTAAGATGGCCACCAGAACGGATCAATGTTTAAACCTTTTGGCTTAAAATTAGGAAAAATTTGCTAGAAACAGAGTTTGTAAGCTTTGGGCTATTCCAACAATGCAGGTTTCTTGATTGCGTTTCAGGGAAATAACGGACTAAAGAATAGGTCTCTTTATTGCGGAAGAAGATTAAATTAAATATAAGAGGAGATACAAGGCATAGTCCTTCTAATATGGCGCTTACCGTTCGTCATTAACGAGAAACAAATGCGGGATAGTGTACGCCCGGAAACAATCTAAAACGCTGCCGCGTGCAAGACGGCGTTTCCTGAGGCTATGTTAAATCAGTAGAGCAGCCTTGAGCTGTATCGATAGCAACGAATATGCCAGGGGTTACACGGACCGTCGAGAAAAAAGTCCAAGTAAGTGAGATAAACTATGTTGAAAACCCAAGTTCGACAGTGGAACATTAACAAAAATAATTAGAATAAACCGATTTAAGGATCGTCGGTAACTTAATCTAAAATTTAGTTATGTTTAATGTACCCCTGCAGGGTTAATACCGAACGGATAGCAAAATCGAGTTTATGACAGAGCCTCTGTGGTAAATAGGTAAGAGGAAAACACTCAGCTCAAGCGTACCCTTGAAAAGGACACTTGTGGCTTTATAATAACAATAAATAGAGGCTCACTGCAAGTTTCTCTTCTTTCTCTTCTTTTCTTTTCTTGTCTTCTCCTTTTCTTTGCTTAAGAGTAGAATTAATTGGAAACTAATTCTTCAGTTAAAGTATGGATTTCAGATAAAGGTAAGAAAGGCATTGCACACAATGGGACTCACTGAGTGTGCTGCATGCTTGAGTGGAATGTCTAATTAATATATTGAGACACACGGCGTTGCTTTGGTGTTGTGTTCACTTATGGAGGTATCGAGATTAAGTGATTGGGAAGAGAAGGACCTATTTAGGAATGTGGTCCTTAACCGCTTCTGTGCCTTTGGACGAGATGATCTCGTCCAAGGCTACAGTTCCCCTGTGCCTTGGACGAGATGATCTCGTCCAAGGCACAGGGGAACTTGGGGGAGCGCTAGCGCGCCCACCCGTGCACCCCCCTCCCCACCAAGGCGGGGATGGAAGGGGAACACCTTCCCCTTCCACCCCCACCCCCGCCCCCCCTGTGACATCAGCGCGCGAGCGCGAGCTGATTTGTCACAGGGGCCTCCCCAATCGCGCTGAAGTGAAAGAGAAATGCAAAAGCATTTCTCTTTCAATCACTGGGGGAGGCCCGGAGGGGCTTCAAAAGGAAGGAAAAGTATTTCCTTCCCTTTGAAGTCTCTCCGAGGGTTTCAAAAGCCGGATTGCTTGCAATCCGGCTTTTGAAACCCCACTAGACACCAGGGATTTTTTTTTTTAACTGAAATTTCCATAAGGGAGCGATCCCTTGGGCAAGGGTCGCTCCCATGGGGGGCATTTTTTCGGGAAGGCCTTTCTGCCCCCCCTGGGGGCAGAAACCTCTAGGCACCAGGGACCATTTATTTTTATTTTTTATTTTTTTATGTTTCATTTTATTTTTTTAGGTGGGGAGCGACCCCTTAGGCAAGGGTCATTACTGCCCCCCCTGGGGGCAGATCAGCCTATTATTAGGCTGATCTGCCCCCAGGGGGGGGGCAGAACCCTCTAGGCGCCAGGGCAAACTTTTTTTGTTGTGTTTTTTTTTTGTTGTTTGTTTGTTTTTGTAGAGATGGGTAGCGACCCATCAGGCAAGGGTCGCTGCCCTGGGGGGCAAATTGTATTTAGGCCATTTCTGCCCCCCTTGGGGGCAGATTGGTCGATTTTAGGTCAATCTGCCCCCAAGGGGGCAGAAACCACTAGGCACCTGGGATTTGTTTTTTGGCACCAATGTCACGCAGGGGGAGCGACCCCGTAGGCAAGGGTCGGTCCCGAGAGGGGGTGGGGGTTGGGGGGGAAATTTATTTTAGGTCATTTCTGCCCCCCCCAAACCTCTAGACGCCAGGGGAAAAAAAATGTGTGTGTTTTTTTTTTGTTTGTTTGTTTTTTTAGAGATGGGGAGCGACCCATCAGGCAAGGGTCGCTCCCCTGGGGGGCAAATTGTATTTAGGCCATTTCTGCCCCCCTTGGGGGCAGATTGGCCGATTTTAGGTCAAGGGGGCAGAAACCACTAGGCACCGGGGATTTGTTTTTTGGCGCCGATGTCACGCAGGGTGAGAGACCCCGTAGGCAAAGGTCGTTCCCGGGCAGGGGGGGGGTGGGGGGGGGAATTTATTTTAGGGCATTTCTGCCCCCCCCCTCCCGGGGCCGGCTGAGCTAGAGGCCAAACTCCACAGGTAGGCACTTTGCAAAAAACACCTCTGTTTTCTGTGAAAAAATATGTTATGTCCACGTTGTGTTTTGGGCCATTTCCTTTCGTGGGCGCTAGGCCTACCCACAGAAGTGAGGTACCATTTTTATCAAGAGACTTAGGGAAACGCTGGGTGGAAGGAAATTTGTGGCTCCTCTCAGATTCCAAAACTTTCTGCCACAGAAATGTGAGTAACGTGTGTTCTTTTAGCCACATTTTGAGGTTTGCAAAGGATTCTGGGTAACAGAACCTGGTCCGAGCCCCGCAAGTCACCCCATCTTGGATTCCCCTAGGTCTCTAGTTCTCAGAAATGCACAGGTTTGGTAGGTTTCCCTAGGTGCCGGCTGAGCTAGAGGCCAAAATCTACAGGTAGGCACTTCGCAAAAAACACCTCTGTTTTCTTCAAAAAATGTGGATGTGTCCACGTTGCGCTTTGGGGCGTTTCCTGTCGCGGGCGCTAGGCCTACCCACACAAGTGAGGTATCATTTTTATCGGGAGACTTGGGGGAACGCTGGTTGGAAGGAAATTTGTGGCTCCTCTCAGATTCCAGAACTTTCTGCCACAGAAATGTGAGGAAAATGTGTTTTTTTAGCCAAATTTTGAGGTTTGCAAAGGATTCTGGGTAACAGAACCTGGTCCGAGCCCCTCAAGTCACCCCATCTTGGATTCCCCTAGGTCTCTAGTTTTCAGAAATGCACAGGTTTGGTAGGTTTCCCTAGGTGCCGGCTGAGCTAGAGGCCAAAATCTACAGGTAGGCACTTCCCCAAAAACACCTCTGTTTTCTTCCAAAAATTTGGATGTGTCCACGTTGCGCTTTGGGGCGTTTCCTGTCGCGGGCGCTAGGCCTACCCACACAAGTGAGGTATCATTTTTATCGGGAGACTTGGGGGAACATAGATTAGCAAAACAAGTGTTATTGCCCCTTGTCTTTATCTACATTTTTTCCTTCCAAATATAGGAGAGTGTGTAAAAAAGACATCTATTTGAGAAATGCCCTGTAATTCACATGCTAGTATGGTCACCCCGGAATTCAGAGATGTTCAAATAACCACTGCTCCTCAACACCTTATCTTGTGCCCTTTTTGGAAATACAAAGTTTTTCTTGATAGCAATTTTTTACTCTTTATATTTCAGCAAATGAATTGCTGTATACCCAGTATAGAATGAAAACGCACTGCAGGGTGCAGCTCATTTATTGGCTCTGGGTTCCTCGGGTTCTTGATGAACCTACAAGCCCTATATATCCCCACAACCAGAGGAGTCCAGCAGACGTAACGGTATATTGCTTTCGATAATCTGACATTGCAGGGAAAAGTTACAGAGTAAAACGCAGAGAAACATTTATGTTTTTTTCACCTCAATTTCAATATTTTTCTTTTTCAGTTGTTATTTTCTGTAGGAAACCCTTGTAGGATCTACACAAATGACCCCTTGCTGAATTCAGAATTTTGTCTACTTTTCAGAAATGTTTAGGTTTCTGGGATCCAGCATTGGTTTCATGCCCATTTCTGTCACTGACTGGGAGGAGGCTGAAAGCACAAAAAATTGCAAAAATGGGGTATGTCCCAGTAAAATGCCAAAATTGTGTTGGAAAATTGGGTTTTCTGATTCAAGTCTGCCTGTTCCTGAAAGCCGGGAAGCTGTTGAGTTTAGCACCACAAACCCTTTGTTGATGCCATTTTCAGGGGAAAAACCACAATCCTTCTTCTGCAGCCACTTTTTTCAATTTTTTTTTTAAAAAAAAACATTTTCCCTGTATTTTGGCCAATTTCTTGGCCTCCTTCAGGGGAACCCACAAAGTCTGGGTACCTATAGAATCCCTAGGATGTTGGAAAAAAAGGACGCAAATTTAACTTGGTTAGCTTATGTGGACAAAAAGTTATGAGGGCCTAAGCGCGAACTGCCCCAAATAGGCAAAAAAAGTCCTCGCACAGGAGGGGGAAAAGCCCTGTCAGCGAAGGGGTTAAAGGAGTAATTTCACATTCCTAATAGAGGTATAATGGTGTATATATAAAAATAATTTTGGGATTGATGCTCTGCACATTTGTAGCTGCATAGAGAATGAATCTATGTAGACGTCATGATTTTAATTCGTGCTTTAATTGTTGTAGAGGTGCCAGTGCCCCCTGACAGTCCTGAAGAGACCAAGAATTGTGAGGCCGAAACGCGTCGACATCGGATAAGTGGGACCAAAGGTTTTGAAACAAAAAATTGATATACAAAACTGATGGTGCACTACACAATACCTTGTAAAAAAATAGTTAGGTATTTTACAGCTGGGTGCTAGACCCTTGGTGACCTACAATGGATTGGATCACTGTGTAAATTGTGTTATTGTGACCATAATAGAAAGACATGTTGATGGGCATTACCCCTCTTGTGGGTATTTATGTTATGTGTTTTTATGAGTTTTGTAATTAATATGTGAGATGTAAATTTGATGTATATATAATTTATTGTTTGTGTTCCAGTAATTTAATAAGCAATATGTGTTGGCATGACGATTTGTAGATTGCAGTTTATTATAAATAAATTTAGTAAGTTTTGGGGTAGTAATTCACCCCTGAAACCAATAGTGAATATTTGGTTGCTTCAAATAACAAGTACATTTGTCCCTGCCTGCTAGTTTTTTGTGATTACGGTTAGGACAGTACCCTAAGCAGGTTGGGGTTACGGGCTACTCCCCTTTGTTTGGTGGATGATCATTTTTATCAGTTAGCAGCTTTTTAAATAAAGAAATACATTAAGTATAAGTTGTTCTGTTTTCCACGTCCTAGTTCAGTTTGTTTTTGTTCCATGAAGTTTTATTTGAGTTTTGAAATACAACAGAACATAACATGAAAAATTGTTAATGATACTCACATTGATACACATTTGTTTGGGATACAATGGTGAAAATATTGAACAACATGAAGCATTTATTGGTGCCACTAAGTAACATTATGGTACAAGGGGGTCATCCTGAGTAGTATGCATACTGCATTTTTGAGTGTTGTAGAATAGGGCTTGTGTTGAAATCTACGACTGGTCATAAGCAGATAACCATATGGTACGATTAAGGTAACATTAGGGCCGGTGCATCTGGTTTTAGCTGTATAAATTTGGTGTTGGTAGTACATGCCAGTTTGTAACAGTGATAGTGAGGTTGTTGAGAAAATGTAAGGGCGTTTCTCTACTTTTGTGGGAGGTGTATCATGGTAGTGTATCAACAAAGGGTAGATCAAACTGGGGGAGGGTGGTAAGGGGAAAATGAGGGAGCCAAATAAGGCTTTCAGAATGTGGGGCATATTGCTAACAAATATGTAGCAATTGCAGTGTGCAGCTAAAGGAGGGATCGCTGTTGTTTTGATGCATGTACCTTTCTAGGGTTTGCCAAACGTCCTTCTAGATCTTGGGGTTCTTAGGGGCAACACTTTGTAGGTTCTGTGCACCCCTCAGGTAAGAAATCCATGCCCACCACCTGTGGTGTGAAATGTTGGAGAAGGACTTCCATGCAGATAGAATGATCTTAACTGCCACCGTTAGTAAAAGATCAAACAGAGCCAGACCACAGACCTGAGGTCTGAGGTTCATTGGTGTGTTCGGTAGGCCCAAGGGCCCAGGACAACCATTGGAAAATTTAATGAGATTGTAGTATTGAAACTGTGATCCAGTTATCGTATTACAGTTCCACAGGTGTCACTGTCTATAAGTTTCAATTTATGTAATCTGGCAGGTGTCCAGTGAAGGAGGAGATTGTAAGAGAAAGGGTGCAACCTTATTGTATAATATATTATATTCAATTTTTGCAGGTTTTAGCTGTTTGGACCATTTCAATTTGAGTGATGAGTTTACAGAGGGGTTAAGACTAGTCAGAGTTTTATATATTTTTGTTTAGAAGCTGAATTATATCAGTCCTAGTTCGATAGGTTGCACCCTCCCTTCTCAAAAATCAATCTGAGTGTTTTAAATGAGAGTCTCACTCTCTTACCACTCCAAAGAAAGTTTAATGTCATTTTATTTAGCATTTTGAAAATGTTCTGAGAAGATTTATAGGGAACATGGAAAAAACGAAGTTCACAATTGGGCTGATCATCTTTTTGAGTGTTTGTAGTCTGACCCACAGTGAAATATGTTTGGGGGACCAATTGTCAAGCAGGTTTTGTATTTTTAAAATGGTTTGGGATTCATTATATTTCATTGTTTCAGTTATGTCTTTGGCGAAACATATCCCGAAGTATTTAAGTGTCTTTGGCTGCCACATCAGGCCTGAGTCCCTCAGATGTGCAAAAAGGCAATGTAGGTAAAGGGAAGACCTTTGTTTTATCCTTATTTAAAGTGTAACCAGAGATCCTGGAAAAAAATGTATGATACTGGTGACTGTTGGCATGCCTTTCCCAATATTGGCAGAAAAGATGAGGATGTTCTCAGCATAGGCAGACATTTTATAGAATTTAGTGCTGAATTGGAAACCAGCAATGTAAGGTGAGGAGTTGATCATTTGGAGTAACGGGTCAATGGAAAGGAGGAACAGTAAGGGTGGAAGGGGGCACCCCTAGTGTGTTCCCTGATGTGACTTAAAAGGGGAGGACAGTGTTCCATTTACTCTGATGTTCACTGTGGGATTATGATACAGAGCCATGTTTGGGAGTTGTAGATGAGATTGTGGTTGCATGGTTCTAATCTTTTGGATGGTATTTTAGCAAAAATGTAGTCTTCCTTATTCAAGAGCAAAATCAGCCTACAATTTTTGGGGTCTGAGTGGTCTTTGCCCTCTTCTGGGATAACCACTATTGTGGCTTTGGTGGAATTCCCAGAGACTTTACCCTGGAGGAAAAAATTATTGCGGTTGTTTTCAAGGCACTTGGTATAGCATGCAGGAAGTTTTTATAGAGGATGATGGGAAAGCCGTCAGGTCTCAGGGCTTTACCAGAGCAGATTGACTGTCTGTTGGTAATTTCTTTGGTGTCTATTGGTTTGTTCAAATGACTAATGTCTGCTTCAGAGACAGTTTTGAATGAGAGAAAGTGGAGGAAGGATCTACATTCTTCTTTAGTGCTCCTATTTTGGGAACTATATAAATGTGCATAGGAGATTGATATCCTCTTTTTTAAAATTTGTGGTGCCATTTTGATCTTTAATGTATGTGATTTGATTGTTGAGGGTTTTAAAATTGAGCGTAGCCACTTCAGTTGTTGACCTTATTTATTTAGTACTCTTGATTGAGCCCACATTACAAGAAAGATAAAAGGAAAAAGGAAATCCAGAGGAAGCTATTCTATTCTTTTCAGATATTTTGGGGGTTTTGCTGACAGAGACCTCAGTGAACCTGTTGCATCTAGAAGCTTGCAGATGCAGTTACTGGTCGTTCCACCAAAAATGGGAAGGAGCATTGGTTGAATACTCCATGCTTTATTGTGGTAATGCTTCACATATGGTTCAAGCTTTGCTCAATGGGCTTACATTAATATTGGAGGAACTCAATCATCTAATCAGACAGAAAAGACAACAGAAGACAGAAATGAGTTGGCTTTCTTATACTTAGCCTTCTATAAATAAAAAATCATAATCATGTGTTCCTTCCATCTGAACACAGAAGAAAGGAAAGTTGTTAATACCTCTCTATTGTTGGACCTGTGACATATTCATTGACCAGTACATTAATAAACATATTTTCAAAAACGTTAAGAAAACCTCAGAAGTTATTTGAACTTTTGATAGTTCTCTATCTACAGGTGAATACAAAGGGCCTCTTGTTCACTGCAGGCCACATTTAGACGTCATTCTGAAGTGATATTTTATGACAATACTGCCTTCCCCAAAGGTGCTGTCATTTTTGGAATTGGGTAGTTAACATAGCATTTCCTGAGCAGTTGAACAGAGGACAATTGGTATTGGTTGGTTTAGTAGAAGAATTCAAGACTGAATTCTAACTTGTAAAAAACTAAGCCGTGCCAAATTTTGAATCTAATTTTTTTTTAAGTTTGCAACATTTTGTAAAAATAATTTGAACCAAGGTGAATTTCCATGACATTTTACAGAATTATGTTTTTCATTGTATCTTTCAAGAAACTGGTTCTGCGAGAAATGGCTCCTGGGAGACGTTTTCTGTGCAGACCTGTTTCCCACTGAAAATAATTTTGAGTAATTGTGGAAAAACATTTACAGCTGAGAAATCTGTCGCAGATGTAATAAAACGTTAGCACAAGTCTACACTCCAAAGGGAGAAAGATAAATTATTAATATTGTGGAGGCTTTAAAAGAAGAAGCAAAGGCTTTAAATAGGTTGTTGAACGATGCTTTGTTTTGCACGTGAATCTAAGGAAACACAATTTCAATATAAACAGTGGAGGCCATACGCATTTGTGATTACATCAAGCTGCTAGTTCTGGGTTCTGACCTGCTTTAAACAAAAAAATGTATTAGTTGCTCAGTTGTGGAACACTTTGTCAAAATATGTCCTACTGCCAACTGGAAGTGCAACTTAAATGTTGTTGTAGAGGAGAGTACAAATAGCACGGTTTCAATTTTGTCAGAGAAGGTGACAGTAACTGCAGAGATCCCATAACTAGCAGCTAAGCCGATGGAGAAATGCTTGATCTGCTCAGGATTCTGGGGCGAGTGTGAATATATTATTAAACTTATAAGTGAGTGTAAGGGTATAGGATTTTCAAAAGTCCTGACAAAATCCTAGGGGGCATATTTACGAGAGGGTTGCACCATGATTGCACCATGCAACGTGGTGCATGCGTGGCACAAACCTCTAAGTCAGATTTTCTAAACTACAAAAAGCCACTTTGAATGGCTTTGAATGGCTTCAAAAATTCGGGCTACTGCAAGGCAGCTTAAATCGCTGTGTTGCATTTACTCAGCACAAAGGGAGTTATTCAATGTCTGTACACAACTCCCATGTTTTTTGCTGCATTCCAAGATTTACCAAACCTGGTAAGCCTGGAATCAACCAACAAGATATGCCTCCTGAAGAGAGGTGTAACGATGAGGAATATCTTTATTTCTTCCCATTTTTAACTCTTTTTATGTCTGCTGCATTGTGCAGCACACATCAAAAGAGAAAAAAGTGTCACAGGATTGTTTTTGTGCATGAAGGTGCCCCTTCCTGCATATGTTGGTATGATGACTGAATTAAGTGGATGGTTTGAATCCACCATAAATTGTACTGAAAAATCATTATTTGGGGAAGTTTAAGTACCTTTAAAAGGGTAAGACATCTTTGAAATATCTCACCCAGGCCAATTAGTAATTGTATTTTTGATTAGGAGACCTTTGACGTAAGACATGATTTTGAGGGAGATTGATGGAGTGTTGATCATGCAAGAACAACAAAGTATACAAGACGCCGTGGGGTTGTGGTTTGCAATGTGTGTTACTGGAGGGGCAACAGAAATAAATTGCATCATGTGCCATGAATTAATATTGCTTTATGAGTAGTGAGGATAAACGTAGACTGTTTAACTAATGCTCTCATTCAAGCAAGGATTGCAGCTTCTGAAACACAAAACATTGCCAGTACGTGTGTACAGGAAATTGTTTGACGTTTTGAAGAAATTATATCTTGAAAGGGTCATAGAACCACTTTAAAGTTCAGTTTGAGTGGAGCTGATTGATAGTGATAGCAGCATGGAAAACTGCTTGTGTAGCAAACATCAGTCTTGGAAAGAAATTATATTCATAGTTACTAGCCACAGTATGATGTTAATTGGGCATTTCATACATTGGTACACATTTAACCTTTGTCCCACCAGAGTGTACTATGTACATTATCTTCAATTATTTACACCTATGATCTACGCCAAGTACCGGAACCAGACCTAGGACCAGAAAGTACGGGAGCCACACAACAGTGACAAGCACTTTGAGACTAAAAATAAGTATGCCAGGTCAGAACAAGAACTAATCGAAGGAGAACAATGGTAACAGGCAAGAAAGAGAATTAATGCCACACTACCTATTCCGTTGGAGATTGGATAGAAGAATCACAATAAGAGACAACCAGGAGGTCAACTAATCTGCCATGTAGCAGAAGCCTATACCGAGGGGCTGCTGCAGGGGTTGTAGGACTAAATGGTGCGCTGTGCTGAAATATAGAAATGATGATGGATGGAGAGCGGGAAGTGACAGCCCAACACCTTGTTGGACCTGTTGAATGATTTATGGAGAGCTCATCATTATTTTAGAATAGGAACTGCTGTATTTAAAGGGACATCGAGGAAGACATGCGCTTAACAGTAACTTCTTCTGTGCAGATAACCCACCAGAATAACGTGCTCTTTTCCTTGGGCCGCGTTTGAGACACCATCGCTCATGAGACACAATGGGGGTCATTCCGACCCTGGTGGTCATGGACCGCCAGGGCCGGGGACCGTGGATGCACCGCCAACAGGCTGGCGGTGCATCCAGGCCAAATCTGACCGCGGCGGTAAAGCCGCGGTCAGAAAAGGGAAACCGGCAGTTTCCCGCTGGTTTTCCCCTGGCCTGAGGAATCCTCCACGGCGGCGCTGCAGGCAGCGCCGCCATGGGGATTCCGACCCCCTTACCGCCAGCCTGGTTCTGGCGGTTTTGACCACCAGAACCTGGTTGGCGGTAACGGGTGTCGTGGGGCCCCCTAACAGGGCCCCACCAAGATTTTCAGTGTCTGTATAGCAGACACTGAAAATCGCGACGGGTGCAACTGCACCCGTCGCACCCTTTCCACTCCGCCAGCTCCATTCGGAGCCGGCATCCTCGTGGAAGGGGGTTTCCCGCTGGGCGGGTGGGTGGCCTTCTGGCGGTCGCCCGCCCGCCCAGCGGGAAACTCAGAATTACCGCTGCGGTCTTTTGACCGCGCAGCGGTATTCTGATGGCGGTACTTTGGCGGGCGGCCTCCGCCGCCCGCCAAAGTCAGAATGACCCCCAATAACTTTTGTGGAGGCTCCTAGAACTTTGTAAAATGGCTTGATGACGAATACTGCTCTGAAGGTAAAAAATTAACAATATGTGACAACTCAGAGTTGATTTCCTAAAACAAACAGCTGTGCATGTGTGTAACACTTGCCAGTGGGTGTACAGAGGCACATATACCAGTGAATCTTTAAAAGTTTTTATGTCACAGGTACCCTTAACTGTTGTACACTTGACTGGTAGATGCTCTATATGCTACATGTAAACATTGGAATGTCTAATGTTCCATTTTATGGAAAACTCTCATTCTCATGTGTATATAGTACCTTACAACTAAGGTTGTCTGATCGTTTCGAGTAGATAGGACAACATTCATCCAGTCCATATCGTTAATGTATCAAATCAGAGCATTCGGGGAGATCCAGACTTTAATCACATTGGACTAAGGCACGTGCGAACAATGACTCATGAAAAGTTAGCCCATGGTTTCAAACACTCAGCCCCTGATATGGAGCCATATGGCACCCTGCCTGGTGAATGTAATCACAGTCACTCTGACAACAACGTCGATGTCAGGGGCATCGTTTTGTTGCCAGTGAGTTTTGAATGAAAGCGCCATTGTGAGACAGGCCAAGCATGGTGGTGCCCACTGAGTGATTTCATATGGGATTTGTGTGTGCATATGTGGATTTACTTTAGATCATTAAACCAAGATCTATTGGCTTGTCATTTTTTGTTCTTGTTCATGTTGCGCCCTTGAGCACTGTTGTATAGCATTCATTTTTAAAAATATTGTTACGTATTTGCCAGGTATTTCCAACCAGGAGTGATATAAATTCTGTGATTTCCATAACATAGTTTAACAGTATTAGGTGCATTTATACACATAAGCATTCTGTCTGTCCCGGCAGTTTTTAAATTGATTCTAGATAATGTGCTGAATAATGTAAGACTCTCTGAGTTCAACTCACGGAAGTTAATTCTCTGAATCTTGATTCTTAACTGCAGACTAAATACCAGGAGCAGGTTGACTAGATTATAAATAAATGAAACGTAGCTAGTATAGAAATTACATTGCTTCCATATAAATGCATTTATGAGATGAAGCGATACTTGCCTCGATGAAAAAATGTACATGCATGTGTATTTCTATTAATCCATGCAAGGGAATGCAAAAGTCTATTTCATTTCTGAAACAAAGCTTATGCAGTAACTGGGGCGGCCCCTCTGCTATGGCGGAGGAGTGTCGCCCCACTGCTGAAAGGCAGCAGAAAAATAAAATGATAATGCAACTTTTGAATTATCATTTTATTTTTCAATTCCTCCTTGCCGGGCAGGGCAGGGCTGGGTGATCTTCATCAGCAGGGGGAGAAGGAGTAGTATGCACTAAAGCAGTTTTGCACCAAAAGGTTTAGCATCGGCTTGCACCATTTCTGTGCACCAGCTGGGCACCATAATTATGGAATGGTGCAAGCCGGTGCAAAGGGTAGGCTAGAGTAAAAAAAAAAGAGACTTTAGTTGGGTGGTGCTGGCCGTATAGAAGAAGGGGGTTTTGCACCAAAAAAATGACTTTTTATAGGTTATAGTAAAAAAAAAAATGACTCTAACCAGATTTGCGTCATTTTATGGTGCTAAACTTACCATGCCACATGACTCCTTGGAAGAGGCAGGAGTCATGCCCACCACCCCAATGGCCAGCACAGGGGACAATGGTCCTGTACTTATCTGTAGTTACCTGGGATGGGGTCCCCCATCCTCTGCAGTTCCTCTGGTGTGGGTGCACCTGGGGCCTGGGGAGGACACCTGCGGACGCCTGCCCTGACCCAGGAGATAAAAAACAGGGCAAAGCAAGCTTTGCACAATTTTTTGTCCCCTCACCCTCCCGTGCACCATTTTTTCACAGGAGTATAAATATGGCATTAAGGCATTAAGGCCATAGAGTCATTTTTTGCACAGGAACACCTACCTACCTTGCATCTCCTTCAGGCAAGGTAGGTTTCCACTTCCAAAAAATGACTTTATCTCCATAAAGTTGGTGCTAGACGGGTCTAGCACAAAAGTATAAATATGGAGTTAGTTTACCGCCGAATTAGAGATAAAAAAAATTACGCTAATTTGGTGCAAACAGAGTATAAATATGCCCCTGAGTGTGCATCTTGGTTTGGCCGGCCGTCCAAGGCACACATGTGCACTTAGAACTCTCCACCCGGGCTGTGGTGCACAGCCTAGGTGAAGAATGAGTGTAGGCTCCAAGCTGAGTGGCATAGCAGGCCTCTCAGACCAATCCAGGTGCTTCTCTCATGCTGGGTAACAGCATGAGAAAAATGTCTGGATTGGGTGGGGAAAGAAGATGCAGAGGAGATGAGGAACACTGAGGTGTCATGCGGCAGACAAGTGTTTTTAAATTTTTATTTGTTATTATTCCCACCCTGTGTGAACACCCTCCATGAAAAACACCTCCCCACGCGGATAGTCCCCCCCGTGTGAACCCTCCCCACCCTACTGAGCATTATTAAAAGCAGCTTTCCCTGTGCAGCGGAGCTTGATATCATGTTGTTTACCTGTTCAGTGAGCTGTAAAAAACAAGTAGTATTGCTATTCACTTGAGTGGGCCTTGATAATATTCAGACACGTATCTCCAAGCTTACTTGCACAGAGCAGTGAGCATGTACTTCCACAAGGTTGTAATGTTTTCAATTCCCTTAATCATCTTCACCAGTGCTTGCTGCCCTGGAACAGTTGTAGGCAGCCTTTTATTACTGTAAGATTAATTTTTAATATTGATATCAATAAAACATGCAGTAATATTTCATTATGGACCAGGGGCCAGAGGTAAAAAATCACAGGTTTGCATTTCCCTAATTGCAAATTTTAGCAATTTGCTAGTAGGAAATCACAAACTGCGATGTACCTATGTGCCTCAGACACATTCGGCAATTTCCAGTGTGCCTCAGGTGGACCTACCTCATCAATATTCATGAGGCAGAATGCAATTTGGGACCCATGGGCAATGGCCAAAATTACAGGGATAGTGCCCTGCTGGGGTCAGTATACTACCATTTCTGTAGCTTTTTAAATAAAGCATTTTTTTTAATGCAGCCTGTTTTTCTTATAGGAAAACAGGATGTGTTTTAAAAAGAAAACTGAAAAGTTTCTTTTTAAGATTAGGCAGTAGCCTATGGGACCACTACCTGCTCACAAAAATGTTTGTACTCACATTCACAAAAGAGAAGGGCTCCCTTTGGTGAAGTTGGTGGTAAACTGCAAATGTTTTGCAACTGCATTCTGGTCACAAAACATTCATACATCCCCCTGAGGGTCGCTATTAGGAAGGGACTCTCTCAACACCCTGCTTCCCATTACTGAATCAGAAACCTTTACCGCGATTCAGTAATAGGTTGCCAAATCGCAAAACAGGTCTGGTACATAAAAAAAGTCATTTTTCTGATCTCAAATGGCCTGCTTCTGCAAAACAGCCCATTTGTGACCAGAGCCATAGATGTTCTAATAGATTGAAAGCAAAAAGTGGTCTCACATTATGCAGTGAACTTTTGTGGCTGCCGGGACAGGAATCTCCCCTGCATGGTATCCAGGCATGTTTTCCTTCTCTGAGTGCTCAACCGTGTGTGCATTTGATATCCTGATTTAAATTTTTGCCCTAGAGTCATGTTGATCTAAGCATGTATGCAAGAGTCTAAGCCTTTCAGTTACTATGCTAGGTCCTGGACCTAACCTGTGATTTCAGGGGTGCATTAAGGCACACTCTCTTAGAGGACTAAGTTTACTGCCTCTGGCCGGACTATGGCACATAGCACAGTAGTGGCAGCATACCATGTTTTTAAAATTGATAGTGTGACCAGACTTTTTTCTATGTTAATGAGAGTAAGACCTACAGGCATGTCTTGTATAAAGCTCTGTTGTTATGTGTATGCTAAGAACCTTGTGCTTGCTTCCTGTGTATATGTTGAGTGTGTGTGTATGTAATTTGCATGTAGCACTCACTCAGTTTTAGGGCTCTGTGTTAGTGACCCTGAGCCCTGAAACCAATGGAATTCACTTTGAATGCACCTGGCTTGAGATGACAAGTGATGACAGCTTCCCCAGAGAGCTGAAGTGCTCTGCTGTATTCCTCTTCCTGGAGTATGGATATCCAGACAAGAAAATGAGTAGGGTGATACAAGGGCTAGCTTTAGAAATTCCAAGAGGACTTTGACTAGAAATGTGATGCTCATTAGTTCTTCCTCAGCACTGTTGTTTGGTTGATGGCAGGGATGAGGGGTGGGACTGCAATTTCTGGTATGCAAGGTGAGGAAGTTTGTCGGTCAAATCTGCTCTTTTGTCTACCCCTGATTTTCACTTCAGAGAATTTGATGACAGCCAGGTGCAGAAACCATACACTTTACAGTGTCTCTGTTTTGGGTCCTCCGGTCTAGACACAGTCCTAGTGATATTGGCTGTCAGAAGCATAAGTCTACACAAAGGCTGTGTCTTAGGAGGAGCCTAAGAAGGACACTTGAAAGAGATCCACTACAAGCTGGTTATGAATTTTGAGACATTGGATCCACATTCCCTGTCAAATAATCTGTATGAAAAAGTGGGACCCAAATCACTGCACTTTATTCCCAGTTCTTCATTCACTAGGAAGAGAGTGCTCCACAGTGTACTTGACAGAGTGCTGTGTGACCACAGCTGATGTGTACCTGATGGCCAGTCTCCTGAACTTGTCAGGACATCACCTGAAATCTGTACTTTCTGTTGGAGAGGCTGAGGATCTGCCTGAAGTACCTAGAACAATGTTTGCATGCTGAGAGAGAAGGAATTTGTCTGAACCCACAGGAAGAGATACTGCCCAGGAGGAGAGAGTCCTAGTGTGCCCCAGGATGTAGGAACATCCACAAAGGGCTGACTACTTGAGAGTGGACTAGGAGCAACCTGGACTCCAAAAAGACTCCTTGATCTTTCACAAGTGGTATCTTGCAACAACCGCTTCAAGTAAATGTGTCTTTTGGGTCAATCAGAGATGCAACTGCCTATTAGCCCGTTAGAGGGCTGCATAGGCCACGGTTACTGGGTCATCCCAATGGGGGTGCATCTGCTTATCAACACATTAGGGAAATCATCTGGCATAGTTACAGCATCCGCTTGATCAATGGTGCCAATGCCTATTGGCACAGTAGTGGCTGCATCTACCAGTGTGACTGCATCAGCATCATCAGGGCTGCAGCTTCCTGCATTGGCCCTAGTAAGGTCAACAACAAACTCTGTCTGTTTCAGCTGCAGCAGCCAGACTTGCAACTGGGTTAATGTGGCAGGGCCACTGCGCTTTGAGACTAAGTCGGACAGTTGCATGTACAGAGATTTACACAGCACCTAGCCTACCCGGTGCCCTCTAAGACTATTGGCGATCACTATGGTTATGCCTCTGGGAATGAGACTGGCTAACAGATGTGCTCTAGAGGAGTAAGGTAACACTACTGCTTGCCCAGCACAGCACCAGCTGCCAAAGTTGAAAGAAACTATTAGTTGAGTGTGTATTTGGCTTCTGGGAGATGTTGAGATTGCTCTTTAATCTGATCTATGCTTTTGCTGACTTAAGAGAGAAGTGGTTTAGCCATCAAGGGGTCAGAGGGGTCGAATTAGCCTAAGGGAACTTGACAGATGTAGTGCCACAAGGGAGACTTGGGGTATCTGTATTGCATACTAAGTAAGCTAGCCTAGTAGTTAGTACTGCTGTGTGATTAAAATAAAAAAATACTTTATTTTTCGTAAAAGGCAATCACTGCACTGTACATTGAAACTATTGTGCCTATTGGTTGATTGTTGAGTGCTGAACTCCGGTACAGCACACTACCTCCCTGAGAAGTATGTGGCATTGTAGGAAAGTACCATCTTGCCTGGCATGTTACCCCCATATTTCACTGAATATATGTTGTTTTAGTTGTATGTGTCACTGGGACCCTGCCAGCCAGGGCCCCAGTGCTCATAAGTGTGCCCTGTATGTGTTACCTGTGTTATGACTAACTGTCTCACTGAGGCTCTGCTAATCAGAACCTCAGTGGTTATCCTCTCTCATTTCTTTCAAATTGTCACTAACAGGCTAGTGACCAATTTTACCAATTTACATTGGCATACTGGAACACCCTTATAATTCCCTAGTATATGGTACTGAGGTATCCAGGGTATTGGGGTTCCAGGAGATCCCTATGGGCTGCAGCATTTCTTTTGCTACCCATAGGGAGCTCTGACAATTCTTACACAGGCCTGCCACTGCAGCCTGAGTGAAATAACGTCCACGTTATTTCACAGCCATTTTACACTGCACTTAAGTAACTTATAAGTCACCTATATGTCTAACCTTTACCTGGTAAAGTTTGGGTGCTAAGTTACTTAGTGTGTGGGCACCCTGGCACTAGCCAAGGTGCCCCCACATTGTTCAGGGCCAATTCCCCGGACTTTGTGAGTGCGGGGACACCATTACACGCATGCACTACATATAGGTCACTACCTATGTGTAGCTTCACAATGGTAACTCCGAATATGGCCATGTAACATGTCTAAGATCATGGAATTGACCCCTCTATGCCATCTTGGCATTGTTGGCACAATCCCATGATCCCATGTACTGCCAAACTGCCTTTTCAGGGGTTTCACTGCAGCTGCTGCTGCTGCCAACCCCTCAGACAGGTTTCTGCCCTCCTGGGGTCCAGCCAGGCTTGGCCCAGGAAGGCAGAACAAAGGACTTCCTCAGAGAGAGGGTGTTACACCCTCTCCCTTTGGAAAATGGTGTTAAGGCAGGGGAGGAGTAGCCTCCCTCAGCCTCTGGAAATGCTTTCATCGGCAAACATGGTGCCCATTTCTGCATAAGCCAGTCTACACCGGTTCAGGGACCCCTCAGCCCTGCTCTGGCGCGAAACTGGACAAAGGAAAGGGGAGTGACCACTCCCCTGACCGGCACCTCACCTGGGAGGTGCCCAGAGCTCCTCCAGTGTGCTCCAGACCTCTGCCATCTTGGAAACAGAGGTGCTGCTGGCACACTGGACTGCTCTGAGTGGCCAGGGCCAGCAGGTGACGTCAGAGACTCCTTCTGATAGGCTCCTTCAGGTGTTGCTAGCCTATCTTCTCTCCTAAGTAGCCAAACCCTCTTTTCTGGCTATTTAGGGTCTCTGCTTTGGGGATTTCCTTAGATAACGAATGCAAGAGCTCATCAGAGTTCCTCTGCATCTCTCTCTTCACCTTCTGCCAAGGAATCGACTGCTGACCGCGCTGGAAACCTGCAAAACTGCAACAAAGTAGCGAAGACGACTACTGCAACTCTGTAACGCTGATCCTGCCGCCTTCTCGACTGGTTTCCTGGTGGTGCATGCTGTGGGGGTAGTCTGCCTCCTCTCTGCACTAGAAGCTCCGAAGAAATCTCCCGTAGGTCGACGGAATCGTCCCCCTGAAACCGCAGGCACCAAAGAACTGCATCACCGGTCCCCTGGGTCTCCTCTCAGCACGACGAGCGAGGTCCCTTGAATCCAGCAACTCTGTCCAAGTGACTCCCACAGTTCAGTGTCTCTTCAGTCCAAGTTTGGTGGAGGTAAGTTCTTGCCTCCCCACGGCAGACTGCATTGCTGGCAACCACGTCTTTTGCAACTACTCCGGCTCCTGTGCACTTCCCGAGGGAATCCTTTGTGCACAGCCAAGCCTGGGTCCACGGCACTCTAACCGGCATTGCACGACCTCCTGAGTTGTCCTCCGGCGGCGTGGGACTCCTTTGTGCAACTTCGGGTGAGCACTGTTTCACTCCACTTCGTAGTGCCTGTTCTGGCACTTCTGTGGGTGCTGCCTGCTTCTGTCTTGCTGGGCGCCCCCTCTGTACCCTGACGCAATTGGCGATATCCTGGTCCCTCCTGGGCCACAGCAGCATCCAAAAACCCTAACCACACGACTTGCAGCTATCAAGGCTTGTTTGCGGTCTTTCTTCAGCAAAACACTTCTGCACGACTCTCCACGGCGTGGGACATCCATCCTCCAAAGGGGAAGTTTCTAGCCCTTGTCGTTCCTGCAGAATCCTCAGCTTCTACTGCCTAGTAGCAGCTTCTTTGCACCCACAGCTGGCATTTCCTGGGCATCTGCCCACTCTCGACTTGGTCGTGACTTTTGGACTTGGTCTCATTGTTCCACAGGTACCCTCGTCTGGAAATCCATCGTTGTTGCATTGCTGGTTTTGGTCTTTCCTGCAGAATTCCCCTAGCACGACTTCTGTGCTCTTTGGGGAACTTTAGTGCACTTTGCACTCACTTTTCATGGTCTTGGGGTGGGCTATTTTTCTAACCCTCACTGTTTTCTTACAGTCCCAGCGACTCTCTACAGTGTCACATAGGTTTGGGGTCCATTCGTGGTTCGCATTCCACTTTTGGAGTATATGGTTTGTGTTGCCCCTATCCCTATGTGTCCCCATTGCATCCTATTGTAACTATACATTGTTTGCACTGTTTTCTAATACTATACTGCATATTTTTGGTATTGTGTACATATATCTTGTGTATATTTGCTATCCTCATACTGAGGGTACTCACTGAGATACTTTTGGCATATTGTCATAAAAATAAAGTACCTTTATTTTTAGTATATCTGTGTATTGTGTTTTCTTATGATATTGTGCATATGACACTAGTGGTACTGTAGAAGCTTCACTCGTCTCCTAGTTCAGCCTAAGCTGCTCTGCTAAGCTACCATTATCTATCAGCCTAAGCTGCTGGACACCCTATACACTAATAAGGGATACCTGGGCCTGGTGCAAGGTGTAAGTACCCCTTGGTACTCACTACAAGCCAGTCCAGCCTCCTACAGGCATCTCTCCCTCACTACCCGAGAGTCAATTGCAGAAAGGGTTGTACTTGTTCAACTTTGCTAAAGCCATAGTAGGACTGACCCATGGTTGTGATCCCCTGTCTGAGCTCCTGTCTGCCCTATGCCCCTGACCAGGTCTGACAGTGTCCAGTGCTTCATTTTAAGACGCAACTTATACTCTATTAGGTCACATTATTACATCATTGTTTGCGGGGATATGTAGAGTGACCTGCATAAAGAATAATAATTAGTCTGGTTGTTTTTTTGACCCCTGTGATTGCCTACAGACAAAGGACTGGTGGTCTGCAGGGAACTGTATCTCCCTTTGCTTACATTCACAAATGCAGTGTGTTTATCAGTAGTAAGGAGGGATACCTTTTGCCATCATGCAAAAAGTGACAGCTGTCCCACCCCCAGAAGTGATGTCACTTCTGTTACCAGGACTTCCGGGACACTGGGGGCCCTCTCTTGACAGTGGCATCACTTCCTGGAGGGTCACATGACAGTGTTGGGTCACGTGTATTGTGACACGCCCCTAGTCATCTGCTAGTCACATGCTCATGGTTCTACCACATGGTTAGGATGCTGTTACAACAGGTACGTGCCCTATTGCCCTGTTTCTAGGGCTTTGTCACAGTCAAAATTACAACACTCTCTAGAGTGCACAACATCTGAGTCTCTAACAAGGCAAGCCAGGGCATGTGCAGTCAGCCAAAGTAGTGAAATCTTGATGAGACAACTAGAGTGGTCCCCAAATGAGAGGCGGAGGCAAATACACTGACAGAACCCCCCGGGGCCTCACTGTCTCCTTAAGCTCATCTATCTTATCTTGGACAATGAATACTTGACTTAAAAGCGGTCTTTTGTTAGAAATGTCAAGACAAATTCATAATTAAATCAAGGCTACTATGAAATGCAACCCATACACAGATGGCTGGTACTCTTCAACTCCCCAAAGTGCTCCCATCTCATAATTAGCAAGATCTAATAAGTATAAAATGCCATCCTAAGGCCGCACACACACACACACTCTGAAGCAGCCAACTGCTATGAAATAGAACCCATACACAGATGGCTGGTACTCCTCATCTTTCCAAAGTGGGCACATGTATAATTAGCAAGCTCTGCTAAGTATAAAATGCCGTCCCAAGGCCACACACACAATCAGAAGCAGCAGGGAAGCCTGAGTTTAAGTCTGTGGACTGAGGGGCCGCAAGCAACATGTAGCAAAGCTTTGAATTGAATTGCACGGAGCAAACAGGCGATATAGGACAACTTCTGCTGCAGGTAAAAATATTGATAGCATATATCTTCTAATTTTTTTTTTCATTTCATGTGTTGCATAGGGAAGCCCACTTTCTGTTTTTCCTGGTCTGAAAAATGTTTGCTTATTTTATGGTTTGGAAATACAGTGTGTTAACTTAACCTCATAGTGGCTTAGCTTCGCCTACTGCAGGTCGCTTGGATATCAGCATTTACAAAAAATGTACAATTCAAATCTACTGTTTGAACCAATGGTTTGCATGGGGATAAAGGTCAGCATCATGCTTTGAATGTGTTTTCAGAAGCCCTGAGCAACAGGACCTGGTGGGAGGAGGTATAGAAAGTAAAACTGTATGTCTTTAGTGCAAGCGTTGATTAGGAGTTATATCTAATATGCTTTGAGCAATTCTGTAACAGGCTTATGTAAAAGTGTAAATTTTGACAAGGCAGCCCTCAGTAGCAGCCTGTAATTAAGATAATGCAAGTGTAAAATAGGGTTGTTAGAGGGACAGCTATTTCTTTTATTGGCGAGGGCTCAATGACCTTGGAGCCATTGTGACTGAGAAACAGCAGCATGTATGTACCATCCCCAAACAGTTAAAAATGTAAGGATTTAAAAAATGAAAGGGCTGTGTGTTGTAGTTTTTTGCACAGAAGACTAGCTCTTGAATATTTACTTGTACATGTTTAATGTTCTGTGTAATAGCACAGATTGCTCTGATGTAAAATGTGTGTTGATTTGTTAATGTGCTGTGAGCACTTCTGTAGCAGTCCTATGTAAAAATATAACATTTTGAGAAGGCAGCCCTTGAGGACACAGTAGCTGAACCATGTTATTGTTTCAACATGTTGCAATGCTTACGTGAAAATATGTGTTTAACAAAAATGTTCAAATAAAATATATTGTTTAAACCATGGGTTTGCCATTGGATTAAAGGTCAGCAACATGCTTTGAATGTGTTTTCAAAAGTCCTGTGCAACAGGACCTGGGGGCAGGAGGTTTAGAAAGAAAAACTGTATGTGTTTAGATTCTCTGATTAGGAGTTTTTTCTAATATGCTTTGCGCAATTCTGTAATGTTGGACTTAAGGAGCTAGCACTGTCCCGGTGCTTACACGGCAGAAGTGTTTAGCGCCGTTTCAAAGCCCCTATCTTAATTAACCCTTTATGCTGCAAAGTTTGATAAGAATGCCAGCTCCAGCAACTTTACAAGATTTATTATATTGTGAAACAACCTATGTCTAGAACATTTTTAAATATAACTCAATCAACTATGACGTGCTGTTTGTTAGAGTTTTTTTTTAAGCAAACCTGTCTGCTCTGCATATAGGATCTCCCAGAACTAACATGGAGCCATGAGGAAACGGTTGAAGTTCAGCAAGGTACAGCTATTTAGTGCGCTATAGTTTTGAGACAGTTGCTAACCTTGTTGTCTAAACATCATAGTTTTTTTACAAACATCTATTTTTTTGTGTGTGTTTTACAGGTTATAAGGCTGAAGTGCAGATAGCTATTGAAGCGCTAAAACAAATCTTAGAGTCTAAAGACACATCGGACAGCGTACAGCATAGCCCTTCTACTACAGGTGATTGTGGGGAGGGCTTAAATAAATAATGTGTCAAGATTACCCCATGAGCCCTAGTAGTGGGGACAGTTTTGTACATTCCAAAAGCCCCCAAGACTCCATTGTGCCCTCATAGTGTGCTAAAGCGGTGTAATATATTGTAAATATGACAGTGATTCATTTTTCTTCATAGTTACTCTGGAACCTCACAATTATGCCAAAACTCAGCAGAAGGTAGAACCCCTAGCAAAAAAAAATCCCAGGGCCTTAACAAGTTGTGAAAAGGTTGAGACATCATTAAAAAAAGGATGTCTTCAGGGACTATAGACAAACAGGCTATAAAGAAAGGGGGTCCACAAAGGGGCAAAACAGGTGTGTTTTACATAATGTAGTGTCAAAACAACCCTGCATTTTTGTCTCAAGCATCGTGTTCCTCCAGCATCTACTAAGGGTTAGAAAAAAGCCTAAACAACTCTTTGCAAGCTTATTATTGTGACCGCTTGTTTAACTGCTGCTTTACAATTTCTTTTTCAAAAATTGATTGTTTTTGTTTCCATCATAGAGCTAACACAAAAGACTGGAGCTGAGTAGCATGAAAGGTTAAGCATACATCCACGCTGCTAAAGGATATCATAAAGATCCTTCAAAACAACTCAATGCCAGCAACCAGTGAGTATGCCCAGTGCGTCATAACAAACCATGCAAATGCAGGCTTTAGAAACACTTGTTACTCTAACCACTACACTGCTTTATCAGCAAAACCCACAACCAGTACAGTGAACACATGTACAGGAAGGCCAATTTTGGCTAGGGGTGTAGACCTCAAATGGTGCATGCTTCCAGCCGCAGACATAAAACATCCAGGGTCATGTAAAAACCAGGAGGTAGATCTCACATTAAACAAACCACAATCGAGTCGTCTTTCCTTAAAGTAGAAGAAAAAGCCCATGGTCTTGGTCCTACAAACAGACCCTTTATATCTATCCTTAAAAAGAACAGCTACATCGGAACCAGGACCCCATAATCTTCATGCAGGTAAATGTCCAACAGTTATGAGGGGGAATGTCGATGTGCTCCCCAGAGAAGCCCCAAAATCTACTATAAATCTCTCAGAAAACCTTTGGGTTGATGGGCTTAAAAACAATCATTCTGGCCCAGACCAATATTCTGCATGTATAGGGCTTCTCAGGGGACTAACTGGTGAGCCACAACGGTATATAAAAATATCACGAACCCTAGTTGATGAAGGGATTGAAAACGTTCAATCTCAAACAGACACACCTTATGTAGGTACAGGGTTTCTCAAGGGTCTCACAGGGGAGTCAGCGAGTTCTGAAACACCAGCCAGAGTTGCAACTGTTCACAGTGTTCCTTCTAATGTAGACCTGAGGGGCAGCAGTCACCTGCTCCCAGCCCTAGCTTGTTCTACTATTCTACCACACAGGGCTAATATGACTAACATTTAAATTCACCTTATCCTATGTCACCGGTCACACCTCTAGCTGCGTACAATCCCACCAGCCCTGCGTCAAGTGGAAAACCTCCATCAGCCTCCTCAACATACTCCACCATTAGGACACGATGGAACAGAAGTCATAATCAGAGCTTTGAAACAGAGTGTAGCGATGAGGCGTCCTCAGGAGCAGCCGTCAGAATGTCCACTGGGTATTCGGATTGAGAACCGCTTTCTTGATCCCCCCAATTTCAGACTTTCAGAACGGTGTTAGTGGTGGTAGCACAAGAGCGGTGCTGGGGGAGATTCTCCCTCTCCTACTGTCACAAAAATAACCTGGAGTATGGGTTTTTAGCCCAAAAAGCTGTTCTAGGGTCATACGTGAAAGACATGCACCAGGCTGTCAGAAAACTAAAATCCAATCTAAACTTAAAGGCCATGACACTGTGAAAGTCAGAAATCGAGAACTTACCTTTAAGGGGTTGTACAGAGGGAGATAATCCACAGGGTACAAAGGTGTAGAAGAAAGGTCTTACAATGTTGTGAATCATCCATTGCAGACGTAGAAGTAGTTTCATCTTTATGAGATCTGCAGTGCTCCCTAAAGAGTGAGCGTTTCAGCTCTATTAATAGGTCAGTCCAAAGTTCCTAATATAAAAGAAGGTACAAGACATCCTTACTAAAGTGCAAAGGCATGGCCAAAAAGAAGTTAGAACCCTGCAGACAGGTCCTAAACGTTTCAAATACCATGACAGCACATCCTGAAATGGCATGGACTGGACCACCAAACATAAATTCAGGAGAGGGTCGCAGGTGCTTGAGGCATTTCAAGAGTTCACGGGTCAAAGCAGAGAGACCCAGATACAGTAAACACAAAGATGGTCTTGAGGTAAAGGCTATAGCCGGGAAAACAGGGAGGCCAACTTTAGCAAATACTCCTGAGACCTTTCAAACCGACTCTAGGGAGCTGCCTAAAAATGGGTGGACAGGTAAGAAACAAAAGTGTTAAGCAACATAGGCTTTTAATCAGTAAATTAAAGTAAGCCGGAATTTGTGCTACAAGGTTGCATAAAAATACACTGCCTCAAATCAGAGTTAGCCCCTCCCAAAATGATTTGTGGAAGAGCTCAACATCCAAAGCAAACGCCAATCTAAGGATTCTGAGTTGGTGTTTCTAGAGAACATCAGAAGGTACTGGCGAAATGTAAAGAGATTTAACACTACAGAATACTGCGAAGAATTCTGGTTTGTTAGTGTAGAATGCATGAACTCATCTGATCATGGGTTTTTAGCTCTTCACCAGGCTGTACACATGCTTGTAGAGCCGATGTTATACAACATGGGGCCATTTCCATGGGCAAGGTATTGACAGACTCTTGTTCACCAGACGAATGCTCTGCAATGTGTTTGATGCTGTTGAATTTTTAGAAAACCTCTCTAAACGTTTACAGAGTAAAGCAGAAATAGAAGCATTTAGGACCTTCAGAATAGACTCTCTCGTTATACAGGGTTGGCAGGGGGGCATTTCCTTTAAAGACTATCTTCTACAGTAAAGTAATTGAACAAACATTTCGGTGGTTGCTCAACTTTAATACCGGCGCGACCAACATGTGTCTCGCGGCTAGCATCGCTGGGTTACTAATGGATCGCAGAACTACAGACGTGGTTGTCCTGTCTAAAGAGGTAGAAGCCCATGCTGCACTTGAAGTACCTCCCAACAGACTGGTAGGCATTGGAGAACTGGGTCTTTTTAAGAACTAATTTGCTGTCACTATTAAAGTTCTTTACTACAGCATATTGTGGAAGTACTTCACATCCAGAGAGCCTGTGAAAAGTAAGATGGTTTACATTCACTATCAGGAAAATCACTTTTATGGTATCTTGAAACTGAGGGTTTTGTAGGAGTCAAGTATGTGTGCACCAATTACGATTCATCTATAACACACAGGCAGCTCATCAGTGAAAAATGCATTGTAAAATGTGTCAAAGGGATGGCTGCATCATTGTTACTGATCAGAAAATTAGATCTCACAAGATGTAATCTATTCTGTTCCTCACAAAACTGCTTGGGCGTACACACTGGAGTTATTCAGTACATTCCTAAAACAAACTGTTCGGGGTGCGGGCGCTACACAGCCCTCCTGTAAGGCATCTTTTTCTCTGGGAACAGAACACATGTGTTACATGACTAAAGGCCGGCCACAGACCAAAACAGAAGACTACATAGTGTTAGATATAGTGTATACAAGAGACCGGAGTGCACCAGCCTACCTATATTTTCTTGCACCATCTAACTTCCAATGAAAACTGGGAGTTTGAAGGTCCTTAATGCATGAACAAATTCCTTAGCACATTCATTCAGACAAAATTCAAAGGGTATAGCCTGGTGGCCCATAACTGAAAAGCATATGACTCATTCCTTATTTTGCAAAATATGATTGTGAAATGATGCCTGTAGAACTCATCACATAGAGCTCTAAACTGATGCTGTTAATGGCTTACCTTTACATATAAGGTTCATAGATGCTTAGTATTTTATGCCCATTAAATTGAGCAAGTTGCCAAAATCTTTTTGTTTTCCAGGTTGTAAAGGTTATTTCGCCCACTTTTTTAACATCTGAGCAAATCAGAATTATGAGGTTCCCAAGCCGCCTCCCTACAGCTACGGTGTTGAGTATATGATACTGGAGGAGAAAGAGAGTTTTATACAGTGGTATGGTGAAAACCATGAAAAAAAGTTTCATTTCCAAACCAAGTTAAATGCTTACTGTCATGCAGTTGTAATAATCCTGAGAGAAGCTTGAAATCTCTTCAGAGACGTTGTTGAAGAGATGAAAAAACACGAAAGCAAATACCACCAAGATGCCAAAATCCATAAAGTACATCAACCCTTTTCAACATCTTACTCTGGCTTCCACATGTATGTCTATACACAAGCACATGCCTTTACAACCTGAAAGCATAGCTCTAGTACTTCCCGACCTCTATAACAGTAAACAGAAGCATTATTCTACCCCCTCTTTTCAATGGCTCATGTATGTCTCTGGCAAGGAAAACATCTTCATCCAACATGTCTTAGAGGGTGGCGAATACTGTGTGGGCCCTTGTTTCCTAGATGGGTATGCTATAATTAATGACATGCCAATAGCCTTTGAATACAGTGGTTGCTTTTACCACAGTTGTCCCCTGCTACAAAGTCCATGAGTTTAAGAAGCTGTTGGGTAGCCTTTGAATACAGTGGTTGCTTTTACCACAGTTGTCCCCTGCTACAAAGTCCATGAGTTTAAGAAGCTGTTGGGTACCAAATTTAAACATTTTCACAGGCACAATATGGTGAAAACTGGGATTTCTTTCTGAGATCCCTCTGGGAGCATGAGTGGCTACATATGTTAACATCAGATGAGGAACTCTGCTCCTTAATTAATAGAAATGAGTTATTCGAACATTTGAAGCCCACACAACACCTTATTTGGGGGTCATACAAAAGCTATACAGTTGTACATGGCTGTGGGAGAGGGTGAGAAAATACTTTAGTATGATTTCATGAGTCTGTATCCACTTGTGAACAAGATGAACTTATACCTTATAGGTCACCTGAGCATCATATACAGGAACTTCAAAGCCATAGACAAATACTTTGGGGTCATTAAATGTCAAGTCTACCCACCATGGATGCTTTGCCTCCCTGTACTACCATACAGAGTGGATGGTAAGCTAATGTTACCCCTGTGTCGCGCATGAGGCGAAAGTAAAGAGACTAGTGAGTATAGACACACTGAGGAGCAAAGGGTGCTCTCTGGACCTGGTGTAGCATTGAGGTACAGGCGGCCCAGGAGAAAGGATACTGACTTGGAAAAATACACAAAATGTTGCACTTTGAGAGGAGTACAACCCAACTCTTTTCGGAGTATTGTGGCTTATTTCTCAGAGACAAACAAGAGGCATCAGGGTTTTCAGAATGGTGCATTAACGAGGCCTCAAAGCAAAAATATATTGATGATTCCTCCAGTCACAAGGGTATATCCTTGAGACCCCAGTTCATCAAAGTCAACCCCACCAGATAACAGTTAGCCAAGCTGTGCCTCAGTGCCTCAATTCCTTATGGGGAAAATGTTTATAGAGTACAAACTTGTCAAACACAACCATCATCAAAGATCCCAACAAACTGTTAAATGTCTTTTTGTGCCATGTTATGTTGTGTAGTATCCTACGTGTTGCAACAATATAAACATTTTCATAGCCTGTTTCACAACCGCTTACACTTGTTTAGATCTTTACAAGGTGACGGATAAACTTCAGGAACGGTGTGTGTATCATGATTCCCACACTGTTATTTTTATGAGTAAATTAGGAGATGAAGTTCCCTAAATCGGCGATTATCTAGGTGATTTGATGAGAAAGCTAGAAAAGGATGAGTTCATAGTCCAGTTCAATTTATCCTGGCCAAAGACCTATTTTCACAGAACCTCTAACAATGCAGTACTGTATGTATGAACGTCAAAGGCATTACCTTAAATGTAAACAGCAGTGTCAAAATCAGGTTTGACAGTCTAAAGGATCTGGTGAATGATTACTCTACCTCGAGCGATCATGAAAATGATAAAACATTCTTTGTAAACAACCTAGCATAGTGGGTCCAAAAAACAATGGGAAATTACAACCCAGCCATTGCATAAAACTTTGTGCATAGTGTTTGATAAAAGAGTCATGACTGAAGACTGCAAAACCATACTGTAAGGTTATTGAAGGTGCATTAGAGTCTTGCAATCCTGACTATGGACACCAGGGTGCAGCTCCCATTCTTCTGTGTTTTAGTAGGCCCCTCAAATTGCAGTCAAATCTATTTTATAAAGAAGCTATTAGAAAATGAACCCAGTGTTTTATCCTAAACACCTTACAATATAGTTTTGCTTTATTCGTGCTGGCAAGATCTTTGTAACAAGTTATCCCTAAGTTTCCATCACATTCAAATGATAGCATACTGAATAACCTCAATGATGCTGCATTGTTACCCACAGGTCTTCTAAACATGGTGATTGTAGATGACCTCATGAGCAAAGTTGGAGATCACCCCACAATAAAGAAATCTTTTACTCAATATTCATACCATCACAATCTAAGCGTATGTTACATTGTGCAGAACTTGTTTTACAAGGGTAAGAGCAGTTGTTATATAGCTCTCAATGCCTCATACCTGGTTTGTTTTTGAAACCCCAGAGACAAACAACAGATATCCATTGTAGCTAAATAGATGCACCCTGGAAACACCCAGTTTTTCTTGAACCTTTAACGATACTACCAAGAAACCCCACTGTTACTTATTGGTGGACTTTAAACCCAGTACTCTAGAATACTACAGACTGCATGCTGGTATTTTCCCACCCAATCTCCTCATCACTTACACACTTAAAATCAAGCCCAAAGCCTATAAAAAGAATAGTTAAGGAGACTCCTGTAACATTTACACTCTAGACCCTAAAATACCTGGTATTGACCATGTTGGCGAGTGTCTACCGTAATCTACTTCTCCTAAAAAAGCTAGTCACAGGTAACCGCCAGCAAAGAAAGTCCATCCTGTGTGCGGCTTCTGACGATTTAGTGGCTTCCATTTCAGAAATTGCCCTAAACACCCTAAAAGTTAATTTCCTTATATCATAGCGCCAGTTTGGTGTTTTGAAGAAGAAGCACCATCTCATCAAGAAGCTCAGTAATAAAAGTGTTTCTCTCATTTCTAAGACGGAACTCTTATAGCAGTCTGGAGGTTTTACAGGTTCTTTGTTGGGCATAGCTATACTGCTCATTATAAGCCTCCAACTTGGAACTAATGAATCATGCCCAAATTATGTACTTGGTACAATAACAGCAGCTGGAACAGTTGGGGACATCTACGGCCGGTGCCTGGGATATCCAGAAAAAATGGGATGCGGAGCCTGGATGGCAAGAATAAAGACACTTTGAACCATACTCATTTAAAACTTTACAAAAAAACAGGTCTTTACTCCAGCACTCTTCAAAACTTTTAAAATTATTACAGGCAATTGAATGCCAAAAAAAACAGGTTGAATCTATATGCTCCTCACTCTGAACAGACTCAACAACCCCCTTCAGTGCCTCAAGAATCACCACCACCATCCTCAGACATCGTTACTGTGCAAATGTTGCTAAGTAAAATGTCAGCTTCTAAAGACCTGTCTTCATGGAATCAGAGAGGCAGATTCCTCTACAGAAGTCAACCGGCTGTTGGATCCCACATGCACGACCTAGTCACAGGTCTTATGCATCCCAAAACACTATCACTCCAGAAAGCACTTAGGGCCAGATGTATCAATAGATTTTGCACTCGCAAACAGCGAAATCAGCCATTTGCGAGTGCAAAATCGAGGTCTGCAATGCATCAAATGCATTCGCAGACCAAAAACCGAAAATCGGAAAAATTTCGATTTTCTGCATTGCGACCTGGATTTTGCGAATCGCAATTTGCGATTCGCAAAATCCAGGTCGCAAAGCAATTCTGCAAAAAAACGCAAATTGCGATTTTTCGCAGAATGGTATTTTGCACTTGCAAAATACCATGTCCTGCAACCAGGTGGTAACCTGGTGCAAAATTAAAAAATGCAGTACAACTGCATTTTTAAATTACATATGTAAAGCACACATGCCCTTTTGGCATTTGTGTACTTTACAGGTGCAACAAAAAAAAAATGGGGTGCAGGAGAGGGGGAGCCTTAGGCCCCCAGCACCCTGGCCCTTTGCTTTTCCCAAATTGCGATTTCTGTTTCAGAAATCGCAATTTGCGAGTATCGCAATTTGCGATTCGGTAATTATATTTGCGATTTTTAAGAAATCGCAATTACCGAATCGCAAATGTGATACATGGCCCTTTGCGAGTCGGTAATTGCGATTTCTTAAAAATCGCAATTACCGAATCGCAATGGGCCAGATTCATACATCTGGCCCTTAGAGTTTGGGAACAGTTTATGAGAGCCTCTGCAGAACACAACATTCCTTTGACGATCGTCAGTAATGCTGAACACAGATGACTACTTGAAAGTTTGAAAGATCTGACTTACAGTCCCCCCGGTACTCCAGTATCTATTGTTTTTAACCCCCTTCCTAGGATGCCTGCACCCATTTCTTTCCCTGACTATCCCCCTCCTGGAGCGTTGCGGCTCTACCTCCGCAACCTACAAGAAAGACATTTTCCAAAATGAACACGTGGTTAAATGTTTAATGTTTCTTCTGACTTTTGAACCTATAAATATGTGTTCCTGTGTTTGTGTGTATAGTTTTAACATTTCAGCATGAGCCATTCTGACATTTGGGGACACTTTCACTCTCTTTACAAACAAACTAGCGGACAGTTTGACCAGTTTATACTGTTCTACATCCCGTTGATGAGGCAGAACAAGTCCTTTCTGCGGATAGGTTTGATCTTAAGATCGATACTGGTGATGAGAAATTTATCTTGGAAGAAAAGGTCTGAATATATACACCCACGGAGTTCAAACTATATATTGCTGGCTGCAAAGCTTGCTTTTTCTTTTTTACAAAACCTTGATTGTCACCTCCAGGTCCTTGTTTTCAAAATGTGCAAAAGTGCCCTCGTAGAAAAGCCCTTCTGAAAGCTGCATGTCCAGGGCTTCACGGCTATAATTTAAAATACTCTCAATGTTGGCTCTGTAGGCATACATTTTATCACTTGCGATGAGTCAATCACTGAGGGTAATGTCCACCTGGTTAAACATGGTCGCAATGGGGTAAGTGATTGTCACCAATTTAACTGCAACCACTTTTAAAATTTAACAAACATGATGCTTCAGAGTATTGTTGCGCTCCAGATACATGTCCGTGGATCCTGACACAAAAAGCTCTACCAGCGCCATCAGCATCAAAGCATCTAGAGGCAATACTTCCATGAAAAAACTGTTTTAGATATTGGTGTAACTTTGATTTGGCTCATTATTCCGATCTATGAAGGCCATGTTTCACGTTGTGGCATTTTAAAATATATTGACTCTATCGGTGTTCTCTTGTTCTTCGAGCCACTCTTTCGTCTTATGGATCTTCTTCTGTGAGTGCTTTTTAAAGAGTGCCTCCTTTTTTCATTGGGAGCAGGCGGACTCCTTCGCCTTGAAGAACTTTGCATCCTTTCAATACTTGTGCTTGGCCTGCTCATGAGTCCCGCTGCTTCTTGGGGTTGTTTGTTCATGGGTTTGGCGACAGCAGAAGTCACAGATCTCACCACATCCTGGGCAATGTTTAAGGCAGCCACATAACAAGAAAGGCATAGCTCCTCTAAACAAACTATATAAAAAAACTCCAAGCCCACCCCCTACATAACAGGGGTCCCTTCAAAGAATGGAGGCCCTCCATATCCGGCCTGGTTTCTGTAATAGTCCCTTTACAGAGCGGGGATACGGTATGTTTTGATGATCACCATGATGACTTCTTAATATTCACTGTCGCTTTGCGGTCTTAAATGAAGCTTAACAATAACTTTTCTGTATTTAAAGGACACCAGGTCAGATTGATAGTTGAAGATCATGACCGACGTAGTGTCAAAATAGCTTTTAGTAATTGCTACGTAGGCAGGTTTGATATATTGAATATTAATCACTGTGCTATTTTCCCCCTTCACCTGGACCCATCTAAACAATGGTGGATAATCATTTCTGACCATCCGTGGCTCTACAATGTCACTATACACGTAGAATATACAGAACCCTCTGTTAATATTGGGGCACGTAGGCTTGCTTTACTTGACTTTTTAATATGTTGTACTGTGCCTAAAACCCTTCCTAATTTACCCGCACAACTAAATTCTGTATTGTGATTTGTAGCTTTAAACAACTCCTTCCTTCTAATGCTATCTAATACTAGCTGAATATTCAAATAACTCTCAGTGCTGGCTATGGATTTGTTGATGGCTTCGACCACCCTTGTGACACTGGGGTAATAACTGTAAGTAAAGCCAGCGTGGAATGATCAAGGGGTCCTGATAATGCTCCCAGTCCCCTTTTATGTCCACAAGTTTAGCCAGTTTCATGGTATAATTAGAAATTTGATTGTCAGGGAACATGTCCTTTGAGGTGTTGTTTGGCAAGGTAATACAAAATTACCCCATCTCCATATTGCAGCCTTCAGAGAGCCCTCTTCAGTACTCACACATCCTGCAGTGAGCTGTCCAGCACCCAACTGTTATATTTCTTAGGCCACCCCCTTCCTTTGACAAAGGCCTATCTATTAGACCTGCTACCTTTCCGTTTCAAAATCTTTTCAACCCTGTAGACCTTGTGTGGATCATCTGGTACCTTTTGTAACTCTTCATTGTACAAGCACAGAACACCGTTTCACCATTGTAGTCCTTTAACCTGTAAATATATACACTTTCTATGAGCTCCATACTCTCCACTATAAATATTTTGTCGCTTAGAGTCTGCTAGTAGCCATTCATAAAGACCCCTTTCAACTTTGAAACCCTAACGTGATACCTTCTTTTAAAGGAGGCTTCTTTACTTTGGCTGCGATACAGCTCTGTACACCATTCTCCATACCGCTAGGGAATTATCAGTTGTTACCTCTACTGGAGATGTTTTGGTGGTTCTGTGATAACTGGTGTTATAAGCATCTATACATGTCTGCAGAACATCCACATATCGATAGGTGTTATAGGCCGTGAAATATCTCCACATCTTTGATTTTAAAGTTCTATTAAAATGCTCTTTAACAGCAGCTTTTGTCTCCATGTGCATTACAAAATGATGAACAGCATGCTGTTTTAATAGAAATTATTTTTTGGCATCTGTCTGCAGTTTTTGAGGGGTTCACCCTTTCCTGAAGTTGGCTTTAAAGGCCATGGTGAGGATGATACCAGTTTTATCGGTTAGTGCTTCTGCAAAGGTGTACTTGGACAACACATCTATTGTTGTTATTATATATCGAGCCCCGTTATTATGCTTGGCCAGATCTTGAAGACTGATTATGTCCACTTGCCATTGATAATCTAGCCGAATATTAACTAGAGTTAGTCTCCTCTTAAAAATGCCTCCTGGCTGGGTTGTGGAATGAATACATATCTCTCCCAGATAACTAGGATTTCACATGTGCTTTGTTTACCAGCTCATTTTCAACTAGAGCCCTTCAAAATAGAGCTTCAGCACTTCTGAAGTTTCCGACCTTGTTTGTTCGCATAATGCTTCCTTAACCCGAACCGACATATTATAAGCCACTGCATCACATGCAATTAAAGACAATGGTTTTGTGTAAGGTCATTTTAATAAAAATAAAGAATGTTAGCAGCAGATGAACAGGGTATACTTTACGGTTTCATGGTACACATCTTGTCATAGCTGTTGGACAGTTTGCTGACTTTTCACTATGTATACAAAATACGACCCATGCTACATACAATACTAGGGACTCGTCAGAAACTTTGCCTCAGCATCACAGCTTTTAATATTTTTACAGCTATAAACTCAAAGGTTCTAGACAGGACTTCCTACTCACCCTCCTATAACTTTGTACACCCAGGATACTGACGGAATTAAAAATATCACACAATTCTCTGTTGTACAATACAAAACCTTTATTTCTGAAATAATCTTCAGTCAGAAGTTCTAAGAAACGGCCTCAGACAGATTTTGTGTGCGCTCCAGTATTCATCTATTGTAGGTAGCCATGCATTGATAATCCAGTTAGCTATGCATGTAGGACTGTTACACTGCATCGTCATGGGCAGCCCACCAAGCGTCAGGTAGCGTAGAGTTACAGGTTGTATTTCAGATATTCTTTCTTTAAGCAACACATATACAACTCTGGCAATATATATGTATCCTGGACGTAACTCAGAAACATCTTGCTCGCTGACATTCTGATCCTTGGCCTAAAAGTGAGTATGTATGTAACATTAAATAATACAGTAATGACACAATGTCATGGGGACTCATCATTTGTTTTAAAGTTATTGTGGGGCTAACGAGCAGACATGTCTATTTTTAAAATAAATATTGCACATACATCCTTCAAAAGCCCTTTCTGCCATCCTTCTAACAAAATACTTACACGAACCATGCATACAACAGTTTTGAGTGTGGCTCACTCAAACATCAGATCTCTTTGAGCATGGGCGAAAGAACTTTATTGTCAGAAATGTGGTCTTTGGTTGGCAGTCAGGTTACCCCCTGTCCAAGCAAGGACCCTCACTCAAGTCAGGGTAAGTCACACAGAATCCAAATTATCTTGTGCCCACCCTATGGTATCTTGGCACTGAGCAGTCAGGCTTAACCTAGAAGTCAATGTGTAAAGTATTTGTGCAATAAATAATACAATACCACCAAAGAGCACCACAAAAATACACCACACAGCGTTTAGAAACATATATGATATTTATTTGATCAGATGCAGGTCACAATGATTAAAATGCAAAAGTATATGTTGAGCTATTACTGAAAAGTGATATAAAGGCCCTCATTACAACCCTGGCAGTAAATGCCACCTACCGCCGTGCTGACAGCTGCCAACATACCGTGACCGCAGCGGTATTCCACTAAGGGTATTATGACCCACACTGAGAAATCCGCTACTATACAGACACCCACACAAGTCCGCCAGACCAAAGGTCAGTGATAAACTGGCAATAGCCAATCCCACACCGTCACGCCAATAGGAATACGCCCACAGTATCATGACCCACGAATCACTGCAGCTGTCTTTCAACCTCGGTAAACCCTTGGCGGTACACACCGCTGCACTCAAAATACTCCCCTACAGCACATAGTGGTCACTTGATCTCCAGGGGCTCTGATTAATTGAGGGATGCTGCATAGTCTTAACCACATTTTCAGCAATGAGCACGTGACTAGCAAGTGACCAGGGTGATATCACAACTCATGTGACCCAACACAGTCACTTGATCCATTAGAAAGCGATGTTACTACCTGGAGAGGGCCCCTAGGGACCCAGAAGTCCTGGAAATGGAATTGACATCACTTCCGGGGGGGGGGAGGGGGCGATATCACTATAACTTTTTGCCTGATGGCAGAGGTATCTCTCCTTACTACTTTTATCAATTCACAAAAACTTTAAAAAATAATAAAACCAGTAAATCCAGGCCATTCATACAGCTTTGGGTAAACTAGAGTAGTCCTAATTGTCACATTTGTAGCAGTGTGAAAGTTAATAAGCAAAATTGGTGATAGCATTTGATAGCATTGACAGGAGCAGTGGGTGTTGCATTGCTATCTTGAGAAATACTTTGGACGCTGGAACATGTTTGTTGAGGCCAATTCTCTTCATTACTTAACTCTTGTTTAATTTTAGTCACTACATACACCCACTACATACACTCTCTAAAGAGTCGTTAAACACAATATCGAAAGAAAATGGAATCGGTTTGTTTAATTTTGAAGTCCACTGATCCCGCCATGCCATGCAGGAGCGCATGCATCAAGCCCCTGTCTGTACTATCCAGTAGATTTCTTACACTCATAGCTTTAGAGGTGAGGAAGAAAATGTGGCTTAGTTCACTTACAACTAACATTATCTGCAGGAATCTGAAATCAATGCAGTCTTCCATACCTTGCAATACACTTATAAAGAGTATCTTCACAAGTACACAATGTCCTCAATTTCCAAACATGGGCCACAATTTTAGCTATCTAATTCACTGATGAAGGTCACTTTTATTTTAGTGCCCACACCAATTATCTTCCACAGTCCGACACTGGTTATATGTGAAGCTAATGATTCATTTATGGGTATCTAGTTCCTACACGGGCAACCCCAAACGACTAAAGTTGACTCCATCTTGCAAGCATAAGACATTGTTTTATTTGAGATAAAAAAATATGGAAACCAGACCTTTTTCCTTTTTCTTAACATTACAGTGCATTCATTTGTCGCATGCCAATGCAGAGTAGAATGTATTTTCAGGATACCTCTCCATAAAATAGCTGCAATGCAAGGCTCGTACAACAGATGGCTACCCATTGTTTAATATTAATAACACTTTTATTATTAATAAATACTTAGGCAAAAGTTTGTTGGTTCCTAGAAATGTAATCCTTTTCTAACAAACACTGCAGATGGATTAGATGGAAAGGTATTTGTTCATGGGGACTCATTATTAATTCTCTTTGGCTGATTAAACACATTACTTTGGCATCGATGCAAATATGATATTAAGATAATCTATAACAGAAATAAAATTGCTCACTTGGAAAATACTGTAGTTGTTTCCAATGTGTCTTAGCTCCCACAGTGTGATCTCGGTTCCTCACCTGGGGAATGTGTGAAGGAAGCTGATATCACATGACACATGGTGACACAGTGTGACTTGGCAGGTCTGAGTTTGTCTGACAAAGTACTCCATGACAAACTTAGTGGATATCCCGCCTGCCACATGACAAGTGTGTAATAGTCAATGCATTTTTGACCCACTTCAAGATTAACTGGTTGGTTTGTCGAGTACCTCTTACCTGATGTGTGTGTGTGTGTGTATATATATATATATATATATATCTATCTATACATATCTATCTATATATATATATATATATATATTTATATTCTATATATATATATATATATATATATTCACTAAAAAACAAAGGTTATAGGGATGTTATAGTTAAGTTCATATTTTATACACACACAAAACAATAGAAATTCAGCTGTTAGAGTTATTTCAAGTAACTTAATTGGTACCCTACGGTAACAATAACACGCACCCTCGTCATGCACAGTTTTCTCATCAACAATTTTACCGCAAATATTGTAGTGATATTATCAGTGATGTCAAAGAAGATGTCATGAGTGATGTAATAACTAGGGTAATTATCAGCTCATGGTGAGGGCGGAGTTGTATTTACCGTAGGGTACGAGTTAAAGTTACTTGAAATAACTTTAACTATGACAGCTGAATATTTATGGTTTTGTGCATGTAAAATCTGAATCTAACTACAATGTCCCTGTAACCTTTGATTTTTTAGTTTTTTTTAAATTCTATTTCCTAACTATAATGTCCCTATACTCTTTGTTTTTTGGTGAATTCCTAGGTTTTTTAAATATTAAGTAGGACCCCCAAAGCAATATACAGTCGCCTGGAATTTTGCTGCCTTGGCCCAAGCTGGCTGCTCCTGTCTCTCCTCCTGCTTGCCATCCATTGTCCAAGTCCATGCCCCTGCTCCCTCACTACAGCCATGTATAGCTGTTATTCTGCCACTGCCCTTCCAGCCTGCCCTAAACAGGTAGCTTGCTGCCCCATCCACCTCCTCCCTCCCCTCTGTTGTCTTAGTCTATGCACCAGCTCCCTCCTGTCCTTCATGATCCGATGTGCTGCCACTGCCACCTCCCTCCTGCCCTTCATGGTCTGTTATGCTGCAACTCTCCCTCCGGCCTGTCAGGTATGGTCATCTTGCTGCCCTTGCCCCTTTTCCCTCTGCTTTTTGTTGTTCATAGCCCTGACCCTTCCCTAATGCTTTCTATGATAACCTGCTTGCCTTTTATAGTATATTGTGCTGTTGAAACCCTTGGCACTTACCCTGTAAGGTCAGGTTGGTGCCCCTTGCCCATTACCCCCTGCCCTCTTTTATGTGAGTCCATGTCTGTGCCCCACTCCTCCTGCCCTCCATGATCCAATGTACCTTACTTGCCAACATTTTGAACTTGGTAAGAGGGAGACTTTGAAAGAATCAAACTGGGGAATTGATTTTCCCCATTGATCTACATTGAAAAAGAGGAGATTGAAGGCAGGAGGCAGTTAAAATAAAGCCCTTTTAGACTTAAAAATATCAGGAGTCTCCTGCCTGAATTAGGTCTGTTGGCATGTATAGTTGTCCTGCTACTGCCTCTTTTATTTTGCCAGTTCTGTATGTTTGGTTTGTTGTTCCTGCTCACCCGTTCCCCTGCCCTCCATGGTTTATTGTACTGCCACTGCCCCTCCAGCCTGCCTAGCATGATCAACCTTCTGTCTTTGCACCCTTTTCCATGCCTTCAGTTATGTGAGTCTGTGCCCGTGACATCTGCCTCCTCACATTACTCTAATGAACAACTAGACTGCTAACATTCTATATTTATTAAAAAAGTCTGGCATGCCTAGCATCATCTTGATGTAATCAAAAATGTAATGCCTAAATCATTTCCTTTAGAAAATATAAAAATGAGAGGGTCTTATTCGCACAGAATTTATTGCTAGTGCTCTTAAAAAATAAAATGAGAACATATTTTCTGAGTACTCAAATAGCGACTAAGCACTTTTAAATACTTGGCTATCTTTATGTACCAAAATGAATATGCCCTTGTGTAATGTAATTGATGGTCATGCACCCCAATAGTTTGGGGACAATCTGGGCTATAGAAAACTGCAAAAAAATGAAAACATTAGGGAACTGATTTAGAGTTTGGCGGACAGGTTACTCCGTCACAAACATGACGGATATCCCATCTGCATATTACAATTCCTATAGGATATATTGGGATTGTACTACGACAGATGGGCTATCCTTCTTGTTTGTAATGGAGTAACTCCATCCTCCAAACTCTAAATCAGGCCCTAAGTATTTTGTACTCTTCTATAATTGAGCTATACATGGGCTACATTTGGTGATATTTGTGCTACATTTCAGTTCTTTTTCCTCTGGTGACCATCTTTGAAGACTTCTTTCTTATGAAGCTCCCTAATTTCCTTATTTACTGCAGAACCCTTAGTAGAAAATGCTTTCAGTTTTCCACTTCAATTCCACCAAGATGGTGTTCAGATGTGCCACATTTTTAGCATAAATTCAGAAAGTTAGCACTCTAGTTGTTCATTAGAAGATTGTAAGCTGCTGATTACCAGGGAGTTTACAGGCAGTCAGCTGCTGGTGTTGAAAGAACATGTTTCAGTCCTCTCCTCACCTCCCCGGGACAAAGATAGAATGTATGAGGGGAAAGGGAGATGTGCATCCCCGCAGCCCAAGGGACCATCACCACATCGGGGCTAAAATAAAAGAATGAAGGGCGTCCGAAGTGGATCCCTGGCCCCAGGGACCACCACCTCCCTGGTGCAAATACCACTTTGGAGAGGGTCACGCAGCCACCCATCTGGACCCATGCATGGCCCCGGCTCCTGCTGCATCCTCGGTGCCCATCCCTGAGACATAGCTGTTCGCATGAGTTATAGTTACCTTAGGACACAAGTTATAGTTACTTGAAATAACTAACTATAATAGCTATATTTCTATGATTTTGTGCGTGTAAAATCTGAACCTAACTATAATGTTCATGTAACCTTTGCCTTTTTAGTGAATATGTATATATGCCCCACCAAAGACCAAAGATTAAAGTAACCTCATATAATACATCACTCATGACATTTTCTATGACATCATCTAAGTCATCACATATGACATCTTAAATGACATAATTGATGACATCACTCATGATACCACTGATGATATCATCCATGAGTGTCTTAGTTTGCATTATAGTTTGCATTATAGTTTACACAGTGGCGGGAAACTACCATATTACAATTTTACCTAATTTTGGACAGCCTGTGCCTAGGTAATGGGTGTAAGTGTTTACAGAACACATGTCCTCCTAACGCATCATAAGTGTGTAGATGTGTTGAAAATATTATAAATATTTGTAATGAAGAGTAACTCTGTGTACAAGTGACAGATGGCTAATTGTGTTCATTATGTTCCACAAAGGATTTTTGGAAACTGCAGAAAATCTTTCTGGAAATACACATTTTCTACATACTACATGCTGAGTACTGTAAGCAGACTTGAGTTACTAGAGTCAGCATGACAATTTGTACTTAACATAGAAGACTGTTCCACAGGTATTAAGCTATGTACATGTGCTTGTTTTGAGTCAGAAGATGGGCTATCTGTAACGTTTTCACTACAGTATGAAGGCTGCAGGTAGTACAATCTTTAGAACCTTCAGGAATGGCTTATAGTACGTGAATAGTGTCTATTTTGAAGAGTGTTGCAGTGTACATTGTTCTTAGAAGATACTTTTTAATACTCTGTACTGTATTTTTCATGAGTGTTTCACTGTCTACAAACCTTCCGGTACAGGGTAACATTTCTCCATACAATGAATACATTTTACAGTACTTACTCCTATACTCATGTCAACCTCATTTCTTAATGTAGGTTTTGGTGGCTATCTGGGGTTTGTTACAGATGAAAGCTGTCTGTAGATGCATTCCTTTTGGAACAGACGTTGAGTATTTTTAGGGACTTGGAGGGTCATTCTAACTCTGACGGGCGGCGGAGGCCGCCCACCAGAGTTCCCCCCTCCAGAACACCGCTCCGCGGTCAGAAGACCGCTGCGGTGATTCTGGGTTTCCCACTGGGCTGGCGGGCGACCGCCAAAAGGCCGCCCGCCAGCCCAGTGGGAAACACCCCTCCATGAGGATGCCGGCTCCGAATGGAGCCGGCGGAGTGGAGGATGTGCGACGGGTGCAGTTGCACCCGTCGCAAATTTCATTGTCTGCTCAGCAGACACTGAAATTCTTTGTAGGGCCCTCTTACGGGGGCCCTTGCAGTGCCCATGCCATTGGCATGGGCACTGCAGGGTCCCCCTGGGGCCCCACGACACCCCATACCGCCATCCTGTTCCTGGCGGGCGAACCGCCAGGAACAGGATGCCGGTATGGGGTGTCAGAATCCCCATTGCGGCGCAGCAAGCTGCGCCGCCATGGAGGATTCTGCAGGACAGCGGAAAACCGGCGGGAGACCGCCGGTTTTCCTGTTCTGACCGCGGCCATACCGCTGCGGTCAGAATGTCCTGCGGAGCACCGCCAGCCTGTTGGCGGTGCTCCCGCCGACCCTGGGCTGGGGTCAGAATCACCCCCTTGGTCTCCTCTGAACAGCTGTATGCAGTTTTAACACCTTGTGCAAGAGGGTTTTTCATATATCGGTGATTGTTAATGTGAAATAGCTACATGTGAAGTGCATGGCATAGGGTCAACATTGCATAAAACACATACTTTCTGTGCATAAGGGAGTGATTTCTGCAATGGCATTAATGATACCGTGCTATTTTGTACTTAATTTCAAAGCTGTAGAGCTAAACCCGTTTGTAGAGCAATGTGTACAAAAGAAGCTTGGATGATGTCATCAGTGATGTTATCAGTAATGCCATTTAAGATGTAATTTGAGGAGTCATCAGTGTTGTCATAAATGATGTTATAGAACATGGCATGAGTGATGTAATATGTGAGGTCATGAGCAGCGAGTGGCTGGGATGCTAGTTATAGTTACTTCTGCTAATTATAACTGGTAAATTCCTATGGATTTTCTATATCTCAAAGCATTGATGTTGTCATTGACAAATTCACCTAACTATAATGTAACTTTAACATTTGTTTTTGTCAGTGAATTTATAAGGTTTTTTTAAACAGACAGTTTTCTTTGTCACATGCAACTATAACTATACTTCAACCATATTTTTCTGTGAATTTCTAGTTTTTTTTCAATGTAAAGTAATATTTAATATTATTAGGATCTAGGGACCCCGTTCCCAAGGGCTGTTTATTTTTATTAAAGGAAGGAGAGCCATGTGGCCCCTTTTCCCAATTTTTGTTAGGCCCTGGAAATGTGTATCCCCTCCCCTTTGTTTTTAGAAATGGCCAATCACCAGGGCCATTGTTTTTAGAAATGGCCAATCACCAGGGCCATTTCTAAAAACAAAGGGCAGAGGGTGCACCCGGGCCATACAAAATTATGAAAAAGGTGAGGGGGCCATTCAGCTGCCCCTTCCTGCCCCTTCCTGAGCCTCTTTAGACCCTGTGGAGCCCACCCCCCAGGGCCTATGTTATAAGGGTAGAGGGGTTGCAGGGCCCCCAAACCTGTTTTCAGCCTTGGGGGACCGCATGCCTCAGGGCCTGCATTTCTAAAAGGTGGGTGCCCTGGTGACCTCCAATGGCACTCACCATGCTCTTGGTGGGGGCCGTGGAGGATGGCCTGTAGTCACAGCTGGCTCCCTACATGCAGCAGGAGCCAGCATTGCTCCCTCCCACAGGAAGCAGCTACTAATGTTGCTCCCTGCAGGTAGGAACACTATTTTGATCTGTTTCCCTGCCAGCTTCAGTGCTGGCAGTGAAACAAGTGAAAATTCTGCTCCCAAGGACCAGACTTTACGTTTCTTCCAACTTGGTGGGAGTTTTGAAAATACTCCCACCAAGAGAGAGCAAACTCAGATTTCCCTGGCCACGCCAGTGCAGGCAGGGATGGAAACCACTAGGTCCAGGGGGTGGGATCCCGGGGCATAGGTACAGATCCAGCCCTGGATAATTAGGTCCAGGGGGTCATTAATGGATCAGGGAGGAGGGCCCTTTTACCATTTTATAAAACCCGGGCGCTATGGGTGGTCTCACTGGGGCATCTGGAGGCTCTTGGAAGAAGGGCCATGTGGTCCCCTCCCACATAAACAAATCTCAGCTCTGGGAGGGCTCCTTGGGGCTTCTACAAGTTCAGGCAGTGGGGCCACACAGCCCCATTCCCTTTCTGACTACATCCCCGGGATGGGCTCCCTGGGGCATAGGTTTTGAAAAAGCGGCCCAGCCTCCATTTACATTTTTTAACCCATGGGAGTCCCACTGGATAGCAGTGGTTCTTGCTGCTTCTTTTCTTTTTGGTTCCAGGTGAGTCTTTCTGAGTCCCCCTCCAGCCCTAGAGGGTCAGTGTATCCCTACCCTGTCCCCTTATATTATTTATTTTGTTTAACTTCAGGACAGGTGAGTAACCTCCCGAGCTCTGTAATGGCTGCCAGCAACATTTTCCTCATGTTGCTGGAAGCCAATCAGAGAGCTCTCTCCCACAGGAGTCTGACTTCCATATTAGTGTGATGGCCCAAGGGAAAAGAAACCTCCCTGGGCAAATCAGAATACTCTGTTTTTAAAGTGGCTCTCACAGACCCAATCATCCACATATACACTGACACTAACATATTCACATAACTATAACATTACTTTAACCTTTTTTATAGTGAATATTTGCAAAGGTTATAAGAACGTTATGGTTAGGCTCTGAATTTCAGAAATAGAAATTCAGCAGTTAAAGTTAGAGTTCCTTCAAGTAACTATAACTTGCGGCCTAAGATAACTATAACTGGCGTCCCCACCATACACAGGTTTTTCTTCAGATGTTTGACTGCAAATATTTCATTTATAATTTTAAGGGTGTTATAGAAGTTCTCATGTCTGATGTAATATCTGGGGCAATTAGCAGTGTATGGTTAGGGCGAGAGTTATAGTTACCTTAGGGCACGAATTATAGTTACTTGAAAGAACTCTGACTATAACTGCTGAATTTCTATGGTTTTGTATGAGTAAATTCAGAACCTAACTATAACAACCCTGCAACTTTGGGTTTTTTCAGTGAATTTCTAAGGTTTTCTTAATACTATTTCCTAACTATAACATCCCTGTAACCTTTGTTTTTTCAGTGAATTTCTATGTTTTTTTTTAAATGTAAAATAATTTTCATTACTACAGTTAATCCAACCACCATGCACGGTCTTCGGCCAGGCCCTGTGGGCAACCCTATAACAACCCAATAAATGCTGTGCACAGCCTTTGGCTGTACACAGCAGGGGCTCTATAAACACCCAATACTGTGCAGACCTTCAAATCTGCATAGCGGGGGTTAGCTGCAGGGCCTGGCCTCTGGCCAGGCCCTGCTTTCAACCCATATAACAACCCAACCGCGCATGCCCTCACCCCATTCTGTGGCCGATCAGAGTCCGAGGGACCACATCCCACAGGGCCTGGTCTAAATATTTACATTGTTTTGGTGTGGCGGGGGGGCCTCATGATCCTCCTCCCCAGGCCGATCTTGACTCCGGGGACCCTATCCCTCGGCCTAAACATTACATTTTTGGGGGGGCACACAAGGTTCCCCTCTCCAGCCTGATCTTGGCCCCAAGGACCACATTCTCTGAGGCCTGTGTTGGAAAGTGGATTATTGGTAAGGGCAGGTAGGTACCTACACTTTACAATAGGCCACAAACCCCTACTAGGTCCAGTCAAGGTCTCAATGAATTATTCCTGGCTCGACTCCTGGTAGGTTGGTACAACGAACCATTAGGCTTAACTTAGGAGACAGGTGTGTAAAGCATTTAACATCAACAAAACAGTTGTTGGATAGTGGATTATTGGTAAGGACAGGTAAGAACCTACACTTAGCAATAGGCCACTAAACCCTCTAGGTTTATTTAGGTCTCAATAAGTGAACTCCAGCTCAACCCTTAGTAGCTTGGCAATGAGCAACAAAGCTTAGGAGACAAAGGCCCTCATTACAGTATATACAATTATGTACACCAACTACACAGGTCCGGATAGTGTACCAATAATTGTCCGTGGACCACTGGGCCCAAAATGCATGGGGGAGGCCCCCACTCGATACCAGACATCAAACGGAGAGAACACTGCAGGGGCATCAGATCGAAATGAACCAGGCACCTCAGGGGGAAGGAAAAGGAAGGCACCTCAGCCGGATGAGTGCACAACGCCACTGCTCCACGAGGGGGCTCCATGCCCACTGCTGTATCCTGGGGAGTGCAAAGCCACAGTCTCTCAAGTCTCTCCAGTGGGTGGTTTGCCCACTGCTGCATCCTAGGGAGTGCAAAGCCACAGTCTCTCAAGTCTCTCCAGTGGGTGGTTTGCCCACTGCTGCATCCTGGGGAGTGCAAAGCCACAGTCTCTCAAGTCTCTCCAGTGGGTGGTTTGCCCACTGCTGCATCCTGGGGAGTGCAAAGCCACAGTCTCTCAAGTCTCTCCAGAGGGTGGTTAGCCAACTGCATTATCCTGGGGACTGCAAACCCACAGTCTCTCAAGTCTCTTCAGTGGGTGGTTTGCTCACTGCTGCATCCTGGGGAGTGCAAAGCCACAGTCTCTCAAGTCTCTCCAGTGGGTGGTTTGCCCACTGTATTATCCTGGGGAGTGCAAAGCCACAGTCTCTCAAGTAGATAACAGTCTCCACTGGTTCTGGAGGGGGCTTTGTGCCCAGAGTGCTTCATCCTACCTGGACAGAGGTAGTGGATGCCTTTCTCCACTGGTTCTGGAGGGGGCTTTGTGCCCAGAGTGCTTCATCCTGCCAAGGACAGAGGTAGTGGATGTGATACTCCACTGGTTCTGGAGAGAGGTAGTGGATGTGATACTCCACTGGTTCTGGAGGGGGCTTTGTGCCCAGAGTGCTTCATCTTGCCAAGGACAGAGGTAGTGGATGCCTTTCTCCACTGGTTCTGGAGGGGGCTTTTTGCCCAGAGTGCTTCATCCTGCCAAGGACAGAGGCAGTGGATACCTTTCTCCACTGAAGGTGTTGCATCATGGAAGATGCCCAGGCTTCTGGATCTGACCACCAGGCTTGGTCGACTGACCACTGGGGATGGCAGCCATGTCTGCGGTGGTGCTACTGGCTCAAGACGTCGTGGGGCCGCTGGCGGTGCTTGCGGCGGTGTCAGTAGAGGTGGTGCTTGCGGCGGCCTCTGTGGCATCGGTGCTGGCGGTGGACTCTGTGGCAGCGGTGCTTGCGGTGGCCTCTGTGGCATCGGTGCTAGCGGCGGACTCTGTGGCATTGGTGGTGGCAGTGGGCTCTGTGGTGGCGGTGCTGGTGGCGGACTCTGTGGCGGCTGTGCTGGTGCTGGTGCTGGTGGTGGGCTCTGTGGTGGTGGTGCTGGTGGTGGGCTCAGTGACTGCAGTGCTGGTGGCGGTGCATGTGGCGGTGCATGTGGCGGTCTTCTCCGCCGTACCGGTTGGTGTTGACGTGGACAGAAGGTGTGACACTGGTCCCATAGTCGGTATACCATACCCTCTCCTGACCTGCCCTTGATTTTCTGGCCCTTCCCCACCTTGGATGGTGGCACAGCTGTCTTGCCACTATCCCCTTTTGTTTTCCCTGAGCCCTTGGTGGCAGGTGTTTTTGCCTTCTCCCTCCGGTATGTGGGCAACTTTTTTACTTTCGCAGGTGGCGGAATGTCCTTGCCCTTGCTCTGTGGCACCTTGGCTGCCCTGATGCTTGGCGCACTCCAAAAGCCGGCTGTTGCTGGGACCACTGTGCCCGGTGATGTGGTGGCTGAGGTGCTGGGTTAAGACCTGGAAAGCCTGGCCGTAGGGGACTGACGGGGGGAAGGTGTAAGAAAGAGGTCAATGTTAGCCAGGAATTTTTTTTTGACACACACTGGGACGGGTAGATGGAGTGGGTTTAGGAGTGGAGGAAGAGGTAATGGTTGTAGGAGGTGTACGATTGCTGTATTTGGGTGAAGGTGCATGGGCTGGAGGCTGTTGTGAGGTAGATGGCTGTTGGGTGGGTGTGTGCCTGCGTTTGTATACTTTGGGAGGAGGGCACACTGGTAGAGGACACAGGGGATGTGTGAATGGTAGTGGGGTGGTGAGTGCACGTGAGAGGTGTGTGGTGATGGGCGTGCTGGTGATGGAGGTAGTGGCTAAAGATGTTGTGCATGCAGGTGTGAGTGGAGATGAGACAAGGAGGGAGGAGGACGACGTGGAGGAGGGGGACACAGTGGAGGCAGTGGATGTTGGTATGTCTGCATGGGAATGATGCTTGTGTGAGTGCCTGTGGGATGTGTGGTGCTTATGTTTGCAAGAACCACCCTTGTGTGATGAGGTGTGTGCATGCTGGTCTGATGGTGTGCTTAGGATAGGCTGAGGGACAGGGGATTGGGTCTGGGTGGAGGAAGTTGAAGGGGGGAGGCTGGACACAGGGAAAATGGCTGCCATCATTGCTGAGGCCAGAGCCTGAAATGCTCTCTTTTGGGCTGCCTGGCCAGAATGAATGCCCTCCAGGTATGCATTTGTTTGTTGCAAATGCCTCTCAACACCCTAGATGGCATTCACAATGGTAGATTGCCCAACAGTGAGGGATCTCACTAGGTCAATAGCCTCCTCACTGAGGGAAGCAGAGCTGACTGGGGCAGGGCCTGAGGTGCCTGGGGCAAAGGAGATGCCCACCCTCCTGGGTGAGCGGCCACGGGACACATGCTGAGGGTCTGCTGGGATGGCGGTGCTTGTGGGGGTAGAGGCTGTACCTGTTGATGCGGGGGGCATAGAGGGGCCCGCCACCACAAGGGAGCTCCCATCAGAGGATGAGTTACTGTCGCTGATGTCACCTCCTGTCCCCGCCGTGGAGCTCCCCTCGCCCTCCGTCCCACTGGTGGCTTCAGACTCCGTTGTCTCGCCCTCCAGGGTCAAGTGGGATGCAGCTCCCTCCCGTTCCGGTGCCACTGCTCCTCCGCCTGATGATGCTATTGCACACAAGAACAGGGAGACCACAAAAAGAGTGGGGGAAAGACAGAAGAAAGACATAGTCAGTGCATGCAATACCACTACCTTTGGCGGACACTACAGACACAGCAGCCCTCTGCACTACGCCATGCACTTAGAGTTCCTAGATTGGACATGCCCATTTGGTACAAGGCCTATGCCCAATTGCTGCACACATGGAAGTCAGAGGAGCCTGACTAGGTGTAGATGGCTCTTACCACTGGTGGGGTTGGGGTGCCACATAGCCTGCCTCACAAAGGGCCCTTGCCTACAAAGCTCGCCCTGGCCTAGGGTAACCCACTGCCCACCTCCCCCACCCAGACACCTCGTAATGTGCGCAGAGTCAGATGGATGTGACGGTACTCACCCCCTTGTGGCTGCTGTGATGCCCTCAAGTGCCCATCCAACTCTGGATGCGCCACCGCAAGGATCTGGAACATCAGGGGGGTCATGGTGCGACGTGCACCCCTCCCACGTTGGGATGCCATCCTCAGCTGGGCCTCCGCTGTCTTCTTGCTCCAGCGGCGAATGTCCTTCCATCTTTTACGGCAGTGGGTCCTTGGCCATGGCACGCCAAATATCCTTCTTCTGGTGGGCGCTGACCCAGAGGAATAATACAGGGGAAAAGGAAAAACATTAACCATCCGGACAATCACAGTCATTGGCCCACGTTCCCACCCTTGCCCTGACGCACATACTCTCACCGTCCGCACATGCAGGCCTCAGTCCCTCCATGTATCTTCCATCCACACCACTCCAAACAGGCATTGTCCATGCATCATGCTCACAGTGTACTCGCCTGTTTGTCTGGAGGACCGTAGAGTAGCGTGTACTGGGGGAGGACCCCATCTGCTAACTTCTCCAACTCCCCCGAAGTTAAGGCAGGGGCCCTTTCCCCAGACACACGAGCCATCGTTGCTTTCAGACTTAGGTCACAGCAGCACTTGCAGTGTAGGTCCTCTCCTGTCGAAGGTCAGGTATCAAATGAGTGAGCAGACAGAAAATGGCGGTCACGTCCACCGCCGTGCGTACCGTCACCACCGGCGTACATTGTCATTGACTCCTGGGACCCATAGGGTCCAATGTTAACCTATGCAGGATTGCAGTACGGTCTTCGAACGCCTACCGCAACGGTGTAGAACGCCAGCGCAGTTAACTCATATCCCCTTGTCCCACCTTACATGTCAGGCAGCTGCCATTTCAGGGGGCCACAGGGCATTTGTATTAACTGCGTCACACCTATCTAGGCCTTGCATACACACAGTAACAGGCACATTGCGGATTTATAAATGTTTGTAAATGACATGTAGTAATACCTCAATGTTGGCTGACTCTCTGCTCTGTGTTTTCCTCCATAAGGCACGTCTGCTGGGGCAGGTGGTGAGATGGCGGCATCCTCCTGTGTACAGACCGCTGGTGGACCTGTTGACAATGGAAGAGAGACACGTAATAGTCACCTACAGACTTGATCGTGCAACAATCCATGAACTCTGTGCCCAGTTGGAGCCAGACCTGATGTCAGCAATCCGCCACCCCACAGGAATCCCCCCTCTAGTGCAGGTCCTGTCAGTACTCCATTTCCTGGCAAGTGGGCCTTTTCAAACAACAGTGGCCATTGCATCAGGGATGTCTCAGCCTATGTTCTCAAACGTGTTGTCCAGAGTGTTGTCTGCCCTGCTTAAACACATGAGCAGCTACATTGTTTTCCCTGAAGTGGAGGATTTGCCTACAGTGAAAGGTGACTTCCATGCCCTGCGACATATCCCCAACATCATAGGTGCCATTGATGGGACACATGTGGCATTGGTACCCCCCCTCAGGCGTGAACAGGTGAACAGAAACCGGAAGAGCTACCATTCAATGAATGTGCAAATGGTGTGTTTGGCCGACCAGTACATCTCCCATGTGAATGCCAAGTTTCCTGGATCATTGTATGACGCTTACATTCTGAGGAATAGCAGCATCCCTTATGTGATGGGGCAACTCCAGAGGCACCATGTGTGGCTAATAGATGAGGACAAGGACCCTATACCCTGTGAATAGTTGTCTGGGTCTGGGGTTGTCCCTAAGGGTTAGTGTGTGTCTAACAGTTGTCCCTCGATATTTTCAGGTGACTCTGGGTACCCCAACCTGTCATGGCTACTGACCCCATTGAGAAATCCCAGGACAAGGGCAGAGGAATGCTACAATGAGGCACATGGGCTAACTAGGAGCGTGATAGAAAGGACCTTCGGCCTCTTGAAGGCCAGGTTCCGGTGCCTCCATATGACAGGTGGTTCTCTTTACTACTCACCAAAGAAGTTGTGCCAGATCATTGTGGCCTGCTGTATGCTGCACAACCTGGCTTTGCGACGACAGGTGCCTTTTCTGCAGGAGGATGGTCCAGATGGGTGTCCTGTGGCAGCTGTGGAGCCTGTGGACGGTGAAGAAGAGGAGGCCGAAGAAGAGTGTGAGAAAGTAGCCTCTTTCTAGCCTTGTTACCCCCACTTTTGGCCAGTTTGTGAGTGTATGTCAGGGTGTTTTCACTGTCTCACTGGGATCCTGCTAGCCAGGGCCCAGTGCTCATAGTGAAAACCCTATGTTTTCAGTATGTTTGTTATGTGTCACTGGGACCCTGCTAGTCAGGACCCCAGTGCTCATAAGTTTGTGGCCTATAGGTATGTGTTCCCTGTGTGATGCCTAACTGTCTCACTGAGGCTCTGCTAACCAGAACCTCAGTGGTTATGCTCTCTCATTTCTTTCAAATTGTCACTAACAGGCTAGTGACCAATTTCACCAATTCAGATTGGCATACTGAAACACCCTTATAATTCCCTAGTATATGGTACTGAGGTACCCAGGGTATTGGGGTTCCAGGAGATCCCTATGGGCTGCAGCATTTCTTTTGCCACCCATAGGGAGCTCTGACAATTCTTACACAGGCCTGCCACTGCAGCCTGAGTGAAATAACGTCCACGTTATTTCACAGCCATTTTACACTGCACTTAAGTAACTTATAAGTCACCTATAGTTCTAACCTTTACCTGGTAAAGGTTGGGTGCTACGTTACTTAGTGTGTGGGCACCCTGGCACTAGCCAAGGTGCCCCCACATTGTTCAGGGCCAATTCCCCGGACTTTGTGAGTGCGGGGACACCATTACACGCGTGCACTACATATAGGTCACTACCTATGTGTAGCTTCACAATGGTAACTCCGAATATGGCCATGTAACATGTCTAAGATCATGGAATTGCCCCCTCTATGCCATCCTGGCATTGTTGGCACAATCCCATGATCCCACGGGTCTGTAGCACAGACCCGGGTACTGCCAAACTGCCTTTTCAAGGGTTTCACTGCAGCTGCTGCTGCTGCCAACCCCTCAGACAGGTTTCTGCCCTCCTGGGGTCCAGCCAGGCTTGGCCCAGGAAGGCAGAACAAAGGACTTCCTCAGAGAGAGGGTGTTACACCCTCTCCCTTTGGAAAAAGGTGTTAAGGCAGGGGAGGAGTAGCCTCCCCCAGCCTCTGGAAATGCTTTCATGGGCACACATGGTGCCCATTTCTGCATAAGCCAGTCTACACCGGTTCAGGGACCCCTCAGCCCTGCTCTGGCGCGAAACTGGACAAAGGAAAGCGGAGTGACCACTCCCCTGACCTGCACCTCCCCTGGGAGGTGCCCAAAGCTCCTCCAGTGTGCTCCAGACCTCTGCCATCTTGGAAACAGAGGTGCTGCTGGCACACTGGACTGCTCTGAGTGGCCAGGGCCAGCAGGTGACGTCAGAGACTCCTTCTGATAGGCTCCTTCAGGTGTTGCTAGCCTATCTTCTCTCCTAAGTAGCCAAACCCTCTTTCCTGGCTATTTAGGGTCTCTGCTTTGGGGATTTCCTTAGATAACGAATGCAAGAGCTCATCAGAGTTCCTCTGCATCTCTCTCTTCACCTTCTGCCAAGGAATCGACTGCTGACTGCGCTGGAAGCCTGCAAAACTGCAACAAAGTAGCGAAGACACTACTGCAACTCTGTAACCCTGATCCTGCCGCCTTCTCGACTGTTTTCCTGGTGGTGCATGCTGTGGGGGTAGTCTGCCTCCTCTCTGCACTAGAAGCTCCGAAGAAATCTCCCGTGGGTCGACGGAATCTTCCCCCTGCAACCGCAGGCACCAAAGAACTGCATCACCCGTCCTCTGGGTCTCCTCTCAGCACGACGAGCGAGGTCCCTTGAATCCAGCAACTCTATCCAAGTGACTCCCACAGTCCAGTGACTCTTCAGTCCAAGTTTAGTGGAGGTAAGTCCTTGCCTCCCCACGCCAGACTGCATTGCTGGGAACCGCGTCTTTTGCAGCTACTCCGGCCTCTGTGCAATTCCTGCGGAAATCCTTTGTGCACAGCCAAGCCTGGGTCCACGGCACTCTAACCTACATTGCACAACCTCCTGAGTTGTCCTCCGGCGACGTGGGACTCCTTTGTGTAACTTCGGGTGAGCACCGTTTCACTCCTCTTTGTAGTGCCTGTTCTGGCACTTCTGCGGGTGCTGCCTGCTTCTGAGAGGGCTTCTCGTCCAGATGGGCATCCTCTCTGTCCCCTGACGCAATTGGCGACATCCTGGTCCCTCCTGGGCCACAGCAGCATTAAAAAATCCTAACCACACAACTTGCAGCTAGCAAGGCTTGTTTGCGGTCTTTCTTCAGGAAAACACTTCTGCACGACTCTCCACGGCGTGGGGCATCCATACTTCAAAGGGGAAGTCTCTAGCCCTTGTTGTTCCCACAGAATCTTCAGCTTCTACTGTCCAGTAGCAGCTTCTTTGCACCCACAGCTGGCATTTCCTGGGCATCTGCCCATCTCCGACTTGCTTGTGACTTTTGGACTTGGTCCCCTTGTTCCACAGGTACCCTTGTTTGGAAATCCATCATTTTTGCATTGCTGATTTGTGTCTTTCCTGCAGAATTCCCCTATCACGACTTCTGTGCTCTTTGGGGAACTTTAGTGCAATTTGCACTCACTTTTCAGGGTCTTGGGGTGGGCTATTTTTCTAACCCTCACTGTTTTCTTCCAGTCCCAGCGACCCTCTACAAGGTCACATAGGTTTGGGGTCCATTCGTGGTTCGCATTCCACTTTTGGAGTATATGGTTTGTGTTGCCCCTATCCCTATGTGTCCCCATTGCATCCTATTGTAACTATACATTGTTTGCACTGTTTTCTAATACTATACTGCATATTTTTTGTATTTTGTACATATATCTTGTGTATATTAGCTATCCTCATACTGAGGGTACTCACTGAAATACTTTTGGCATATTGTCATAAAAATAAAGTACCTTTATTTTTAGTATATCTGTGTATTGTGTTTTCTTATGATATTGTGCATATGACACTAGTGGTACTGTAGGAGCTTCACTCGTCTCCTAGTTCAGCCTAAGCTGCTCTGCTAAGCTACCATTATCTATCAGCCTAAGCTGCTAGACACCCTATGCACTAATAAGGGATACCTGGGCCTGGTGCAAGGTGTAAGTACCCCTTGGTACGCACTACAAGCCAGTCCAGCCTCCTACAAAGAGTATATCGACAACAGAAACAAAATTATCCAGCAATACTTACAGTGAGACACAGGTAAGAAGATGCCACTGCCTCACACCTCTCATACAATTGGTAGACCCATCATATGCCTGCCACTTTCACCCAGTGTATGGACCTTGACTTGTCACTTTGCCTTTCTATTTCACAGATGTGGGTCCCACTGTGTGACCTCTGCTATATTACCTCATGGACTAGAGCTGTTTACATCTGTATGTTGACAATACAATCAACATTGCTATATTCCATAGTTATTGCAAATATACATTTGTGAAAGCACAGACTGACGCCAGCTTGTTTTGTGAATCAAGGGTGTTTATTTCAGTGCAAAATAGTGGAGGGGGTTGTAAAATGGGCAGGGGGTGATGGTGAAGGATTGTCCATGGCAGAGTGCAGTCTATTTGTTTCACAGGTGCATTGTGCAAAGGGGTTAAGGAAGTGGAGCTAGGGCAGTTGATGGATGGACAGGGTGACGAAGTGGGACAGAAGGAGGACATTCAGGGGGGTCTCATTTCCTGGCGGGGCTCTTGGCATTGTTCTTTGTCTTTGTCCTGGATCTCAGGGACCATTTGCGGGGTGGTTCTCCCTCTGCAGGAGGTGGGGTGCTGGTGTTGTGGTCCTGTGGTGGTGCCTCCTGTCCACTAGCACCGGCGGAGGTGGTGGGCTGTTCATCATCCAGGCTAGTGTCAGGGGCCCCTTGTTGTGCCACAGTGTCCCTCCTGGTGTTCACAAGGTCCTTCAGCACCCCTACAATGGTGACCAGGGTGGTGATGATGTACTTAAATTCCTCCCTGATCCCAAGATACTGTTCCTCCTGCAGCCGCTGGGTCTCCTGAAACTTGGCCAGTACCGTTGCCATCGTCTCCTGGGAATTATGGTATGCTCCCATGATGTTGGAGAGGGCCTCGTGGAGAGTGGGTTTCCTGGGCCTGTCCTCCCCCTGTCGAACAGCAGTCCTCCCAGTTCCCCTGTTTTCCTGTGCCTCTGTCCCCTGAATCGTGTGCCCATTGCCACTGCCCCCAGGTCCCTGATTTTCTTGGGGTGGTGGGTTTGCTAGGGTTCCCTGTAGTGGTGGACAAACTGCTGCTTGACGTGTCCTGGAGACAAAGGGATGGGCCCGCTGGGTGGGTGCTGTGCTGGTGTTTCCTGAGGGGGGAGGCTCTGTGGTGGCTTGTGCCAGTGTGAGGGGAACCGACTGTCCCGAGGTCCCAGATGGGCCGGGCTGGTCATCTTGATCCAGTTGGACAGAGCTGCTCTCATCACTGTGGGCCTCTTCTGTGGGGGGAGTGGGCATTTCTGGGACCTCCTTCCCGGTGACGTTGGGTAGGGGTCCTGCAGGGGTGTAAAAGCATGATTATTGCATCTGTGTGTGCCATCGTGTGCAATGGGTGGGTGACCCTGTACTCCAGTGTTTGCATTCTTGTGTAGGACCTTGTGTGATAATTGGTTTGGGGATCTGTGTGGAAATCTGTAGTGGCCATGCTTTGGTGTTGCATGCAGGGCTTGGTGTTGGAGTGATGGGGATGAGGGTGACAGTGGGGTATGTGATGGCATGCAGGTTGGGTGGGGGATGTAATAGTTAAGATTTGACTTACCAGAGTCCATTCCTCCAGCTACTCCTGTGAGGACCTCAGGATGCAGTATAGCCAAGAACTGCTCCTCCTATGTTGTTAGTTGTACGGGAGGAGGTGGGGGTCCGCTGCCATTCCTCTGAACTGCAATCTGGTATCTTGAGACCCTGGAACGCACCTTCCCCGTAGGTCGTTCCACCTCTTCCTGATGTCATCCCTAGTTCTTGGATGCTGTACCACTGCGTTGACCCTGTCTACGATTCTGTGCCATAGCTCCATTTTCCTAGCTATGGAGCTGTGCTGCATCTGTGATCCGAATAGCTGTGGCTCTACACAGACGATTTCCTCCACCATGACTCTGAGCTCCTCCTCAGAAAACCTGGGGTGTCTTTGCGGTGCCATGGTGTGGTGTAGCTGATGTGTGAGGTGGTGTGTGTTGTCATGTGTGAGGGGATGTGTTTGTGTGTGTTGTCTGAGGTGCATGGATGTTGTGTGAGTGATGGTGTTGTGTGCCTGTGGATGCTAGTGTTGTTAATCGTGGTGTCTCTCTCTGGGCTTCTCTCTCAATTTTTGTCGTAGGGGTTTGTGGGTGATGTGGGTGTGTGTTTTATATTGTGTTGAGTGTGTGGGAGTGGTGTGTGTATGTTTGTCAGGTGTGTGTATTTTGAATTGTCCAATGTGGTTGTGTTTTGTAAATGTGTATGTATTTTGAGCGCGGCGGTGTGCACCCCCAAAGGAATACCGCGGTTGAAAGACCGCTGTGTGGATTTGTGGGTCCTGATAGTGAGGGCGTATTCCTGTTGGCGTGACGGTGGAGGTTTTGTTATCGCCAGTTTCTCACTGACCTTTGGTGTGGCGGACTTGTGTGTGTGTCTAGATTTTGGCGGATTCCGGGCTGTGGTTCGTAATAGCTGTGTGTTGGCAGTCTTCTGCACGGCGGTAAGTGGGATTTACCGCCAATATTGCAATGAGGGCCAAAGTGCCACATTATGACAAATGTGGGTGGCGGAGGTCGCCTTCCAATGCCATACTGCCATCATGCCAGACAAGCGACCTGAACCCTGCTGGCCCTATTATGGTTTCCCTGCTAGGCTGGCAGGCAGAAACAGTGTTTACGCACGCTGGTCCAGCAGGGAATAGGGCCTTAACATTGTAACTGGCTCCTAATTGAGACGGATGCAATGTGGCAGTGCAGCAACTGCAGCAGCACCCGTCGCCCATTCCACTGCCCGTAATTCGGACAGTGGAAAACACAATGGGGCTGTGCATGGGGGCAGAATGCAGGGCCGGGACATTGACGACATCTCCACATGGAGCTGTCAGCAATGCCTCAGTGCGGCAGGTGCAGCAGCACCCGTCACGCAGATTACTGCCTGTAAATCGGGCAGTAACCTGCGCGACAGGGCACTGTACGGGGGTGCCTGCACTGCACATGCCAAGTGCATGGGCGATTCAGGGGCCCCCAGAGGGGCCCCAGATCACCCCTTCTGCAAGCCTCCCCCGCCAGGGAAAGGCTGGGGGAAACAGGGTACATTATCCAGAGGGCAGAGCTGCTTGCAGCTCTGCCCTGTCGGACAATGTAATCTGCCACTGTCAGGCTGCCTGTCAGCGGTAGCCTGGCGGAGGTGGAGGGCTGCCACAGGCGGCCCTCCCTGTGTTAATTATATGGCGGTCTTTTGCGCTGCCGCCGGCATGGCGGTCTGACTGGCCGGGTTCATAATGAGCCCGTTAATGTTTTCTAGCATATAGAAACAACAATCTGGTCATCTGGTCTCATCTCGACTGGGGCAAAGCCAAATTTTCAGGCCAACTGCGATGGAGCCCTGCTCGGCTACAGTAAGAGGAGGCCTTGGTCACAAGTTTACCTTCGGACTTAGTCGTTTTCTTGAAGAGTTTCTTAAGCAGGACGAAGTCACAAATCCGACCCGACCTCCCTGGAGCCCTCTTCGGATACGCGTCGCAGGAGACCTTGGTGAAGATTTCTATGTTTGGACTGAGACGATTTTTCAGGATGAAAATCTTCATCCGGGCCAAAGCTAAATCTTGATCTGACATCACTGGAGCCTTCCTCGGATACCCTGCGCGGTAAACTTTTTACCTTTGGACTTTTGTGGAGCTTTTTCTCTCTGACATCGGATGACCCTTAACAGCAAGCCAATTTTGAGTTGGCGTCATTGGATTGCCTTTCCAGGAGCCCCCGTTCAAATCCAGGAAGTCCGGGGCTCCGGAGCTTTTCAGCGGGACAAGCCTGCAAGTCAGGCAGGGATGCGGTCGATGTAAGACAGCTTGACTCTCGACAGCAGGTCGGTCCCTTTATGAGCTTTTTACTAAAAGTTCTCCAATCTTCTCCAAACGTCTGGATCTTCTTCCAGAAGGTCTTTGAAGGTCCCTTTGGAGTCCACAGATCATCCCAAGATTCTAGAAGCTTTGAGTTGCTCCTTGAGAGTTATGACTCCAACTGCCATAAAGCATCTGTTTCAAACTCCAAATTGGCCACTGGAGAGGGTCAGCTGGTCAATTTCTTCAGGTTTGATGCAGGGGACTCCGGTTAGATATTTTTCACCCGTAGCATGCAGGGAGTCCCTTCTGGAACCGCTTGAAGCCAGGCAAAGTCCTTTTGTAGTGAAGCCCTAGTGTGCAGCTGGTGCAGTCCTTCAGAGTGCAGTGTTCAAGTGCAGGCTCGGGCTCGCGCAGGGCAGTACTTCTTCTTCTGATGTTCTTCCTTGTAGGGATCTAAGATGTGGGTGCAGCTATGCCATATTTAGCCTTGCTCCTGGGTGGAAAGCAGGGCAGTCCTGGTTGTCCAATCACAGGCAGGCTCCTTCCCCCTGTGATGACCACTTCCTGGGACGTGTGGCAAAAATCAATTCAAGGGAGAAAAATTCTTCAAAAATCCATCATGGCTGAAACTGATTTTTGGAGGTTAGATCTGGCTGAGCCTACCCACTGGTGTGGCTAAAACTCCTAAGCACACCCCTCGCCTGCTCTCTCCTAATCTAATCAAGAGGGCTCCTAATTGTCTGGGGTTGCAGGAAATGGGGAAGGTCCTGAGCTGCTCCAAGTGTCCTTCCCTGCCTGAGAAGACTAGTTTGGCTGTTCTCCCCATCCTGTTTTAACATCTGCTGAGGCAGATTTCCTCCCCCAGGCACATCCTCTGTGTTCAGCCCAGGCCACTTCACACCTCATCAAGGCAGCCTGGCCAGGCTGACAGAGGCTGGCCAATCAGAGAAGGACACTACAGAGCTGAAGTTAGCAACTTTCAGGTAGCGTTTTAAATTTCTTTACCTGAACTAGTTATATTAAATCCAACAATGGCAAGTTGTGGGATTTATTAAAACAATGAATTTGATGCCAAACTCAAGGTATCTGGCAAATACAGGGACCTTGTTAATTAAAATAAAGTCTCCTCATTTTAGCCTATGGATGCCATTCACTACAGTGAGGAAAAAACACATTTAGTTATTTTACCTCATCAGGGCTTAGAAAACAATTTTATAAGGTTCCTGCCTATAGTTACACTACACCCAATGCTGGGGTACCTAGGGCACACCTTAAGGGTGACATGTAGAAAAAAGTTAGTTTAAGACTTTAAAAGTAATTTTAATTCCAAAGTCGAATTTGCATGTAACTTTAAAAGCAGCATGCAAGGAAGGCCTGCCTTTAAAATGACCCCGGGCACCTCATCAGTGCACCTATGGGGGCACTACCTATGTTGGGGTCCATAAACCTAAATGCCCCACCATATACTAGGGACATATAGGTAGGTTGATACTGCCAAACCGCCTATGTACCACTCCGTCCGCCAGGGCGATAACAGCCGCTGGGCTGGAGACTTCGGTCTCCAGCCAGGCAGCCGTCACAGTCCCACCCTTAGGATTTTGACCCCCCCTACTGCCATGGTTATCGTGGCAATCTTTCCACCACAAAAACCATGACAGTACGCACCATCAGTGTCAAGGTAATTCCTTCCCTGGCACTCATAGGGGTCTCCACTGTCTGCCTCCCCAGAGTCCACCCTCCCCCTCCCTCTTCTGAAACCCCCCAACATACACACACCTACACGCACAGACATACGCACGCATACCCACATTCACCCACGCATGCATACATTCATACACACACACACATCAACACTCACTGACATACATCCTAGCACGCATGCATTCACACAACACAACATACACTCACACTCACACCCATTCATACACACACGCATTCCACACACCTCACACTTGGATGCACACACACAAAAACAGTCACACACACACCCATGCACACAACACCTCCCACCCCCATCTCCTGTCAGAGCACCTGACTTACCTACTTGCAGGGGGTCCTCCAGCAGGAGTACGGAATGCGGCGCTGCTGCCAGCAGCAGCGTCCACCAGCGGAACACGGCCAGGCAATATCATGTGTCATGATACGGTTGGCGGTGTTCTACCGGCATGGCGCTGCTGCAGGTAGCAGCGTCACCTTACTGCCGTCCGTTGCCATGACCATAGCTGGAATTCTGCCAGCCTTCTGGGAGAATTCTCGCTACGGTCATAATATGGCAGACGGTACGTAGCCACGGCGACTGTCTTTTGGAGGCCGTCGCCGTGGCGGTAGGCGTCATTTACCGCCTAGGTCATAATGAAGACCTATATCTTTAAAAATTCATATCTCCGGTTCCCTACATTGCATTTTTTTTAATTTTGGGGTTCTTTTAAAGGTAAAAATATTTTCAATTTTTATAAATTGGTGATAGATTTTTATTGTGTGTTGTGTCTTACTTATTTACTGTTTTGTTTATATTAAATGCTTTACATACCTGTCTCCTAAGTTAAGCCTGACTGGTCGCCAGCTAAGCTGCCAATCGTTGAGCAAGGATTCGTTTATTGAAACTTTGACTGGACCTTATTTGTGATTGTGGTGTTATTAGTAGCTGTAGGTATCTACCTCAACCTACTAATATACCGCTTTCCAACAATAAGTCATATAAATACAACAACCTAAATCAATTATCATTCAGGATCCAAAGGTGAAGGTCAACATGAATAGTATATTATTTTGAAAATGACATATAATAAGCTTACACTACATAAACTTACCATAGTTATTGAATTACATACCAAGGAAAACTCTCTTTGTATTAGATCTCATATGCCAAGGGAGCACCTCAATAAATTGACAGACACTAGAACCTCAAGAAAATTGAATCTACATGTCAGAAGACACATATTTGTGACACCAGTAACCCTGGGGGGTGGCACACCTCAGGCATCACACAGCTAATGTTTGCATTTCTTACATTAATGAGGTGGTGTGATATGAACTGGTTGAAGTATTTACTATCTACCATAAACTGTTTGAACCATCTTCACACAACAAGAGCTTCTCAAGAGATTTGAATGTGCTATGACGATAAAATGTTATATAGTACTGAAAATACTTTACTATTCTTGAAACCCAAAAAGTAGAAATATTTGTTTCACTCCCTTGACAAAATGTTAAAACGATCTAGTTACAATACCACACATAAGAAAAAAATAATAAACTAATTGGGATTGAACTCCCACTTTGCTGGTCAAAAAACCAATAGCAAATGCTTTGTGCTATCCTAAGCATAGTTGAACACACAGAAACACATATTTAATCAGAATCCCATTCTTATACCTGAGCTCTTCATAAGATTTGTGCAGTTTAAACTTGGTTATCTAGAGAAAATAAGTTGCCTGACTATAACTAAGCTTTAACCTTTAATTTATTTCTGAATTGAATTTGAATTTCATTTTTAATTTTTTTAAATAAAAATGTGTTTCAAATCTTAAAGTCCAGTGTCATAAGTAGAAAGCTGTTATGTGGAGTCTCATACAGTACAGTATAGAAGAGTGTTGTAAAGTCTATTGTCATAGAGGATTGGAATAGGGTAGAGTGTAGCAGCAAGTTGTACAGTGTGATATAGTATTGTGGCATGGTGTTGTATGTAGTAGAGTCAAGCATTGTAGACTGGAGCAATGAGCTGTATAGTGGAATGGCATGTCAAACAGTAGGGTAGATGTGTCATAGATTGTCATTTAGTGAAGAAGAGTGTCATAGAATGGAATTTTGTTGAGTAGAGCTACGTAGAGTACAGTGGAGGAGAGAGTCAGAGAGTGGAGTACTGTGTCATACAGTATAGTGAAGTGGCATATCGTAGACAGAAGTTGAGTGGTGTGGTGTACAGTGTCATACAGTGTAGCACAGTGTTGTCGAGTGAATAGACAGAGGGTGAAGTAGAGTATCATAAGTTGGCATAGAGTGTAGTACAGTGTTATAAAGTAGAGTTGCATATAGTGGAGTAGAGTGTTGGACAGTGGAGCGGAAAAGAGCAAAGTATAATACAGTGGATCAGAGCGGATTTAAGTGGAGTCGAATGGAGTAGACAGTGGAGTACATTTTCATAGAGTAGAGTGGTGTGTCATAGACTATAGTGGCATGGAGTGCAGTAGAGAAGAGTGGCATAGCATATAGTTGAGTAAAGTGTCATAAATTAGAGAACCATGTTTTACAGTAGACTGTATGGGATGTGGTACAGTAATGGAAAGTGATGTAGACAAAAGAAGAGTAAAGTTGCATACAGTCTAGTTGATTTTTGTAGAATTAAGTGGTGTACAACATAGTAAAGTAGGTAGATTGTGGCAGAGTGTATTGGCATACAGTGTTATCAAGAACAATGGCATTGAGTGGCATATAGTAGAGTGGCATGCAATGAAGTAGTGGAGAAGAGTAGAGTACTGTGTGAGTAGAGTGACTAAAATGGGGTGCAGTGACATACAAAGAGTTGTGTGCGGTGTTGTATAGTGGACAAGAGTATCACTTAGTATAGTGAAGGGGTATAGACAGAAGTAAAGAATCAGAAAGTGGTATACAGCATGGTAGTGTGTTGCAGAGTGGAGTTACATAGAGTACAGTAGTGTGTAAAACAGTGGAGCTGCATAGAGTGGATTGCTGCATAGTAGAGTAGAGTGAGGTAAAGTCTTGTACAATGGAGTAGAGTCGAGTGGAGTTGTGTAATGTAGTATACAATAGAATACATTGTTGTGTCAATGAGAAGAGTGGTATGGAGTAGAGTGTACTGGCGTAGCATAGGTAGTAAACTGTTATAAACTGGAGTAGAGTCTCATACAGTAGAGTGGAGTGCTTTGTTGTATAGAAACGTGTTTATAATGGATTAGAGTATTGTACATTTAAGTGTATGGGAACAGAGTGGAGTATAGAATTGAACAGTTAATGGGGATAGAATGGAGTAGAATGTTGTAGTGTGCCATGAAGTGTGTTAGACTTTTATAAAATGGAGTGATGTAGAGCAGAGATCAATGTCATACAATGGAGCAGCATAGAGTGGAATGGTATATGCTGTAGTGGAGTACAGTGGATGACCGTAGAGTGGCATACAATGGAAGAAAGTACTGTGCAATATTGTACAATGGAGAGTAAAAGTGGAGTGTCATAGGAGGAATAGCATAAAGTGCAGTGGTGTACAGTGGACTGCGTAGTGTGGAGTAGGTCACAGTGGTTTAGCATAGAGTAGTGTGGCATACATTGAAGTGTCATAGCGTAGAGTTGAGAAAACTGTTATAAACTGGTGTGGCATCTCGTACATTAGAGTGGAGTGTTGTGTTGAACAGTGTTGGAAACCATCATAGAGGGGAGCAGAGTGTTGCACAATGGAGTGTATGGACATAGAGTTGAGTGTAAATTTGGACAATGGAGTATATAAGGATAGAGTGTTGTAGAGTCTATTAGAGGGGCATAGAGTATAGTAGAGTTTTATAGATTGAAGGTATATAGAGTGGAAAAGAGTACAGTGGAGTGGTACAAAATGGAGTAGCTTACAGTGGAGTGGCATAAAATAAAATAGCGTAGAGTGGAGTAGCACAGACTAATGGCATACAGTTGAGTGGCATAGACTGTAATAGCATATAGTGTAGAAGCATACAGGGAAGCAGTGTACAGTGTAAAAGCATATAGGGGGTCATGTTGACGCCTACAGCCGCGATGACAGCTGCCTAAAACCGTCATCACAGCTACCAGCCATCTGCCAAATTATGACCATAGCTGGAATTCCGCCAGAAGGAATGTGAAATCCAGCTGTGGCCATGCCGGCGGATGGCGGTAAGGTGGCGCTGCTGCCAGCAGCAGCACCATGCCAGTAGACCGCCGCCAGCCATATTATGAGGATAATATGGCCTGGCGGTGTTCTGCTGGCAGGCACTGCTGCTGGTTGCAGTGCTGCGTCCCATCTCCTGCCAGAGGACCCCCTGAACACAGGTCAGTGGGTGCTCCGATAGGGGAGGGGGGTGTTGTGTGTGTGTGATGGGTGTGTGTGTATGTCTGTGCGTGCGTGTATGCGGGCGTATGTTGCATGTTGTATGTGTGTGCATCGTTGGGGGTGTGAGTGCATGTATGTTGAGTTGTGTGAATGCGTGTATGCGTGTATGTATGTAAGTGTGTGTGGATGTGTGTGTGAATGGATGCATGCATGCATGGATGAATGTAGGAATGGGTGTGTTAATGTGTGTTTGAAGGGAGGGACGTGTATGAAGGGGGTCTGGAGAGGTAGAGGAGTGGGGGGAAACCTGTGGAGGGGTAGGGGGTGGGGAAGACCCCAATCAGTGACAGGGAAGAGACTCCCTGTCACTGATAGTGCCTTCTGCCATGGTTTTCGTGGTGGTAAGAAAGCCATGAAAACCATGACGGTAGGCGGGGTAATAATCCCGCAGGCGGGCTGACGGCTGTTACAGCCGTAGTGGTCGGTGTGGTACATTGGCGGTTTGGCTTCATGAACATGGTCACATCAGCTCTGTCAAAATAGGGCTTCAAGCGGTTGACATGAATGATCCTCTTAGGGTTCTTGCAACTGCCAAGGTCAACTAAATAGGTGATCTGCTCTTTTCTTTCAAGGATAGGGTAGGGTCCAGACCACTTTTCCTTGAGAACAGCTCTAGGAGTCACAAGCATCAATACCCACACCTTCTGCCCTTGTTGAAATTACACCATTGCAGCTTTCTCATCATATCAGTGATTCTAGAGCTCCTGGCTGGCTTGAAGGCTTTTGCTTGCTTTCTCTATGTAATCAGCTGATGATTCGCCTCTTTCCACTGGATTTTCAGTCTCATATCATGCCACAAGCCTCCTAAGGGTTTGTATGGTAGCAATAAGCACCAATGTGAATTTTGCATGCTTTTCAGAGAGCCCTCAGCTGGGGCTACTTGTACTCCATTCAAAGGGTCAGGTCGAGCTCCTGAGTCTGGTTCTCTGCATCAGACATTTTATCTTACTGGGACCTTTTTAAAAACTTTAGAATGCTTTTTCTAAATACTAACTACAATAAAGTCTTTTAAATTGCTAATTGCTACTTTGGGAACCTAACAAGGGCAATACATTTTTCAATTTTTTGAAAAATGGTCCATTTGAAAAAGAAATTGCAATTAGGCTGAGGGTCATTTTTTTGAAATATTCATGTGATCACTCACTGACAAAGTGGTATCTGCAAATGCAAAGTCTTAGATCTCACCACTGCCACCAAATGTAGAAGGCTGTGCAAACAAATAATGTGCACTGCGCAGAGAGTCCAAGCAACCCCACGTTGGTATTCAGAGCTTAAATGCAGACCACCTAATGCTCTGTTATTGTGGTAGTGTTGGTGAGCAGTTAGGCTAATCCAAGAGATGTGCTAAGCATTTGTTGTACTTACAGCATCAATAAATGTGGACACGCAGTCGGAAGAATAACCCAAGACCAACTGACAAAAATATTTCCGATTTACAGGAAATGTTTAAGAACAGTATCATTAATATATGGTAAGTACTTCTTCAGTTATGATTTTTAAATGTTTAGAAAATGTTCTGTTTTTGTGCGTAAGTATACATCCTAGGAATCAATGTGAAAAACCTTAACATTGCAAATAAAATTGGGTAATGTTCTCACAAATGTCATCTTCTGTTAGGTGGAGGTCATCAAGAGGGTCAGTGGTACAGCTGGAGATTTTCAGGTGGCTCCCAGTTCAAGCAAGAGCAGTGGCTGAACATCTTGTAGCTGGTACAAAAAAGGCGAAAGGTGCCACTTGGAAGAGCATTACACATAAAGGACTTAAAGGTAAGTCAGCTGGGTGGGTGTAGGTCGCAAGGGTTTTGGGACCATGAGGGCATGGCTGGTTCATTGGTGTGGGGGTCCAGTAGGCTGGTGCAATACAGATAGGTCAGCCAGGTGCCATATGTCCTGGAGTCCTCACAGTCAGGGACAAGCAGGTTTGAGGGTGGACTGCAGGTCATCAGGGCTACTCAGGGGGTGGAGCTCAGGTATCCTGAAGTCCCTCAATTGGTGCTTGATGGTGTGCTTTTGGAAGTGCAGAATGGCCTATTCTTCTCAGTGTCCGGTACCATGGCCAGTGGTATACCACAGCCTTAAAAAGTTATACTGCCACCAAACTTCTCACAGTGGTAGGTCTTGTCTTCTGGGGCTGTTGTACGTGTTTCACTTGGTTGTTGGGTCTGGGTCATTGGTCAGCAGCAGGTCAGTAAAACAGACTTCATTGGCTCCTTGTCTACAGAAGAGTGATACGTGCACTCAGAGGGAGGTTCTTGGTAATTGTTAGAAGGCTAGAGGTGCTCTGGGGTTTTGTAGAGCCTTTCAGTATTCCAAGCAATACCTCAGTGGCGATGGTCAAGTCCTTGGAGCAGCAGGTAGGGCTTGGTGCCTTTTCCTTAGTGCAGAAGGTCTTCAGTTCTTGTGCCTTGAGCCTTCCTTGTTCCTGGCCTTCTTGTGTCTGTTGACATTGGGGGAGAACCTAGTACTGGCCAATTGACCATCTACCTTAGGGTGGCTACACCCACTAAGTGACCACTTTCTGTGGGAAGAGGACACATCCCTGATCTTGACTGACTATTTTCCCTAGAGCCAAGATGGATGAAAATGAAATGGAGTGGTCACCTTGCCTGCACCACCTGAGGTGCGATACAGGCAGAGGGTGGCCACTCTTCCTATTCTTGCTAAGTTTGCAACCAGTTTTCCCTCTTAAAGTGGGAAAGGCCTTGGACTGCCTTCTTCTAATGGCAGGAGAAGTGTGTGGGGGCAGGTTTAAAAGGGGGCAAAGCCTTTGAAGCTGACAGCTAGTGCAGGGTGCCTGTCTTGGGGAGGTGGTGTGACACCTCCACCCAGGATAGGCTTTGTGTTCTGTTCTAATAGCAAAGGCTCTCACCCCAGGAGTCCAGAATCGTGTACGGTGGTAGCCAGGTGGTTAAGACCAGTCAGCAACCAGGTTTTGCAGTGGGGACCTGTAAGGTGCCCTAAGGGTACATTCTGGAATAAATTCTGCACTGGCATCAGTGTGGGTTTATTATTCTGAGTTGTTTGATACCAATCAACCCTGGGTTCAGAGAGGTCATTATGTAGTTAAGGAACTCATATTGACCAATGTCCAACACATGCATTTGCTATGGCTTCCCTGAACACTTACCATTTCTAAGGATGGGCAAGGACACAGTAGGGAAATATTTGCTTCTGTACACAAATGCCCTCACATGCATTATAGTGCACCCTGCCTTAGGGCTGCAATGCCTGCCAGAGGGGTGACTTACATATATTACTTGTAGTGTTAGTAGACATGGTACTCTTGGTGAGTGCCATGTGGAGTTTGCAACTTTGGGGACATCTTGTCAGGCATTGCAATGACAGTCTGCCTGAGGCTGCTGTGGGGCCTCTCAGAGTGGCACAATTGGTGCTACAGCTCTGGGGGATTCTCATCAGTTTCCATGTCCTAGGTTCCAGTATACAATACAGTACAGTGCAGTGCAGTATTTTGGAAAGAGATCTGGCCCTGGGAACCTGTTTAGCAGGCGCCCAGGGCACTTACAGTTCAAAAGCACATCATGTTCCAGGCAGGCAGATTGGGACTAACAATGTCAAAAGAGGCACTTTCTTAGAATGTGTGTACAGTTGTGAAATTTTTAGAGTTCAGTTAATTTTGCTGTTTTGCATTTCTGAATTAATGTTAGTGTTTTCTTCAGTGTTACCACCATACCTACTTAAGGCCAGAGAGTGTTTGTGTGAATGTGTGTGCGTTTGTCTTTGTTCTCCATGCCGTGTGGCCAGGGGCATTTTTGTGTAGTCTAGGACCGTAGGCTTGCATGTGTTCTTTATTCTCCAAGCCTTCTTGTTTACAGTTATTTTTTGACCGTGTGACTGGCTGCCATTTTCTGCATCCAGCAAGTGTGTCTTTACCATAGGCTTGCATGTGTTCTTCTTTGCTCTCCTTGTTCCTTGTTGCTGTTGTTTGACCATGTGGCTCGCAGCCATTTTGTGAATGCAGCCAGTGTTCCTTTGCCATAGGTGTGCCTGTGTTCTTTCTTTGTTCCCCATGCCTGTTTTTGTTTGACCATGCATCTGGTGGCCATTTTGCCATCCAGCCAGTGTCTCTTTGCCATAGGCATGTATGTGTTCTTTGTTCCCCATGCTTCCTTTCTACATGTTGTTTTTGTTCGATCATGTGGCTGGTTACCATTTTCTGCATGCAGCCAATGTCCTTTGCCATAGGCTTGCATGTGGTATTTGTTTACCATGCCTCATTGCTCCTTGTTGTTGTTTTACTATGTAGCTGGCAGACATTTTGTCAATCCAGCCAGTGTCCCTTGGCCATAGGCTTGTATGTCTTCCTTGTTCCTCCAGCCTCCTTACTCCTTGTTATTGCTTTTTGATCACATGGCTTGTGGCCATTTTGTGCATGTAGCCAGAGTTCCTTTGCCACAGGCTTGCATGTGTTCTTTCTTTGTTCCTCATACCTCCTAGCTCCTTTTACTCTGTTTTACCAAGTGGCTGTTAGACATTTTGTGCATTCAGCCAGTGAGTCTTTGCCACACGCGTATGTGCAAACATTGTTAATTTTTGATCATTTGCTATTTTAATTTTATATTTAAATTGTTTATTTTTATTTTCTATTTTAGTTTTTTGTTTCAATTTTGTATTATATTTGTGTTAATTTATTTTCTTACTTCATTTATTTTATTTTAATTATTTATTTATTTCATTAATTTATTTTCGTTTTAATTTAATTTTTTTATTTTTATGTTTAATTTTATTTTTTAATTTTTTTTTTAATGTCTTGTTTTTTATTTTAATTTTTATTTCAGTTTTATTCTACATTTTTAAATGTTTTTATTCATTTGTAATTTATTTATTTCATTTTATTTAATTCTGCATTTGCATTGTTCCATCCAACCATCCACATTCACAACCATTCCTCCATTCATCCATCCTTCCATCTGTCCAACAAAGGCGCACAACAGCACTAAGCATTTAGTTTCTTTAGGTGTATAACAATTCAGACAAATCACTATAGCATAATTCTTTTTTTATGATTATTCAATTTCTCCTGGACTACCTTGTCACAATAGGTTTTTTAAGAATTATTCCATTTATCCATGCACCTCTCTCTGACTACCACAGATGTCTCCTGTAAAACAGATGAGGATAAAGCAAAGAGCTATATCTGTATGGTGTGCTGCCTGATTTGAAATTCAATTTTATGGTGTGGTTTGACAATGTTTGATTAAATTGGTATTTATTACATAAGTAACCAACTGAACTAAGATTGCATTTATCAGTACTATTTCAAACAGCAACAGTGCCAGATTTCACTAACTAAATGTTTTTCTTGCTTGGTTGCTTTTAGCTGCACAAGAAGAGAAGAGATGTCACATCACCTGCAGTACTGCCAAAGAGAAGGCCTGTACAGTTAAGTCTTCAGATCTCTTCCACTTGTGCAGTTAAGTGCTACTGCCAACTGAGAGCTTTACGATGACCCTAAAGAAATTTGCTTCCAAGAAAGTGGTCAGTGAGAAGAAGCAGCTTTCCATCAGTGGTGTGCCAATCGCAAACGTTTTCGGGAGATGTGTGCCTGCCACACCCGTCTCCAGAGAGGAACCTGGGAGCAGCACTCCTGCATTTACAGCACCACACCATCCTAAGCCCAAGACCATGTCTGTCAGTGAGTCAGTCACTGCAATAAAGGCAACGCCGACAAGCAGTGACGTTGAATTGGATTTGTCCCATTCTCAAAGTAGTACCCAATCATTTCAGAAAACGGAGCAAAGTGGACAGCAACTAGCAGTCAGCAGCCAGTAGTAGTAGATCTTCCCAAAATTGGAGCAGAAGAGAAGGTCGCATTTCCTGCCAAGCAAGAACCTCCTCTTTTAGAATCAATGGCTCCCAGATCTCCAGCAACAAAAAGCAAGGGTGCTACTCCACCATCTTCTCTAAGCACCATTTCTGATGACAATGATAGAGACCTGGAGTGGACCCCAGCAGAGTCCGAGAGGTGCCTGGAGAAGCAAAGGAAAAGACAAGCTCCAGAAAGCCTTAGGATTATGGAAGGGGATGATGAGAGAGATGACAATGATGAGCCAGCCATTGTGGAAGCTGGCAAAGAGGAGTTTGACATTACTATCCAACCTGCTTCAAGGAATGTAGCACAGACAGCACCACCAGTTCCCATATTTGTAAGGCCCCAGCAGAGATCTGCACCAACACGTACCTCAGTTTGTAACTTTTTTATGATTAGCAAACTGGAGGAGAACATTGCTATATGCTCCATTTGCCACGCAAGTGTTTGGCATGGTGAGACTGGTTCATGCTATGGTACTGGAGGCCAAATGACCCATATAAAAAAAACATCATGCAATCCGGCAGGAGGAGTACCTAAACAAAATTGCTGAACATAGTTGCGGTGGCGTAGGTGAGGAGAGTCAGGAAACATCAGCTACAACTAGTCAAATCACAGTGGAAGATGAGTAAGAAGAGGGTTACATC